>NC_091117.1:148870187-149470187 GCF_040183065.1 Periplaneta americana
CCTCCCAGCCAGCATTGAGGATGACTGCCTTGACACTTTCATGTCTGCTGATGATTTGGCACTTGGAATTTCTCAGGATAATGATGTTTTGATGAAAAGACAACTTGACAACACATCGTTCAAGATAAAAGACTGGTGTGATGCCAATAAACTTAGCATCAACTCTAATAAGACTGTAGATATTAAATTTTCTTTTAACAGAAATATTACTGACTTGTCTTCCTCAGTTAAATTCCTAGGCATTCACCTCGAAGCCGGTCTGGGCTGGAGTACACACATAGAATATCTTGTTAATAAAATTAATAAAGGAATTTTCATGTTACGAATCCTCAGACAAACATTATGTCATAATTCTTTACTTACAGTTTATTATGCCCATATTTACAGTCACTTAAGTTACGGGACGCTTTTGTGGGGTAACCATACTTCGGTTTCTAAGTTGTTTATCCTCCAAAAGAGAGCAGTGAGAATTATTTGTGGTGTCTCTTCTAGAACTCATTGTAAACCACTTTTTGTACAATTAGGAATACTTACGTATTTGTCAATGTTTATTCTCGATTGCCTTTTGTATGTTAAGCGTAATGTGCATTATCTTCCTACTTGTTCATCTATTCATAATTATTCTACCCGTTCCACACTTGACATATATTTTACCAAGTACAAATATAGTACTATAAGCAATAGTTTTATTTCCATGTCTTATAAACTTTATAACTCTTTGCCATTGCATATAAGAAACACGTCATATTTTACTTTCAGAAGTATGGTGAGAAGGACATTGATGGCAAATCCAATCTACAGTGTCAATGATTTTAGCAATATTACGTTTTAGATACTATTTGTTTGAACTTCATGTAATTGACAAATCTGTACATTTTAACCTGATTTTAAAATCATTTCTTTTAAAACTTTTAACCTTGTTTTTGTGATGATCTGGTGATTGTATATTTATTTTTTTTATTCTTACATTTATTCATATTGTAGTAGCCATGAATTATATATATATATATATATATATATATATATATATATATATATATATATATATATCTGACGTTGTCTATGGCTGTAAATCGTTGAATGACATTAAATTCATCTGTCTGTCTGTCTGTCTGTCTATCTGCACAAATCGTAAAAATACTATTTCAAGAGATCTCTTAACGTACGCCTTCGGAGATACTTCTTTACTTATCAACTATTTTAAATGGCAAGCACAAGGGCAAGGGCAAGGGCAGTGAGAAGATCATTAATTAAAAATGGAGAAATGCTGGATGTATAAAGGGAGACAAACCGAAGTGCTCGTAATAAATTACTCCCTCCCCTTCGATGAGATATAGTGTAAGCTAAGTGAGCCAAGTTACTCCGGAATAATCTTTAATAATACCCTACATCATATACCGGTATGTAACAGATTGTTCATCCCCATGTTAAAATCGGCAGCACTTTGAAGAGAACAACTGCCAGGATCGCCATCCGTCCGCAGTAAACGAACACGAGATGGCAGTGCAGTCGGTAATGCAATTCAAATGGAAGTTATGACGCGACTCCTTATGTAGATGACAGAATAGTAAACCTGACAAAAGTTGTTACCGTCAAAGCCTACAAGGCCGAGCAATCTGGGCATATATGATCTAGGATAATACCTACTGAAAAACACAAATATAAATAGATTGGAAACTTTTTACTAGAAAACATATAAACTAAATACATAGTCAATATGTCTTCGAAAAAATAATTAACTCAGGTACGTACTTGAAACAACATTCATCTCATACTACTTCGGAAAGATAAGAAGAGATTGTGAAGAACCGTAATCGAAAGTATTTCAACAAATGGCTTTATTAATTGAATCCTAAAAATAAATGAATCATCAGATGACTGAAAGCAAGTAATGGTCTGTTTCTAATCTTGAAAAATGGTAAAGGAAATGTTTATCCAAGTGTTAAAAGAATTCTAAGTATAAACATTATCTTAAAGATAACAAACTTAAAAAATATGATTACGAGATTTAAATCTCAACTAAGGCAATAAAGATAAAGAAAATTCAATAAGAAATTATCTGCAATACACAGAACTTTATCTTTCGAAAGCAGCTATCAGACAACCACGTGAATCGTTTAGGTTAGTAATAGATGCAAAAGAGGTTCAGTAATTCAAGTAAAGTCTTTTCTAAAATTCAAAGCTCTCTGATAACATGTAATATAATGAACAATATATAGTATCAATATTAACACCTTTTTGTTAAATTCAACCATAAAATGTATACCAGAATATCTTAAAGAAAGTTATAAGTAATTCAAATTCTGAAACTGTTCTTTTTTTTCTAGATGACGTATTTTAAGACACTTGATTCCCAATTTTCAAAGCAATCCAACCGAAGAAAATAACTACCCTTGGGAGGCAATCACTATGAGCCGGTATTTAACCTGCGAACATTGGACTAGTAAGAAGCACGATAACCACTAGACCACCAAAGACGACTAGTTGACGATATAAATATACAGAAAATCTGACGGTATCCTAGAACATACGGTTTATCGGAAACATATAAATACTAATTGGACAGCTTTTATACTTATAAAAGAAACCAAACGCCATTTTTAACATTGTTTAGATATATCCATCTGCTAACGTTTGAAACTCGAACCATGATTTAATTAGATGAAACAAAGTGATATCACAGTCTAGTATATACAGTCACGAAGCTCAATACGTAGGGAATATGCATCCATAGATAGTTGCTAACCACTAGGGTCGCTACTGCGATACTGCGAAATAGTCTATTGTTCCTAGTACCCTCACAACTCAAGCTTCGTGACTGTATATACTAGGCTATGGTGATATCTAGACTGTGCTTCCATCTGTGAGCATTTGAACCAACAACCAAATTTCATTACCATTCTCTTCTTTTATTTAAAGAGAACCAAGTGAACTTTCGTGGTTGGTTTCATTTAAAGAAAACATATATTGCGATAGCTGATAACGTATTGCTGTTTTGTACGTAATTAACGTGTGTTATAGATTTATAAACTTGTATGAAAGGATGTCACGAGGTACATTGTAGAACTGGCGTCGAAGATCAACAATCAAAAATGAAATTAATTAAGCCTATAGGAATATTTTCAGATGGCATAAACATTATTAAAAACAGGACGGCACAGTATTATGAGGTTAGTTTGGCATTACTAATTCGATATAATATATTGCTTCACTGTAATGTATACGTTCAAATAATATAATGTGCTGTTTTCAATCAGTGTTATCAGAGGTAACACATGATGCATAACTTTGTTACTTCTGCAACCATCAAAAATGGAAATGACAGTCCCAGTATGAGTAGGCCTAGGCTTCACATTAACAGAGTTATGGAACGTAATGAATCACCAAGTGTTACTCATGAAGACAATGAGCGAAGTGTGTTTATGTATTTGTGTGGTTTGTTTGATGTATATTTCATGTTTTTCAGTGTTGTGGGTTGGGAGTAGTATCAGGGATACTATAACTGTTGGAGTATTATAGAAATAAATATATGGAAAGAGGTAATTAAAGAGGAAATTTAGGAGTGAAGTGAAGAGAAAAAGAAAAAATAGCCTACGTAAATAAATAAAGGATAGAACAGTAGGGAAATAGTTGTAAAATAGAGAAAATGGAAATTTAGACCAGATCATTTCAACACAGCGTTTGAAGGCTAGGGCGCCCTGACCTGCCCTGTGTCTGGCCAGGGCGAACCCCCCACTCCTCTCTGTCGCTGAGGCTGTGGTGGTGTACGAATGCATGCAATCATCAACTCTTCCCGTCTGTTTGATGATATTCTGCAGGCATTGTTGGATTATGCGTTCCATCAGTCATTCATTCATTCATTCATTCATTCATTCATTCATTCATTCATTCATTCATATGGTCTACTATCGTTTGTGCTCAACTCTTTTGAATATGACTGAAGAGAAGTGCGTCGATAGTCGGTTCTGAATTTAACCCCTCTTGGGAGGGCTTGTATCTTGTCTAATCTGACGACAATAATGCAATATCCAATATCAATGTAAGGGCAACAACGTACAACATTAAGCGTCACTTTGAAGTTAAACATTCTGATACCCACACTATTATCGGCGAAGAGAAGGAAGGCATTAATAACGAAATTAAAGGTCGGCGAAGTGAGGAAGGCATTAATAACGAAACTAAAGGTAAAGTCGGCGAAGTGAGGAAGGCATTAATATCGAAACTAAAGGTAAAGTCGGCGAAGTGAGGAAAGCATAAAGAACTAAACTAAAGGTCGGCGAAGTGAGGAAGGCACTAATAACGAAACTAAAGGTCGGCGAAGTGAGGAAGGCATTAATAACGAAACTAAAGGTCGGCGAAGTGAGGAAGGCATTAATAACAAAACTAAAGGTCGAAATGCAGTCTTTTTATGCCGAGGTAAATATCATTTCAACTAATTAAGTACTCTAAGGGCAATATAAATCAATTAATGATTAGGTTATAGTAAGTTTAATTTGAACAGTTGTAAACAATGTATGGGAATTATTATATAAACGTTTGTTAAACTGTTAAAGAATTTTCTGTTAGCTTAACTATGTTTGTATTTTTTGTATAATGACAAAGTCATTAAAATTTCATTTTTTCCTTTCTTTCGCAGCACATTGTGCGAAGTTCCGAAAGAGCTGTCTATGCAAGCTATATTGTTGCCCTAAATATCGCCAAAAGTAGCCGGACTTTTACGGAAGGAATGTTTGTAAAAGAGTGCATGATTTCAACGTCAGAGATGTCTCTTTCAACAATCTGTCGCCGCGTGTAGGAACTTTGTCAACATTTTTATGACGCCCTTTTCTGTAAATTTTGAGCAGGCTCCAGTCAAATTCCAAAGAGAATTGGTAAGACTTCAGTGTCACACAATTTTGAAAGACACATATGAAGATTCCACTGCAAGAATGATGGATGTCATTTGGAATACCTTTTGCAGGAGAAGCAATTGAAAGTTTGAAATGCTTAGCGCTCAAAGCTTAACTGTGATTTTCTGATCATTACTGGACAATGACTATCAGTGTTAATGCCATATAACTCTCTATGTACATTCTACATGTCTTAAGCTATGCATTGAGTCTTAGTTCATTTTCGACAAGAAAGTGACATCCATCATTCTTGGAGTGGACTCATCATATTACAATATTCCAGGCAGCCTCGTTGCGTTTTATAAGAACTTCAAACAAAAAGAGTTTCCGCTTATCCACGCATTGCCATGCAAGCCAATTGTTATGTTTGGCTCTACATACCTTTGCGAACACAATATATTCTCAGTCATGAACCTGAATAAGAGTAAAATTAGGTCATGTTTGTTCGATGTTGCGTTGGAAGCATTGTTACCCATCCATTCTGCTCAAACAATTTTCCCTGATATAGCTAAGTTGGTGAAATCAAAGAAATGTCATTTATCTTCCTAACTACAAAAAAGGACTATTTTATTATGTTATATTATGTGTAATGGCCAATTGTTGTAATTTCTGAATTCTTTCTATGTGACATAAAATATGCCATCTATATAAACTCACTGGCTTACTCTACCCCTTGCAAGCGTGCAACCCTCTCAGCGATCAGTATTCCGTCTCTTTCCCACTTACTCGCTGTCTCTCTTCGAGGCTTGGAACGGCTCCTACGAACCCAGGTAGACACAGGGCATCAAGGTGGCTGCCCACTTGGAATGGTCTGATATAGACAAATAATTTAGGAGGAAATAGCTGCTAAGGAATGATTGAGAGTAGGTAGATTTGAGAATAGACAATAAAATAAATAAATAATGTAAAATGTGAAGGAAAGAAGTATGCAATATGTAATTGGAAAGCAAGAAATGGAAGGCAGATAATCTAGATATGAGAGAGAATAGAAGAGGATAGATAGGGAAGGAAGTATAGCAATTCAGTTGAAACAGAAGAATAGGAAGTAATAAAGAAATACTTGGCAAATTAATATATCGATAGAAAAGAGTGGTATGTATTAAAGGGATGGTGAATCGAAAAGCATAAATGTGAAGGTCCACCATAACTATAAATAGTAAAGTTGGCTGACAAATAAATATCATATATGTATTTTATCTTCTGATTGAGTTTCTGGCTGATATGTACATCTATTATTAGGCAGTAGGTCTACATCTCACTTGACGATATGTATCAGAGGAAGAACAATTGTTTGTATGCATCTGAAGTCTGACTAGTGTAATATGTAGCTAGTCGGCGATGTATGCAACGGAGGGGGAAAGGAACTGGCCAACATACCCCATTATCTCCCGGCCTAGTTGCCTCATAAGTGGTGCCTTCTTGGTATCACTTGTGAGGTTCAGACCTGTCTTCGGACAGTTGACTAAACAATTATGTATTTGTGTGGTTTGTTTGATGTACTATTTTTATCTATCTCATTCTTAAATGCTTATAAATACATAATTTGTGCCGATGTAATGTGTTACACAGGAGGCCTACAACAACTGTGTACCTTGAAGGTTTATAAATTAAGGTGATGGAAGGCCGTCGCAAAAAGAGAAAATTAGTTGCAAAAAGAGAAAATTAGTTGTGAAGATCGACATTGGAGGAAATAAAATCAATTGGCTCACAGTTGGTGACATTAAACTGGAGAGGAGTAAACCATTTGTCCTTCGGATGAACACTAGTCATTCGCAAGCAAATTGCATTCAAGTTCATATAAAAACAAACAGCGAAGAAGACCATCACACAGCGTTCATTCGGCTAAGTTCTGTTGATTTGTCTCTGTCTTGAAGGAAACCTATGAGTAAGGAAAAGCTTAAGATATTCAATCTATTCATCATCTTGTACTCCAGGAAGTTTGACATTTTTATCAGAAATTTCATTCCAGCACAGAGGTTAAAAATGACATACAGTAAATGCTTTTGGAAATAATGCAGACTTTGCAATGGAAAAAAATTATGGTTTATTTAACGACGCTTTCAACTGCCCAGGTTATATCAGCATCGTCGTATGCCAGAATTTTGTTCTCGCAGAAGTTGTTTACATACCAGTAAATATATTGACATGAGCCTGTCGCATTTAAGCACACTTAAATGCCATCGACCTGGGCCGGGAACGAACCCGCAACCTCGAGCACAGAAGGCCAGCACTATACCAACTGCGCTACTGAGGCCGACCCGGTCTTCGAAGGCGGCATTTAGTATTCATCCTGTATATGCATATTTGAGCGTTAAATTTAATAAAAAATACTGACATTAATAACGGAATACAAAAAGCAAGAACAGCAATAAGAACTTTTAATGGGATATCATAGATAAAAATGTAACAAAGAACATCAATATTAAAATGTATTTATTATTTTTTTTACTTGGTTATTTAACGACGCTGTATCAACTACGAGGTTATTTAGCGTCGATCGGATTGGTGATCGCGAGATGGTATTTAGCGAGATGAGGCCGAGGATTCGCCAAAGATTACCTGACATTTGCCTTACAGTTGAGGAAAACCTCGGAAAAAACCTAACCAGGTAATCAGCCCAAGAGGGAATCGAACCCGCGCCCGAACGTAACTCCGGATCGGTAGGCAAGCGCCTTAGCCGACAGAGCTATGCAGATGACTTTAAAATTTATAAATCCAAAGTTCGAAATACTATATAGATCTGAAACTTAGCAAATAAATTATGATACTACATTATAATTACTATAATATGGATTATTTGAGATAATTAGATAGAATCAGAAATGAGATAATTAGACAAAAAATTGATGTTAAAAATTCTTTATTATATTTTATAAAATACAGATAATTAGAATGGTATGAGCATATAAGAAGAATGTCAGAGCAGAGATTACCCAAGAACATTATTTAGGATGGTTTTCACTTGAGAGAAAAAGGAAAGGTCTACCTAAGATCACATGGTTACATGTGGTCAGAAAATTAATGAAAGGCAAAGTATTAGGAGAAATTGATTGGGAATACACGATGGAATGGAAGAGAAAGAGTTACAGGGACGTAAATTTTGGATAGTGGAAAAAAGGCTATATATTGTAAACATTTAATCATTTTTTTCAAACTTGATAAATATTTTATTTCTATTTTATTAAAAGCAGAATGCCTCTATGAGAAGGTAATTCTGACACCATTTATACATGAACTTTAGCATTTTCCGAACTATCTCTATGATTTAAATTTCAATGCTTATTGTCGTACCAAACAAAATAGATTTGCATCATTATTACCATATGATAATCATTCTTAATAAAGGCGAGAATAATAAAAAATATATAATTTCTTGCTCGGGTGACCTTACAAAGATTACATAACTTACTGATTTGACTTCCGGAATTGTGCAAAAACATTTACCAGTGCAGTCAGTATTTATATTCTACCAGTGACTAGGTGATTATCCAAAGAAACTACCAAAATAATTTTATGTATGACCAATGAACGCGTTCTAATTATTTTACTTCTGAGATATTATTTTATTAATATGCACAGAGTTAAATTTTTTCCGGAGCATCTAATTTTTACCTTATAAAGTTACAGAAACGCTCTTCTAATCATCTCATTAATGAAAATGGGTAAAAAAATAAAGTTTCTTGGCTTTCGTCAGTCAATAAAGTCCATCGAAGTAAGAGGAACCCGGTTCACTGAAAACACTAAGCTGGTAAGAAAATAATAATGTCATATAACTTATTGCATTAGGCTCCAGAAGATTATGAAATGAAAGTGTTGAATATTAGATATTAATAAGTAAACTCCTGTTCTGTGGAATGATTCAATTGTTTTATAAGAGAGACGATATCAGCAATAGGAATTTCTATTCAAATCTTAATACCGTCAAAATCACTTCACTGTGAAACACTCTGAGCTACGGGTATTACATGGAAGTAAATGTGTTCAAAGCTAGCCAATATGGTTTATATTTCTAAAATACTAACAATGCTCTCCTGAAAAAAAAAATATAATTACTTACCGTCGTTTACATCTTGATGTCTCAGTTACAATAGAACCAGAAGGACGTGGCACATCCTCTTCGTAACTGCTCCTTCTAGCAGAAACATCACAGGATATGCAGGATATCGAATCCATTCCAATTGGTGAGGAAACACCACTTTACTGAAAAGTGAAGAATGTGCACTTTAGTTTTGATGACTCAGTACATTACTAATACATTCCGATAGAAGTTTTCGAAGGCAGGAAAATTTTACCTGTAAATATGTGTGAAAACAGATAAAACCATCAAGACAAAGAAAGCAGATTGAGTTACATACCCAGTGAAAACATTCTAATTATTTTACTTCTGAGATATTATTTTATCAAAATGCACAAAGTTAATTTTTTTCCGGAGCATCTAACTTTTACCTTATAAAATTACAGAAACACTCTCGTAATCATCTCATTAATGAAAATGAGTAAAAAATAAAGTTGCTTGGCTTTCGTCAGACAATAAAGTCCTTCGAAGTAAGAGTAACCCGGTTCACTGGAAACACTAAGCTGGTAAGAAAATAATAATGTCATATAACTTATTGCATTAGGCTCCAGAAGATTATGAAATGAAAGTGTTGAATATTAGATATTAAAAAGTAAATTTCTGTTCTGTGGAATGATTCAATTGTTTTATAAGAGAGACGATATCTGCAATAGGAGTGTGTTCTGTTCAAACCTTAATGCCGTCCAAAACCACTATGGAAGTAAATGTGTTCAAAGCTAGCCAATATGGTTTATATTTCTAAAATACTAATAATGATCTCCTGAAAAAAAATATAATTACTTACCGTCGTTTACATCTTGATGTCTCAGTTACAATAGAACCAGAAGGACGTGGCACATCCTCTTCGTAACTGCTCCTTCTGGCAGAAACATCACAGGATTTGCAGCATATCGAGTCCAATTCCAATTGGTGAGGAACCACCACTTTACTGAAAAGTGAAGAATGTGCACTTTAGTTTTGATGACTCAGTACATTACTAATACATTCCGATAGAAGTTTTCGAAGGCGGGGAAATTTTACCTGTAAATATGTGTGAAAATAGATAAAAGAATCAAGACAAAGAAAGCAGATTTGAGTTACATACTCTATGGAATGTGCTGTGGGAAAAATAAATATAACACATTTTAAAATAAAGGTGAAAAGCTAGAGATGAGAAAGGAGGTAGTTCATTAACTCTAGTGTCTTTGCATATTCATATATTAGCAAAGTGATTAAGTACCATTGATTTTACTGAAGGCAATTCTTGTGACGAATGAAATAGATTTTAGGGAGTCGCTATTTGCAGAACACAAATGGTGACTTTTAAGCCCAGTTCCCACGGTGCTTGTCTTCTTGCGTGTTTCCTTGCTGGGCAGCAAGCTAGCTTTGTTGTGGATACGATGGTGGCTCCCGTGTTGGCTACGGTGATGGTGGTTGTTCTCACGGAGCTGGCTCTTTTCACAGTTCAAATTGGAAAATCATCTGCTGTTTCATCTGTTGCCAACACTCATGGTCAAAAAGAAACTAAACCGTGAGTGGAAAACAACTAAAGTCCTACGGTAACAATAGTAAATGTCGTAATAAGGTAATTATGCCATAAATGCAAAAAGGCTAAAGTCCGAAAATTATTTTTTTTTCTTAGAAACTAAATAATATAGGAAAAAACAGGTTTAGTTGGAAAACAACGAACATGGTGTCATGGTTTCAGTGGTGATACTATATCATGAACTTTGGTTCCAGCCTGCAAACCAGAACGAAAAATAAGCAAGGAACCTACCCTCGAAATCCAGCAAGCTAGCCACCAAAGCAGTCACTAGAGCGCATTAATTCCAGCAAGTGAGCATGCAGGGTAGCCATCAGCGCAGCCACCTTGATATCCATCACAGAAACAAGCATCATGAGAACCGGGCTTTAGATATGAATAAGAATTGCAGAGGCTACATAATGAATCTAAAATGTTATCAATTAATTTTAATATTAAAATATCCTTGAGAAAAACTGAACTGATAAGATGATTTTGATGCCACTGAAACTATCAGGATTAAGTAATATGACAATATATTTCAATTAAAAGGATGACTTTTGCTTGTTTTTCATGTAAGGTCTCAAGCACAGATGCAGAAGATGATTGTAATAAATTATATTCAGACAGCTTTGTAGGCCACGAAAATACTTAGGCATATTAATAAATGAGGGGTTCAGAACAAAAAGCACGTAAGTGACGGAAACCTAGTTTTGAGGAAATTACAGTTAAAGTTCTACATGTAATGAAATATTATACACTAGTTTGGTGAAATGATGCCCATATAGCAGCACTGCACAGTGTGATCTCTTACCTGATTTTATCCCAAAGAAACATCCTTTAGGACTATCACAACACGCACTTACCTCATTTTTTTTAATAATGTCACTTACCTGCTTTTTGTTCTAAGCCCCTCAAATAAAGTAACCAGAGAAATGTTCAATACCTTTTGTAAATTGAGATGTAGGACAAGCATTCAATATTGACATCATATATTTCACTTGAACTAGAAAGCATACAAACGATATATTACTCCTAAATTGAACGCTGTCTATTTGTATTAAGATCCTCATTCTCTATGGGCAATATAAACATCCTTAAATTCCATATTTTATAAATTTTGATTTTATAATGAAATGTGGGTTAATCAGTGGCGGTTCCTCGGGGGAGGGAAGGGAGGAACGTCCTACTCACATTTTTCTTCTTTTGAAAGTAAATACGAAATGAAATATATACCTTGAAATTCGAGGAAGATTCGATAATTTTTAAGTTCACAGCTATAAGAAAAACTCGGTTGATCGAGTTTTAAACGACGTGCACTCATGTGCTGCTAGAAAACTGTGAGAAAGATGCGAGATTGATTGTGTGGAGAAAAGTCAATCCATTCCTTCTTTACTGCAGTTAACACACATAGACAACAGCGCACTAGCGGCCAGAGAAAGAAGCAGAGTTTTAAAGCAAGTGAATGAACAGATAGGGAGGAGATCCTCCTCTGAATTAGCGCATGGGCAGGAAATAGAAACCGACTGGTCGTGCAGCAAAGCTCGCTACCGCTGCCATCTAACGATTCTGCATTCAACCAGACTATAACACATATAGGTGGAGGCACAATAAAAAAAGTTTTAACGCAAAGCTATGAAATACACCATATAAACTGTTTTTAAATTATAAATCAAAATATATTATTCATTGCACATTATATAAGCTGCTATTCATGGTTTGAAACTTTCGAAGATATCTGAAAGTTGAAGTTGGATTTATATGAAACAGAGAGGAAGTACCTATAGCAGAGCCATTTGGCCCCTGAAATTCACTTCCATTCATTGTCTACTAGACAGAGCAACAGCCAAGTTGTCAGTTTGTACAAATATATTTGAAAGTGATAGTACTCCAAACTACATTATTTTTAACATAAAAAAATTAATCGGCCACCGGCAGCTTTGCACGATAATGGTAGATGACTTTACAAGAACTGACATTCTTCAAAAGCATGTGATACTGAACTTATAAAATGTACATGTGACAACACAGACCACGTGGGTGGGTGCAGTGTTTTCGCTTTCCTAACAGATTATTTCGCATTCCCACTTCAGTAAAACGGTTCCGGTTACGTGTTAGTAGCTAGTCTCTTCCAACACGTGTGATGCTGTAGTGTGCGCGAAAAATTCTGTGAGGTTGTGAATTTCCTTGTAATTGTTAATTTGTGCAATTATTCAACAATGAATAGCAGTGAAAACACATTATATTTTGGACAATTTAGGAAATTCAGTTTACAAGAACAGATTATTGCTATACAAATGGGAAGGCCAACCCTAACACTACCTGGTCTTACATGTATGCATGTAGGCTAATTTGTAGCATGTTTCTCTCAAGAAGGTGTCATTTTGCGCTGTTAACTTCTTTCCTCCTCTTAAGAAATATGCAAGAGCAGCCACTGGGATTAATATTCTGGGCTAACTCATCTGAAGCTAAACACACTTTAGAAAACAAAAACCTAAGGATAATGGCAGGTGTACATGAAAGGATATCCCTTACAAAGATTTTCCAGACTAAGAAAATAACAGCTTGTGAATACATTCCTTCCCTGATAATGTTTTATGTCAATAATATTAAATACTTTCAGTATACCAATCAAAACAATCACAATTTTAATTCAAGACACAAATTAGATCTCCATTGGTTCTCTGTTAGTCTCAGCTGTTAAAAAAATATAAGTTCACTTTTCATGTTTATAGTCTTCAATGCACTGTCTAATTATCTTGGATTTTTTTAAGGGAAAAGAGGTACACTTTATAATAGAATTAACTAAATGTCTTCATATTCATATCTCTATTCAATTGATGAATTTTTCGTGCTTGTAAACTGAATTAATACATCGTGTCCCACTTAGAGGGATCGAGATATAAATGATCACCATTTAAGTCAGATGAAGATACTGTTTTGATTTACATCTGACAAGATGCAGAAACTGTCCAATGGTTTAAAAACAGATGCATGTTCATGCGCATGCGCACTAACGTTTATCGTGGAAACAAGCCATTCAGTAGAACATTCTGTCATTGGACCATTCTTCTTCATCGAGGCGACAATCAAAGGGAAAGTGTATCTGGACATGTGCAGAACTTTTGTTGTTGATCAACTCCCCCAGGGTCGGATTTCAGCAACAAGGAGAACCCTTGCCTGGCCACCTAGGTCACCCGACTTTACGTCCATTGACCTCTTTCTGGGGCTTTATGACGAATGTTGTGTACTAACGTAGTACAGCTGACACTTTGGAAAACTGAGACAACGCATTAAAAATGCAGATGCGCTTATCACTCCACAAATGTTATGGAACACTTGGCAGAAGGTTGAGTATCATTCGGATGTCTTCAGGGTAGCTCGATGAGCACACATCGAGTTGCACTGACCATTCTCCGAAACTCGGAGAGTTTTTACATCAAGTTGTACAAAAATTTATGTTATAAAACCATTATTTATACTTTAAATTAGCACTTATTTCTCGATCCCTCTAAGCGGAACACAGTGTATATTTAATACGTATTAATAGTTATGTATTATACACTGGTCAAAAAAGTTAAGCATAATTAGGCATATAACTGTTTTTATTAATTAAAATAAAATAGATAAATTATAATTGGGTTTCTTGGTTCCACAGAATAAACTTAAAAGTAGAAATACACTATTTGTTAACAATGGACTCAATATGAAATGAAAAAGTTGCATTGTTTGGAAACAACGGAAAAGATAAGGGAAGTTGAAATTCGTACATCATCAAAGAAAAGGAGATGGTGCTTTCAGTACCCTGTTTAATAACGTCTTGGTCCTCCATTAACCCTGAGGCACTCTTGTATGCGACGGGGCATACTCAGTACCAATGCATCTAAGCTCTCCTGAGGCAAATTGTCCCATTCTTCCAAGGCAGCATTCCTGAGTTCTTTAATCGTTAATGGGTGATGTGGACGATTGGAAATGGCTCTCCTGAGAAAGCTCCATGCATGCTCTATGCAGTTCATATCCGGTGAGCATGCTGGCCAATCCATTCTTCGGATCCCATGTTCTACAAGATACGCTGCACACTATAAGCACGATGAGGCCGAGCATTATCGTCCTGTAGAGTGAACCCTTCTCCTACAGTCTCTGCAAAACCACTTACTATGGGTTGGAGGATGTTGTTCTCATACACGGCAGCAGTCATGTTTCCCTCTATTGAAACCAGTGGTGTGCGGCGGCCAAACATGACACCTGCCCAAAACAAGATTGAACCACCAAACTGTTGGTGACGTTCCACGGTCATTGAGGGATGATTTCGTTCCCCTGTTCGTCTCCATACGCGAATAGAGTTGTTGTCAGGGTGTAGGCCCATTCTCACTTCGTCTGAGAATAAAGTTCTGGTCCATTGGCCTCGTGTCCAATTCTCATGTGCTCTAGCCCATCTTGCACGAGCACCCCTGTGATGCGGACGGAGTGCTGGAGTCTTGAGTGGTCTTCGAGCATACTACCCTATGTCATGAAGTCTATTGCGCACAGTTTGGCTACTTACAACAACACAGTGGCTTCGCGCAGGTCATGGCGCAGAGTTGTAGCTGAGGCTATAGGGTTCCTACGTGCAGATAACCTTACATACCGGTCCTGACCTGGTGTTGTTTTGCGTGGACGATCTCGCGAGGTCGATCTGCTATTGACTGGGTTTCCTGGAACTTTCTCCACAGTCTGGAGACAATACTCTGATTCACATGAAGGATGTTAGCAACATCAACTTGTCTCATGTTTTGTTCCATCAAAGTGATGATTTTGATGCGGTCTGCCATTGTAAGGATGTTCCGAGCCATTGTACTGCACTATGAAGCACTATGAAGCAAAACGACACTGATTGAACTTTGCTCGAATTACAGACTTTGTTTACTGCACTATGAAGCACTATGAAGCAAAATGACACTGACTGAACTTTGCTCGAATTACAGGCTTTTCTTTACTATCCGTGATTTGGACGTTACCTAGTGATGCAGACTAAAGCAAATGAAAGAGTTTGAATTGATAAACATAACACGTGCCACATAAAACCAGGTATTATTGGGTAAACTGGAAATATGCTTAACTTTTTTTGACCAGTGTATAATTTGTATATGATTTCAATTATTATATAACTGAAGGCTATAATGTTGATGTAAGATCTATGAAGTACAATAAATGAAATAAAATTAAATTACTGCTCATATCCAATAAGAACAAGACATTCAACTATCAAAAACACTGTAAGAAGAGACACTTATAAAGGCATGCACTAAAAAGCGCTGGAATGACTACATTGCATTGGTTTGATTCCTGAATAGTACTCTTGTTACTAATGATGATGACGATGATGATTATGATGATATAAAGGGTATGTCAATTTTGTTCTACTTTTTGTCTTACCTACAGTACAAATTCCATCACACGTACTTGAGTTTGGCCGTCATCTCTTTCAAACCAGTGTTAGATAGAATGAACACAAGTGTCGTGAGAGCTATAGATGTGTGTCAATATTTTATTATAGGTAACTTCGTAACAAAAAGATAAATTTCGTGGCAGCTTTGAGATTACGTCAATCATGTCAAACAGTCAAAAATTTCATTGCTGTGAACTGTCGCAAACAACTCAAGGCTTGTATATAAATATGTTAACCAATAACAGCCAATATTCAATATTAGTAGTGCAAGTTTAACCAACGGTACACAAAATAATCATACTCAGATGGCAACAATACGATTTCTTGTTCTGGCCTTCCTCTTTGCTTGCGGAGCAAGTAAGTATAGTTATCCTATATTCTACTTTACAGTAGCTTGGTGTATTTTTTCAATAAATCTGTGTCAATTTTGTGGTTCAGTGCAAGAATCCTATAATGTTTACAAACAGGTAGCTTTTTATGTGAAAATTAAATTTAAAGAAAACTGTAAGTATTGTACTGTACGTAATTGTAGTGCAGTATGTTGTCATCTCTCTATCTCCGATATGGATACATAGGTCTACACCACTATCATAATAAGAGGAATCTATACTAATAATAAATCTGTAGCCGAAATTTTTCTGGTAATTTTCGATTTTACAAAAATAATTGGTCCTAACATATATAATTAACCACCCTGAAACCGAAAATCGCTTTTTTGAAATTTTTGTTTGTATGTCTGTCTGTCTGTCTGTCTGTATGTTTGTTACCTTTTCACGCGATAATGGCTGAACCGATTTCGATGAAAATTGGAATATAGATTAAGTTCGTTGTAACTTAGATTTTAGGCTATATGGCATTCAAAATACTTTATTTAAAAGGGGGGTTATAAGGGGGTCTGAATTAAATAAATCGAAATACCTCGCTTATTATTGATTTTTGTGAAAAATGTTACACAACAAAATTTTCTTTAAAAATCATTTCCGATAAGTTTTATTCTTTGAAAAATTTTGATAGGACTGATATTTAATGAGATAAATGAGTTTAAAAATTAAAATAACTGCCATCTAAGGCGGTGTAATGAAATAAAAAAAAAATGAATTTGTCTATAAGGGACCTTGGTCAACAACAATCGAAAGCTATGAATCATAGCCTACAGAGAATGTTTCTGTGTTTGTATGAAGTAATATCGGAAGCTAAATTAACCGATTTGTGTAATTAATTATTATTTCACCATTGGAAAGTGTAGTTTCTCTATATGGACATAATGCTATAATGTTATTACAGTAACTTCGGAGTGAATTGAGGACAGGTAAGATTAAAATGGCTTCTCATGTACAAACAACTTGATAGGCTATTCTGTGTATTCGTTTTCTGTATTTCTTAAAATAATGTTTATCTCAGAGAATTAACGAACCACAAGAGTATATTGATTTAGTATGCAGTAATAAAATGTTAGCTTAGCACTCCATTATTTTATCATCCAAATTTTAACTATGCTCAATTGAATCGTGTTAAAATACATAAAATACATATGCATTAAATTCAATGCAAAAAAATTGGGTAATGAGCCAAGCAGATTATGTTGCGCTTTTGTAAAATAAAATTTGTTCCTCCTGAGATTCAAGAGCCCCCATAACAAATTAAAAACTTACTTATCGGTGTACATCCGTTATCACACATTTTTATATAATATAATATAATATAATATAATATAATATAATATAATATAATATAATATAATATAATATAATATAATATAATATAATATAATATAATATAATTTAAGTTATTTGAAGGGTCCAGAACCATAGTGGCCCAAGCGCCATTTACTGAATACGTAGAAAACAAGGGTTAAAATTAAGTTATTATCATAATTCAATGGAAACATATAGCAAGTAATATAAAGTATACACATTAAATCTAAATGATATGTCAGTTTTCATTAAAGTATGGATGCATGTAATAAAAATTAAGAAACATGTTAAAGGAATTGTCATTGCACCAAATGAGTGGTCTCTGGACCAAAATGATCGCATTTTAATTATTTAAATACAATTTAAGTTAAGAACATATTAAACGAATTATCCTTCTATCAAACACGAATCTTCCCTGGATCAAAATGTCCTATTTTAATTATGTAATTACTTTATATTTATTTCTAACGGGTGCAGCGGAGAGCACGGGTACGGCTAGTGATAAATAAAAGGTTTAGGGTTTAGCAGTTCTTGCATTGAACCATAGAATTTAAAGAGATAAAGTTTAAAAATTTCTTAAGTGTAACAACATTTCGAATTTTCCGGGACGATCATAATGTTATCACTTGTAGTCTACTGTTTTACAGGTATTACAGTCTAAACAGGGCCTGAAGTGAGTCAGGTTATAGAGAAAAATTATAAAATATCGTAATTATATTCAAAATGGATTGAAGTACGTGATTGTTGTTGTTTAGTCAACTGTCCGAAGACAGATCTGAACCTCATAAGTGACACAAATAAGACATCACACATGAGGAAACTAACCAGGAGTTAATGGGGTAGGGTGACCAGTTCCTTTCTCCCTCCATTGCATACGTCGCTCACTAGTAAAATATTACATTAATCAGACTTCTCAAGTATAAAAACAATTGTTCTTCCTCTGACACATATTGTCAAGTAAGATGCACTGCCTGATAATGGATGTACAGTTACCCTTAAAAAGAATGAGACGATTCTTGGTCGTCGGAAGTTAAAGTTCTACAGCGCGGTTCACTCGATATCGACGTAACGATAAGTGCCATGAAAGATACTACAAGAATTGTTACAAGGACCACAACAAGGACAAGAACCAAAATAAGAATCACGAAGGAGACAGCCATTTAAGGCCACGATTTCACAACATAGCTCGAGTCACAAAATATCATTGCTTCTCTGTACCGAATGGCAAAAGCCTGCTATGGGGTCCAAATTCTGGACTGCTGCTGTCACTCTCTTGCCTCGGTAGCTCATATAGTAGCGTGTCGGTTCCACTGTATAACCGAAACCTCTCGTGTTCGATCCCAGGTGAAACTTTTTTTATTGAGGTGTAATTAATTTGTTCAGAGTTCCTCGACTGTCTAATTTGTCGAAAAATATGGAATAATTTATGCCCAATTTCTGGGTCTTACAAGTGGGCTGAACCTCGTCAAAAAAATAATAAATCTTACTTGGATGTTACAAGTATTCTTCCTCAAACAAAAATCATAAGAAACAAAAAGAGACCTGTTAACTTAAAATCTTGTCCACATGCCATCAGCTTCTATTACAGCTCTAAGTCGATCCGGCATGGATGTCACTAGATTGTGGAATAAGTTCTGATCCCCGACGAGATCTTCCCAGGTGTCATTAATTTGATTCCACAATTCGTCTCGATTTCGAGGGCGTCGGCGGGCATAGGTGGCTATTCTTCTCTTTTTCAATTCCCCCATAAATTTTTGATGACATTCAAATCAGGTGACTTCGGAGGCCAATTAATGATTTCGATCTCGGGTCTCCTTTGAAACCACCTTTGAATGCTTGCGGCATAGTGCACGGGATGGTTATCCTGCTGGAACAGCAATGTTCCTTCGGGAAAACGTTCTCGGGCGGAAGGAAGGAATACATTTTCCAGAATGTGCTCGTACGTTCCCGCATTAAACCAGCCATCGATGCGTTCTATAACGCCAGGTCCATCGTAAGACATCCATTCCCAACACGATATGCTAAAGAGCCCCGATCTTTCACGTCGGTGCACATAGAGCTGGTCATGTCGGAGTTGCAATGTAATGATCCTCATGTTCTTAAATACTGCGAGAAGTACAGTGTAATTTATAAAAAATTATGAAAGAGGGAAATAGAATACATTGAATAGAAAAGTACAACATTCAGATAATGCAATTAAACCTATTCGTAATATTATTAAATTTAAACTTGTAGATATCCAAAGAAAGAAAATATTATTTTCATTAAAAGCAATGATTATAAAGTAGAGGATCCCAAATCTATTGCAAATTCTTTTAACGTCTTATAATATATAGTACAGAAATATTATTTACAGCTTAAACATTCAAGATTTTGCAAAAGATACTGCAATTGGTTACTTAATAGATGCATATAATAATTAGTATTAATATTTATAATTAGTCAATAACTGCAACAGTGCTTTTTCATTCAATCGTAACATGAATAAAATTGAATGCACATTAAATTAAACACTATTGCAAACACGTAGATGAAATAGTTAAAATCAACTGAAGGGGTGAGAATGAAATAATCCAAAGCCACACTTTTTAACAAAAATTGTTTTGTGCGAGTGAATTTCTTACACATATGGGAAAGCTATTAATAAAATATTCTAATAATTACTCAACAAATGACATTACCTAAGGACTCTAAACCTTTGTAAAAGTTCGTCTATTATTATATATTTTTTTAATTTCATTTTAATTGTTAGTTTTTAATATATATGCATTTACATTGTATATGTGTGTGTATATAAATGCATTCATTAGATTAACGTTTATAATATTATAACTTGTAATTTTGTATTGTTTGCGATCATTAACACTTAATCTCAGGACATTGTAAAACTCTTTTTCAATGTTACTTATCTATTTCAACGTTATTTAGACAAAAAAAATCGTTGTGTAGACTAAGAATCGAACTCGCACTCTTCTATACAACACGCAGAAGTCTTAGCGTCTGAGCTATTGAAACGACATGAAAGCTTTCCTTTCTGTGCGGAGTGTCGATCTAGTCATGAAGGTCCATTGTCGATTTAACTACACGATTCATGTATATATTTATCTCTTATTTACGTAATATTATGTTTTTTTGCAGTTTTTGAAGTGAATTTCGGAACGATGCTAGTAAAAAACCAAATAGCCTGCATTTAAGTAGCTCAATATTCGTTATCTTGAGTATCAGTGCTCTAGTCTCCGATCATGCGCAGTGTCTTACATCTGAGACTTAGGAATATTCAATCGTCTCATTCTTTTCCAGGAAAACTGTACATATCAGCCAGAACCTCAATCAGAGGTATATGTGATTAGTATCGGTCATTAAAGAAAATGTGCAAGAATCTTATTATCAATACAAATATGCTAACCTACGCTATATATTACGATTTCTTGAAGAAATGTACCTATGTATATTTTCTTTATAATATATATATTTTTTCGTATATACCTCTATGTTCTGCCTAATATGATTTTAACAGTGGTGGCTTCATTTTTCTGTTATGCATACCAAAACCAGCACAGGTATCTTGGGGACTCTGTGTGATACTTTCCGTATCTTGAATTTCCTACCCGATAATCATCACCTATGCAAAATATTTGCCTGAAAACTCTCGAATCACGGCAGTACCTATCCACGTTTCTCTACCACCATATTTTTTTTTTTTTTTTCCATTTTCTTTCTTTTCGAATGTCTTTCTAAGAACTCTACAAGTTTTCTGCATTCTCTTCTATTTTTATTCCCCAATATATTTGCTGCATTTCATTGTGTAAATATTATCATCGCTGTTTTTTTTTTTTTCATTCAGTAATAACCACTATCATTTGCAACAAACAATAAATATTGCAATATAAATTTCAGTTCATGCAATTCCTACTGTCACCAAATTACCTTATGGCTTTCGGTTTTCCTCTCCAAAATCGACAAATCAATTCAGTAGATGCTGAACTGCGTTGGGCTGCAATATCCGGATCTACAGGACATCTTCCCTTGAAAGAAGAAATAAAATGATTCAGTATTGTGTTAGGAAAAAATTATTTGACGATGTATACATTGGAGGGGGAAAGGAACTTTGTAACAAACAAATAAATATGCAATATACATTTCAGATCATGCAATTCCTACTGTTACCAAATTACCTTATCGCTTTCGGGTTTTCTCTCCAAAATCGACAAATCAATTCAGTAGATGCTGCACTGCGTTGGGCTGCATTATCCGGGTCTACAGGACATCTTTTCTTGAAAGAAGAAATAAATGATTCAGTATTGTGTTAGGAAAAAATTAATCAGCGACGTATGCATTGGAGGGGGAAAGGAACTGGTCACACTACCGCATTATCTCCTGGCTTAGTTACCTCATAAGCGATGCCTTCTTGGTACCACTTGTAAGGTTCAGACCTGTCTTTAGACAGTGGACTATACAACAACGACAACAATGTATATATATATATATATATATATATATATATATATATAAACTGAAAAAAATATATATAGTAAGTAGAAACCCGGTTATAGGATATAATATACCTTTCTCGTACAGTTCTCTTACTTCAAATGTTATTTATACTAGAAACACCACTGAGATGTCGTATCTTTTCCAACTTATCTCATGCCAATTCGGAAATATCTTCTATTTTTTACATCTACTTACACTGTAAAACATGTAAACAATCTTGCTCTTGTACAGGAAACGGAAGTTACGTATGTCGTGTAGAGATGGAAACGATATATCAGTTTTTACGAAATACCGATATTTTCCATTCGATATAGCGATATATCAATATCGAAATTTTGATTCAATATATCAGTTTTCTCATAAATTTATAGTTTTTTTTTTTAGGAATTATTATCACTATCAACTACAATAAAATCCACACTAGACAACTCAGATAATTTCCGAAGAAATGGCGCTAATGAAGATGGACAGTTACATAATTGTGCAACCTCACTCAATACCTTGTTCTCATTGGCTGAACTGGAATTCGAATTCAAACTGTTTAATATGCAGCACCAAATTCAAAATGCAGCGTGTGCGAACGTGAGACAGACTGTAGGTTTATCTACTACTCTTTTAATATTGTTACTAATGTTCTCCAAGGCAGGAGTAACTCCCACCCTGAAAGAGAACCGTCTGATCTCAAAACGGGTATCAAAGCTTTTATTTCCATATTCTGAAATGGAATGAGAAACAAGGATTTAATACCGATGTAACATTATTGTTTACGGCTATGATTTCTATCACAACCTAGTACTGACATTCTGTTCTTTTATTATACCTTTTTAGTGCATAAAAATTCTATCCCTAACATCATCACCATTGTTGTTTGGAATGTTGGAGTGTAACAATACCTTGCAATGGGAACTTACTATAGAAGGATTGTATCAAGTCAATTGTGAAGTTCGTTAAAACTTGTAACATTCTAAGTACGGTTTACTTACATTTAAAAATGATTATGTTGTTACGTAGAAAATATCATTATATCTGTGTCCTTAATTGAATCCTATATAAAATTAGAATAACTTCATCATGTTCCAATATCAAATACTCAACCATGTAGAGTTCACTTAACTCTTACCCACTATATCATTTAAGCTCACCTTACCTCCAGCATAATTTTCATTTAGGTTAGGACCTACATCATAATACGGTATTGAAAACGTATTGTTTATTGTTACAATTTTACATTTATGCTTTTGATTGTTATGATGGTAATTTCAATGGTAAAAAGGAATATTAAATTTAAGTAATTTTGTTGCAATACAGGTACACCTGAAAATGTAATTTGCTTATGCAATAGCGTTATATCAATAATTGTTCGACATATATCGATATATTTTTTGCAATATATATTGATTATCGAAATTAAATTTGCAATATATTGCAATATCAATATATCGGTATTAATTTATTTCCTCAATCACTAATGCCGTGCAATATTAAGTATGTTACGTAAATGGTTCACAGTTTTGTTTAATCTCTGACAGGTGTGCCAACCAACGAAAGAGAAGGACGAATTATCGGAGGTTTCACTACTACAATTACAAGTTATCCATACATTGTAATGTATTATCATTCATTTCTTTCGTTTAATACCTTGTAGTCTATTATTTATTTCAATTAACTTTAAATTATGTTTATCTATTAATTTTATTAAATATAGAGTGACCTGTTTTTGAAGAGGCGAAATAAAACGCTGTTAACATGAGAACTATTGCTACTTATTTTCCGGCATCTATAAATATGTACACTGACTTTCTTTTATTAAAATTTAGACCGGCCAGAGGCCGTTTACCAAAGTAATCTATTTTGTTTTCTCTTTTTCGTTTTCATGTGTTTCCTTTGTTTTACTTGCACTAATACAAACACAACACCCATGCCCGAGGTGGGACTCGAACCCACAACCCTTCGGACCAAGCGATAGGGACATGCCGCGCTCCTACCGCTTGAGCCATCCGGGCCGGCATTTTCAAAGATATCTGATCCTACTAATCAATAGTGATCGATAATTTGTTGGTGTAAGTGTGGATTCTTTAGTTATTACTTCTATGAATAGATGACGAAAGTCACTGTTGCCAGTCGTAGATAAATATACCCGTGTTATAGAATTCAATTTTTCATCCCACTTCACTGATTATAAAACAACACTGAGTTTGGCTGGAAACCGTTGATATTGTCTATTAGAAGAACCATTTATGATTAGTCTATATAATCATTTTTCGTGGCATTTTTAAGGCTCCAATAATGGTGCCATCTATTGAGAACTAGCGGAACTCTTTCAAAGTTTGTCAATTATTAATATCTTTGGTTCTGACTTATCCCGTGGACGGAAAGTTCGCTTATATGATCATAAAATCGTAGGCGGGATAACTTTGACCGTCAGTGTACATTACAGAAGGATAATAGTTTCGACCAGAGTAGATCTCAACGTGCCCACTTTTGCGTACCCAACACAAGTTATATCGCAAGGCTAATATTCGTACCATGTGTAATCTACCAGCTCAGGAGTAATTTTTCAAAAAGGAAACCCATCTTTGTTTTCATATCATCAGCATCCCTCAGTCGCTGTGTACCCTATATTCAAAATTCTTTACAAAACCCCAAGCAAAGAAATCGGATGACGTTAGGACTGGAGAACTAGGAGCCACATAATTGACCCACCAAGGCACCAATTGATGTCAAATTTTATTCAGAAATTCACACACTTCAACGAGATGGTGTTCCATTCACATGGAATACCATCCATGTTGTTTTCTGTTGCAGCTATGGTATGAAATATGCTCCATTTCTGGAGATCCACATCGCGCTAATACCTGAACACGTTATAAGCGGTAAAGATAGAGTTTCAGGTAACTTGACAAATTATGTATGAAACAACCATCTCTCGGACAGTTGTTTGAGACAATTCTTGGGACTTGCTGTCATAGCAGTTTAACATCTTCGTTTCGAAAACACGCCACTAATGTGTGGAATGCTAGAAGACTCGCTTTTCTTCCAGCGTGTAATACCATAATATTAACGACTTGTAATTTTCAGCTCTCCAAACACTACACTCATGACAGAAAAGATGTTGATGTTGAATGGGTGTCACACTTTCAAATTTTTCAAATCATATTACACATCTTCCTTGTTTCCTTGTTATAAACGGAATTTTGATTATTCAGTCGTTGCTAAGTGATAATCTTAATTTATGATATACAAAACGATTGTGTTACAACATCATATCGAAAGTAAAATAATTTAATAGCATTTTATTTTATGTCTTCTCAAACAGGTCAGACGGTAGTACTTATTTGCACATACTGATCTACCATCATTTCTTCTAACATTAGGCGGCCTATAATTTTATTATATAAAATAAATTAATTACCTTAACTTTATTACTTTTAACACTTAATTAATTTTCTTATTTACGTACTGTCCAAAACGCCTCCTTCATTTTTATATAGAATGTCCAATGGCGTTCCAAGATATCTGATCTATAGTTTTTTTATCGTATAGGCCTAAGCGAACTTTCTAACCACGGCTTAAGTCAAAACCAAAGATATAACAAATTGTGTATTTTGAAATACTTCCGCTAGTTCTCAATAGGTGACACTATCATTGGGACGAATGAAAAAATGTTTGGGAAAATACTGATCTGGAGCAATGCAAAATTCCAAACTATCAGACGTCTTCATGCTATACAGAGAAAAGTATCCCTAACTATCACTGGTGCAGACTACAGAACCACCAATAAACAACTACAAGACATGCTTGAAATAGAATCATTCTATGAAATTATACAGAAATTTACAGAAAACTTTCATAAGGACTTGCTGTACCACAGCAATCCTCTGATAAGAGCCCTGGCAACAAGAGTATAAAATAACAACTACCGTCAAGATCGGTCACCTCAATTAAAAATATAAATGTTCCTGCTTGTTAACCATCTCTGTTAAAGTAAAAGCCTTTTAAGGCTGACACTTATGCACCATACATGTTCCTGTTAATACAAAAAAATAAAAAAAAAATGTCTGGGAAAATGATTAAGTAGATTAAGCATGAATTATTCTCATACTTGACAGTATCAGCGGTTTCCAGCTAAGCCTAGTGTTGTTTTACAATCAGCAGAGGGAGTTGAAATATTGAATTCTATAATGCAGGTATATTTATGTACGATTGCCAAAACCGAATATCATCTTTGCCATCTATTCACATAAGTAATGACTAAAAAAGCCACATTTACAACAACAAATTATCGATCACTATTGATTAGTAGAATCAGGTATCTTTGATAGTCATCTTTGTTCTAGTCAACCAAGCTTGTTGCGACATTAAATGACTTTAATAAGAATAATAACAAAGCTACTTTGTACTAAAAAAATATTGCGCAGGCTTTTGTCAATAGCAATGTCTAATTTTTGGGAACTGCTGTACTCGTTCTAAAAATTTGGTCCTACTCAATTTTGTATCAAATGCGATGTCATTTTTGGTACGCCAGCTTTGTATTTCATCTTTTAAAGCACTGGTTGATAGGGACTTATTTTCCTCTTTGTTATGGTAGGGGGCATTGTCCAACACAACAATCTTTCTGGGGACAATGCTCGCGTAGTTATCCATTTTGTGAATCTGAATTCATTTCATTATGAGATTTCCCGTATTAGATTTTGCATCACGAAAGTGTCAGGAATAAATTCTCTATCGCCAGCAGCATGTGCAACTATTACTCTTCGACCGAACTGTCATTTGTGTAAAAACAAAACATGTTTACATCCCGTCAACATTTATAAACAGTGGGTAGTCCTAACGAAAGTAGGTCTCATAAAGATAAGTGACCCATTTTTGGTCAGTTTTCCTATTTTTTAATCAAACATAAAATATGCAACATGTTTCGCTAATATATAGTACTTATTAATTTAATATTTCTATTTATTATTACATTTAACAAACGAGAATCCCAGAGACTTTATTAATTTTCGAAATGTTTCCCTGTCACCCTTAAAACTCATTCAACTCTGCCAAAATGTATGATATTTGCGAAGAGTTGGAATATCTTTCTGTACATAGAAATACTAGTTGCGAAACTTTTACTCTAATAGTACACTTATCCATGTTGTCGACTTCAAATTTCTTCACAGCTACTCTACCTATTTTAAGAGGTGTTGAGGTTTACAATCTTTTTCTTTTTGCTACTTTCCACTTTTCCAATTTTACTTATCATATTTTTGTTTACTTTAAACATATCTGCTGCACGTGCATTAAACTAACTTAAACGAATTTATAGCCATGTTTTTCATTTTTCTCACGAAACCGTTTCACATAAATAAGAAGCCCGCCACCATTACACGCTCCTCACATCGTGCTGAATAGTTGTCATTTGAAGTGATTACATTGCTAGCCGGTCAACGGGAAGGCACGGCTGTAAGACCCGTAACACACTACACCGATAACTATGAACTATGTAATATGTGTAGAGACAGCTAGCAATCCTTACGTCTTCACACTTTAGCGAGAAATATGTTGCTACACAGAGGAGGCATCTCTGTATTGATAAATAAAACACGAATTTTATTACGCGATGCGGAAGGCAATTTGATATGAACTGACAGAAATAAAGCTACATAAATTTTAACAGCTGACTTCCAATTAACTGTTAAATTTTATTCACGTAATACTAATTTTACAGGCTACAATTAGGTTAGATTACCTGTGGGAGCGGGAAATACAGGTGGTAGGATAACTATGTTTTCAAAAAATCGCTAGCCAACCAATGTCAGCTAAGCCTTATTTCGAGCGTTACGCCGTGATAAAAGAAAACATTTTTCATAGTTCGACAAACGCATTAAATATTTCTCGCTGTAGTGCGTGTTACGGCCCTAATTCACAATCACACCGCCCTATGATATAAGCTTGGTCGACTAGCATCAAATAATTGTTGCTTAGTTCATTGTGTTTGAAAAAAGTCATTTGAGAGTTAAATAAAAGATCAGAACATCACTTCCAATGAAAATGTTCTTTATTTATCTTCAAAACCATAACTCTTGACATACGGATGTTTAAGAAGTAAATTTATACCTTTCTAAGTAATGAATCAGGCCATGTAAAAACAAAAAAATTAAAAATAAAGAACCAACCATTACAGAGCAAAATTAACTGCAGCAATAGTTTCATTATAGCTAATAATTAATTTAATCCTAATTTAAGTATAGACAAATGAACTAGTAAAATTTGTCGTTCTCACTTACATAGGTTTCTCCAACTTCTATTTCTTTATTTTCACGTGAGATATATTTTCCAGGCGTCCCTTCACAAGGATACTGAGCATATTTGTGGCGCCACAATCATCAATTCCGAGTGGCTGGTAACTGCAGCCAGCTGCATTTCTATGTGAGTACCCGGATATAATTTTTTGTTGATTAATGTTGGATTTAGGATCATGTACGATATGTCAGAAAATGAGATAGCGTTCTATTCATGGGACATTTCTTGACAAATTGTGACAGGCACAACATATACGGGGTAGACTTTCTTCGGGATCTCCGGTTGCTCTTCCTATTCTCATTTCGTCACAGTTCCGTTAATGCTTCATTTTCACTTTATCACCTGGATATTCTTTCCAGTTTAAATGAATTCTTAAGTATTTATAAGTAGCAATACTATTTAAAAAGTGCCTACTTTGTACTATATCGCCCCAAAACATTCTCCTATAACCGTCCTACACAATTGAAGAGGTGGATTGCAAAGTGTCGTAAGTCACTTTTTTACATTTTAACTTGCTTAATTCATGTTTTAATTTATTATTTTCAACACCACATAAAACTGCGCAAGTTTGCTTAACAGACTCTCGTTAAGTCCGGACTGAGATCCGTTTGAAAAAAAAAGCATATGCAGGCACCAGGAGCGTCAAATTTGTTTTATCACTTTTTATCATTTTTTTCATAAATTGTCATTTTGTCTTAGGCCAGTTTACAATATTCATCTCTCCATTTGTCTTTGAATGACTAGGCAACGGCGATTTGTTTATACACTATCTACCAAAAAGTAATTCGGCATTTTTTGCCCGTTTAGAACCTCGTGGTACCACCTCTTGTTGCTATAACAGCAGCCACCTTGTCAGAAAAGCTCTCCACTAGTTTGTATAAGATATCCACTGGAATGCGTCCCCATTCCTCTTCCAATATGGCACTCAGTTCGACAATGGAAGTTGGCTGCATCTCCCGAGACCTCAATCGCCGGTCCAATTATACCCAAAGGTGCTCAATGGGATTGAGATCAGGACTCTGTGCAGGCCAGTCCAACCGGTGAACATACCACTGCACAGTAGCCGCCGAAACATGGGGCCAATGGATATCCTATACAAACTAGTGGAGAGCATGCCTGACAGGGTGGCTGCTGTTATAGCCTTAGTGTTTCTAAGTCCACAGTCTGTCGTCACCTCACCAAATTATAAATGAGTCTAATTGACTGAATTGACAGAAGCACAGTTATACGAGTAGGAAAAACTTTCGAGATTATATAATGCAGGGTCGGGCAACTGAACTCTCCGTGGAGCAGCGGAAAGCGGTTCTTGCTCACGAGATACTACCACAGTCTAGTATACACAGTCACGAAGCTTGAGTTTTGAGGGTGCTAGAAACAATAGACTGTGCAGGTACTGTTTCGCATTGTCTGTAATGGGGCGATAGTAGCGATCCTAGTGGTGAGCAACTATCTATGGATGCATATTTACTACGTATTGAGCTTCATGACTATATATACTAGACTGTGATACTACTGCCAGTTCTCCAGTGT
This sequence comes from Periplaneta americana, assembly GCF_040183065.1. NCBI lineage: Eukaryota > Metazoa > Arthropoda > Insecta > Blattodea > Blattidae > Periplaneta > Periplaneta americana. Next base: position 148,900,084 of record NC_091117.1, read on the forward strand.
AATACAGCTGTGCAGAAGTGGATCGCGCATGGATGTAATAGGAATCATATTCACTCCTTCAACATTTAAATGTGATTGAAATGAACATATTTCATATAATTAGAACATCTATTTGACTGATTCACGAAATTTTTGGAGTCTTTTCATTTCAAGAATTTAGGAAATGTAAAGATGATGACACAACAAGAAGAAGAAAACATTAACGTCATCATGCAGCGTAAGGGGATTCCTAATCTACATACGATGGCGGTAAGAGCAGCGCACTCCAGAAGAAATGCGGATAATAATGGAATAAGGAACACGGGCGCTAGAAAAAAAGCGAGTGGGGATAAAAAGTGAAATCAGGAGTCGGGAAGTGATAGGGAAGAAAGTAGTGAAAAGAATAAGGGTGCGAGTATAAGTGGAAATCTAGTAAGGTGGGTGCTCCTGTTATGGCCATGTTCCTGATATGACCACCCCTCTATTGTGAGTTAGTTAACCAAAAAATCCGCTAAATTGCAGCAGCATCCAATGAAAGGGCATCCTGGTATGTCACTTCTTCGTTTCCCATCCAATCAGGTTGAGCAATATGACGTCAGTTGCCTGTTTTCGTTTTTCCTGTGACCTCTTATTATTTTTCTCTGGTAAGTCTCCTTTGTTTTACATATGTTTTTCAAATATTTGTTTCATGAAAACCATCGTACTCCATTCAGTTTTTAATGTTCTGTTGATTAGTGTTGTCGTTGATGGCGTATCTTTTACGAGTTGTTCATAATCAAACGATTTTCGTGAAAGCTTACCTGCTCCTGATATGGCCATATCAAATGCACCATGGCCATATCAAGTTCATTTCACTTTTATTTTTTCACCCGACAAATTTACATGGCTTATAGCTTGGATTACGCAAAAAGTCTGTATTGAAAACAAAATGACATCAGAATCATGTGTTTTTTAATCTGAATAGGTAGAAAATACGTTACGTTGTAATGGAAACTTTTTTTCGTTTTGCAAATGTGCTGGAAATGTTTGGCATTAGTAGACAATACAGTCCATATAACTTAGGTATTCGCTTTAGTGGAAGCTTTATAAATTTTGTTACACATATAAAATAATGTCGGTCAACATGAATAAGAGGGGATTATGGGCTGAAGAAGCCATGTCCAAGGCAGTGAGCGGTATAAAGAGTGGAAAGTTCTCAGTTCAAGGCGCAAGTAAAACGTTTTGTGCACCTAAACATACTTTACGCCGCTATTGGAGAAAGCTACACGCATTGTATTCTTCACATGACATATTTAGGAACATTAAATCCAGACGTTTGAAATGGGCAGGACATGTAGCACGTATGGGCGAATTCAGAAATGCATATAGAGTGTTAGTTGGGAGGCCGGAGGGAAAAAAACCTTTGGGGAGGCCGAGACGTAGATGGGAGAATAATATTAAAATGGATTTGAGGGAAGTGGGATATGATGGTAGAGACTGGATTAATCTTGCTCAGGATAGGGACCAATGGCGGGCTATTGTGAGGGCGGCAATGAACCTCCGGGTTCCTTAAAAGCCTGTAACTAAGTAAGTAAGTAAGTAAGTAAGTAAGTAAGTAAGTATTTGGACAAAGATGACCCATTAAAGAAGTCAAAGTTAGGTGGGAGAACCACCTTGACACCAGAACAAGAAAACAGCTGTGCCAGAGAATATTCCGTTTGTCTTCTGTAGTTTATCCATTGACTCCTAACATTCTGAGCCCTGGCTGGGTTCAGTCTTTGAGCTTTGCGTCGTCCAACGTCAGGGTTCCTCTTCAAAGAACTGTCGAAACACTTACGACCAGCAGTCCCTTTAAAACGGTTTGTCAGGAGGACGAAGTCAAGGACATGCGACTCTGTGGAGTCTGTGAGAATTTCTACCACGAAGAATGTGTTGGCCTCACTGCTGCTGACAAAGACATTTTTATTTGTCCCAATTGCGATTAGTAATTTGTTTTCAAATCTTATTTTTGTCTTGTAAGTACTCTTCTCTTGAATGATTATTCATTTTTGTTTTTTGAAGTTAAATTTTTATGTGAATTTTGTAAACAACTTAATTTTTATTAAAAAACCTGCTTTGACTACAATTTTGAATTATAAAAAAGATTATTAAGTACCATGTTTATTCATTTTACACCAAAATTATTTAATTTTAGCACAACTGCGCTATCAAACTGAAAACAATCACGATTTGTAGAACATGGAACAAGGGAGGCCAGATCATGTGCACATGTTCCTGATATGGCCACTAGGTAGACTTTTGGAATTTGGGACTTTATGGACAATTGAAGCTATTTTTATTGGGAAAGGAAATTGTTTTAAGAAAGTCCATTAGACTGAGAACGAGTAAGAAAAAAAGTGGTTTATATATTTTTTTTCAAAATAGCGGCTAAAAAAATTCTCAAACCTTAGCATGGCCATATCAGGGACACCTACCTTATATGAAAGTGAAAGTGTGGGGGAGGAAATAAAAGAGGAATAGGAGAAACCATTCAAATCAGTACCAGCATAGTTAACCCATTTGTAGATTCAGTGAGTGTTAGAGATAATAAAATTGAAAGAAAAGAAGTAAATAGAAAGACAGAGATAGAAATAAGGCAGAAACGAACAGTAAAGAAAAGTCAAAATCTGCGACAACTGAGGATACGGATATTATAGTGTCAGAGGTATTAGATGCGATTAAAAACTCTGGGGATGTAATCAAAAAGTGCAAGTAAAGTGGAACTGGAGAAAGATCGAGAATTATAGGGGAGCGAGGAAGTGTATAATCAGATGTGCAGAGATAAAATATAAGTATTGTAACTTTTATATTCAATAACATTGTAGTTTTATTCTCACAACAATAACTCTTCACTTTCTACAAGTTAATTCTACTCCCGTCAACAATGGGATTTGCTCTCCACACAGGAACACAGTATTCGTTATTGCACTCCACAGACGACAATGACAATTTACTTGGTTAATTGAGAACAACAATGAACGGTTAATTTTAACTAATGTTCACAAAGCACTATTTACAAATCAGAACTGTCAGTTCTCAGTTCACAGCTCAGTCACTTGAGTTCACAGTATCTCGAACCCCAGACCTTAGAGACAGTCCACTGAACTTCGAACTCAGGTCCCTCCAACTGCGGTCCACTGCACTCGAACTCAGGTCTTCGGATGCTCCCACAGTTGCGGACACACACTCAAGTCGAACTCCGGTACACAAGACTGGCTGGCTTGCTGTCCTCTGACTGTAACAACACTGACTTACTGACTGACTGACGTTCACTTGCGTCTTCTCTTTTATAACCAAACCATAGTTTCTGGAGAGTTCGCGATCTCGAATAATCTCGATATCTCCCGTCTCTGCCGCGGTCGCTCTCTCTCCTTTCTCCGCCACAGCACATGCCCCAGGAAGCAGATGCACGCGCAACCTGCCCGTCACGGCCGACCTTACACTTCCTTCTGCTGGTTGTGAGATCGAATCTCACGTGGCTGTCACAGTATTTATAGGAAGTGAGAAGAGTGAGAAAGGATTAGGCGTAAGTGGAATAGTGAGAAAGTGAAAGTGAGCACAAATAGAAAAGAGTGAATATAATAGTGAAAAAGGGTTAAGAGAAGTGAACAAGTGTCAGCATAAAATTAGTACTACATTGGAACAGTAAAGGAATTTAAGGGAAAGATAGGAGAAAAGGTCAAAGAACAAGTAATACAATATAATAAATTATAGAAAAAGTAAAATTGAGGTTTTAGTGAATATTCGTTAGAGAGAGAGAGAGGGGGGGGGAAGGGAGTGGAAAGTAGTATATAATATTAGGTATAATTAGGATTAACGAACAAATAGAGAATAGTAAGTGAAATGGAGGAGACGTATTGAAGGGGAGATTAGACCGAGTAATAAAAAGGTACAGTAGTGGCAAAAAAACCGGACCGACCCTTGTAGCTGATTCCAGAGTCACAGATTCAAATTTTGTTAGTCACAAAGCACATCCATCTTGTATAATTAGTTGTAACAATGAAATTTATTGCATTTGTTCGATTCTTACCGTCTTTTGTTTCCTTCAGTGCCTCAAACTTACAGACGAAAAAACTTTGAGAGTTTTATTTTAATCTGGCATTAATAGTACAACAATGGCAAAGATAACTGCGTATTTGTACATTAAATAGCAGTACATGCCTCTGGCTTCACTATCCATATTGAGTTTACCACAGTTTGACACAATACACAGCACAGGATTCTTTTGTATCAGCTACAATGGTCGGTCCGGTTTTTTTGCCACTACTGTACATAGTATAAATTGGAGTATTTATGTAGACGTGTACTGCTAATAATGTGTTATTGTAATGTGTCAATGGTGGCACCGAATACGAGAAATGTGAGGTACACCATTACATGTAAAGAAGTGCTGTGACGAAATATATCATATCATATCATATCATATCATATCATATCATATCATATCATATCATATCATATCATATCATATCATATCATATCATCACATCATATCATTTCAAGAATTTGGAACAATGGATCGCATTATGTTTAATTTCAAAGTACTACCACATTGCAGACAAATGTATTAATTCACCTCTGACCACATAACAGAGCCAACACCGCGCTCTCAGTTGCTCCCTAGAGTCTTTACTGCTCATTGCTCATATTTGCTCCAGTTGCCAGGCCCTGGTCTAATACATGTCGTGTTTGTTAATTTATTACTTATTTCTTACTAAGCATGTCTTTTGCAAGCTGATGCTACAATCAAGAGAGTGAGTGAGTGAGTGAGTGAGTGGAGTGAGTGAGTTGTTTAGCTTAACTATTACCACTAAATGGTCAGACCTCGGGCTTGTCACGTAGACGGCGCCGGTTCGAATCCCGTCAGGCCTGGGATTTTTCAATGTAAGAATCCAATAACGCTTGTGGTGGACATGGTTCCACTTGGGGTTTTTCTCGGGGCTCTCCCGTTTTCCCCATATTAGGAGTCTACATCATTTCGTCACCATGTCATCATTGCATAGCATTCCCCGATCGCTGGCTGGCGACGCACGGAGGGAGCTGGCCTAGGGACGAGTGGGGTTGCCTGCTCGAAACCTGGGTACGCAGCGAACCTTAGTGTAGTCAGCCGGTGTGGGTTTGGGAATGCGCCTAGCTTGAGGGTTAGAGCAAGAGCGTAACAGGACGCAGAGCTGAACCATAGTGCCTCCCTCCCGTAAATTCAATTCCATAACTTAAGTATGTGCATTTCTCACTATACTACACATTTTAAATCTGACTGCAGACCTAACGCCAGGGAGTACTTGGTGAGAGTGGGTTCCACGTACAGCTCTTCAGGCGGGAATCTGTATCAGGTTTCGCAGATCCTCAGGCACAAGTCGTTCGACCTCAACACTATGGACAATGACATCGCAGTCGTCCGCTTGAGCACGGGCGTCATATTCGGAAGCAACGTACAGAGCATCGCTCTGGAGGAAGGCAACGTGTCGGATGGGACGAGTGCTACTGTCCTCGGGTGGGGCACAATCTCGGTATGGCTGTACTTCAAATATCTCTTTTTTCATCAAGTACAAAGTTCATTTAAGTTTTTTTTTCAGATAAATATTCTCAAACGAAAAATTCTGTGGCGTTTGGGTAATGGGAGATAAGTCATAAAAATGAGTTCAGAGATAAATGAAAATTAAACTTGGAACCCTTATTACAAATAATTTTCTACACAAATAAAACACATCAGTTGCTGGTATTCTTTGATTTTTGCACACCCACTTTTATAATTTAACTTGTGTGTTCATCTGGGGAACGAAATTCCACCTGGACAAAAAATGACATACACTTTTACCCGAACACTACAGAATTGAGTGATTCTAATTGTCAAAACTTGAAAATGACAGTTTCACAATTTCACTCACAATTATCAGTAATGGTTTTTATTTGAAATTGAAGAATAATAGTATCTGCCATTATGTGCTAGCTAAATGCCTACGAAAATTAATGATTCAATCCGTAATTTCTGAAGAAAAGGAATAAATTACAGTAAAATTATACAAATTGATTAGAGTCACGGATGTTACAGAAGAGGTATTCACATTTAAAAATTTAAAATTGTTTAGTGGACACGTTAAAAGTGTTAAACCGGGAAAAAAAAAAAAACGTTATCTACCATAGACAGACGACCCGTTTCGCAATAACATACAATAACACACCCACAACTTATACTTAATACACAGTTACAGTTCAATACCCACACATTGTACGATATCATGATACATAACACACAAACAACCACCCACACCATAAGAGCAACACACCCCCACCCCCACAACTGACGAATGCAAATGGCAGAATTCAAGATCAACGGGAACAACAGTAGTTCGTAAGACACTGAAGATGACGCAGCACACGTCAAGAATTATAATATAAACAATTATTGGAACAACATTTTTAATAATTCTATTAATTGGCGTCGAAACGGGTCGTTTGTCTAAGGTATATATCTTCTTTTTTTTAATTTTAACACTTTTAACGTGTTGACTAAACAATTTTAAGTTTTTAAACAAACTGTTAATGTGAACTAGAATCAATGTGTTCAAATTATTTCAAGTTCGGAAAATAATCCGAGTAAGACATACAGATTTCATTGTCGTGTGTTTAATATATCTTCGAAAATTTTTATAACACCACCACACATTGTTTCGAACTCATAACTTATAAATTATTCGTAGGAAAAAATATCAACCTCCCATAGAAATGCTGAAAACCGAATTCTAGGCTTTCCGTAAGTACTTACAATAAAGTATTTATTAATAGTTAGGCAGATAAAGAATATTTATATTAATTATGTTTTCCATAGATCTGGGAAGTGTTCCTAGTAGTTGCTATGTCATCAAAAATTTCAGAGCTTACTCTATTTAGGAAGTCCAATAACATATCAGATGACAGACAACATGAAGATAATTATATGGATCGTGTGCGGAGACTAAGAAAAGGTGGAAAAGAGCGAAGATTCAGTAATGCTGCGTTTGCAGTAATCCTGAAAAGTATGAATGAATGAATTTTATTTAGTCGCGAGCTCCTTTAACATCTTTTATTTCTACGAATAACTTTGCCTTCCACTTTACTTCTTTTCAGCCTCTTCTGTTCTTGTTGTATTTCGTTTTTCGTCTGACCTTACGTTTTGTAACTCTACCCTTGTTGTTTCACTTCTTCCCATTCACTTTATACTCTCTAAAATCTCGTCTTCTTCTTGAATTCATCTCAATACCCCCGTTACGTCCATTTTTCCATTTCCTTCTTCCAATAATACCCACCTACAGCACCCTTTTTCCATTTTTTCCTTCCTTTCCCATTCTTAAACTCGATCTGTGCCACATTTTATCTTCAACTACCCTCTTCTTTTTTAACAACTATTCCTATGCATCCTATTTCCTTAATTTTTATTTCCTTTCCCTCCTTAATCTCTAACTGTACTTTCCACTGCCTCCTCCTCCTTTTACATCTCTCATGTATCACTCAACATCAATTACTTTCATTTTTTTCACTCCTTAATCTCGATCAGTACCTTCTGCTATTTTGCACTACCTTCTCATTCTTTAACTTCTCCTCCTGCAGCGCCCTATTTTCATTATTTTCATTACCTTTCCCTTATTAATCTCTATCTGTACCTTCAGCTATCTTGCACTATCTTTTCATTCTTTTACTTCTTTTCCTGCAGCGCCCTATTTTCATTATATTCATTTACTTTCCCTTATTAATCTCTATCTGTACCTTATGCTATTTTGCACTACCTTCTCATTCTTTAACTTCTCCTCCTGCAGCGCCCTATTTTCATTATTTTCATTACCTTTCCCTTATTAATCTCTATCTGTACCTTCAGCTATCTTGCACTATCTTTTCATTCTTTTACTTCTTTTCCTGCAGCGCCCTATTTTCATTATATTTATTTACTTTCCCTTATTAATCTCTATCTGTACCTTCTGCTATTTTGCACTACCTTCTCATTCTTTAACTTCTCCTCCTGCAGCGCCCTATTTTCATTATTTTCATTACCTTTCCCTTATTAATCTCTATCTGTACCTTCAGCTATCTTGCACTATCTTTTCATTCTTTTACTTCTTTTCCTGCAGCGCCCTATTTTCATTATATTCATTTACTTTCCCTTATTAATCTCTATCTGTACCTTCTGCTATCTTGCACTACCTTCTCATTCTTTTACTTCTCCTCCTGCAGTGCCCTATTTTCATTATTTTCATTTCCTTTCCCTTATTAATCTCGATCTGTACCTTCAGCTATCTTGCATTACCTTCTCATTCTTTTACTTCTCCTCTTGCAGCGCCCTATTTTCATTATTTTCATTTCCTTTCCCTTATTAATCTCGATCTGTACCTTCAGCTATCTTGCACTATCTTCTCATGCTTCTACTTCTTCTCCTGCAGCGCCCTATTTTCATTATTTTCATTTCCTTTCCCTTATTAATCTCGATCTGTACCTTCAGCTATCTTGCACTACCTTCTCATTCTTTTACTTCTCCTCCTGCAGCGCCCTATTTTCATTATTTTCATTTCCTTTCCCTTATTAATCTCGATCTGTACCTTCAGCTATCTTGCACTACCTTCTCATTCTTTTACTTCTCCTCCTGCAGCGTCCTATTTTCATCATCATCATCTTCCTAACAAGTATTAGGCCAAGTGGCCTGTTACGGTCTCAAACTAGAATTTTCAGTCCACCTCTTCTTTGGACGGCCCAGAGATCTTTTGCCATATGGATGGTAATGAAGCAGTGCTTTTGGAATTCTGCATCGATTCATTTGTTCGAGATGACCCTTCCACTGAAGTTGATATTTGCTGATGAACTGCATAATGGGTTCTATTTGAAGTTCTTGCATTAGGTCCTCATTTTTTTATGATCCCAGCGAGTATATCCAGCTGTTGCTCTCATAAACCTCATCTCACTTGCTGTTATTCTACTGACATCTTTATTCTTCACAGTCCACGCTTCGCTACCATAGCTTAATACTGGCTGTGCTAAGGTTTTATACAAGCCTATTCTTGTGTGTCTTTGTACTAGTGAGGTTTTCATGATTTTATTAATGATCCCCATTGTTTTATTATATTTACATATTTTTTCAGCAATATCTACTTCATCATAAGGTGATAGTGTATAGCCAAGATAAGTGAAGGTATTTACTCTTTCTATTATTTTATTATTCAAACAGATTTTGCTTTACTATAATTTTCTTTCCCTTATCAATCTCGATCTGAATGGTCTGTTATCTTCAACTGTCTTCTTTTTCTTTTATTTCCTCTGCAATTTTCATTCTTTTAATTTTCTTTCTCTTCTTAATCTCGACCTATATCTTCTGCTATCTTCCACTTCCATATTCTTCTTCTCTTTCAGCGTCCTATTTCTTTTCTTTTCGCCCACTTTCCCTCCTTCATCTCGATTTGTACTTTCTGCTATATTTCTTTTCCTGCTTTAATTACTTCTTCGCAGTGCCCTTCTTCTCTTTTTCATTTAATTTCCCCTTCTCCATCTCGCACTCTTCCTGCTGTAGTCTTCTATGTTCTTCTTCTGCAGCGCCCTCTTTTACTTTTTTATTAACTTTCCCTTATAATCTCGTTCTTTTGTTTTGTTCTTTTTCATATATTTCTACATAGTTCCTATATCTGCGCTTTCTTTATCTACTTTTATAACTTTCTATCTAATTATTCTTCCTTATTCTCTTCCTACTGTCCCTTTACCTCATTCATCCGTCTTATTTTTTTTTTTTTTTTTAATTTTATTGTATCCAGTCTTGGCCTCTTGCTTCTTTCGTTTGTTCAGAAGTGCAAAATTGTTTTGCTGGAAATGAATACTTACTTACTTACTGTCTTTTAAGGAACCCGGAGGTTCATTGCCATCCTCACATAAGCCCGCTATTCGTCCCTATCCTGAGCAAGATCAATCCATTCTCTATCATCATATCCCACCTCCCTCAAGTCCATTTTAATATTATCTTCCCTTCTACGTCTCGGTCTCCCTAAAGGTATTTTTCCCTCCGGCCTCCCAACTAATACTCAATATACATTTCTGGATTCGCCCATGCGTGCTATATGTCCTGCTCATCTCAAACGTCTGGATTTAATGTTCCTAATTATGTCATGTGAAGAATACAATGCATGCAGTTCTGTGTTCTGTAACTTTCTCCATTCACCTGTAACTTCATCCCTCTTAGCCCCAAATATTTTCCTAAGCACCTTATTCTCAAACATCCTTAACCTATGTTCCTCTCTCAGATTGAGAGTCCAAGTTTCACAACCATAAAGAGCAACCGGTAATATAACTGTTTTATAAATTCTAACTTTCAGATGATAAAAGCTTCTCAACCGAATAATAACAGGCATTTCCCGTTTTTATTCTGTGTTTAATTTCCTCCCGAGTATAATTTATATTTGTTACTGTTGCTCCCAGATATTTGAACTTCTCCACCTCTTCAAAGGATAAATTTCCAATTTTTATATTTCCATTCCGCACACACGCACGCACGCACGCGCGCACGCGCGCGCACACACACACACACACACACACACGAGTGAGAGTCAAAAAGTAACCTTAATAATTATTTTATTAATTGCATATGTACAATAAGACTACAAACACTTCGTTACTTTTCAACATAGTCCTCAGTATGTTCAATGCTAGTTTTCCTGTTCCTGGTTTCCTCTTCTATTATTGAAACTATTTTTACCTTCCCTCTAATGACAGCATGTATATTTAACAGGCTGTTTTTCAATAAAACTGAACGGGGTTGAAGTAAAATAGCCAGATTTTCAGAGCAAATAGTTCATATTGTATGTAACAAAAACGTGTAATGCCGTATTGGTGGAAAGTGCATAGTTTTCTCAGAAACCCCCCCTCCCCCAATGTTTAATACCCTCTTATTCGGAAACTATTGCCAGAAGGATCGCGATTTTTGCGTATATCGACAGCAAATCTAATAAAAGATTTCAGTAGCGTGGACAGTTTTCGTATAAATTTAATTTAAAAACCACTACTTTGAAGAAACTGTCAGACGCGACCAGCTTGTAACATTACAGCCAGAAAGGGATTTGGGAGGTAGTTCACTAAAGCAGACAGACCTGAGTTCGATGACCTCTTACATCTATATTACGAGAAGAAAGAGTCGCCGATGTTGCCAGACTGCTGAAACTTCCAACTCAATTTTCTAATTAACCATGCATTTAATCACCAAACGTAATATAGGTTTTCTGTTCATTTATGTGTACCTTATCGTCCCTTTCAATCTGCAGGATTATTTCACTTCTACTTCGTATATATGCCTATTGTATAACCGACGATCTGTGTGAAAATTATAATATGCTGTAAAAAGAGTTATACGATATCAATTCTTGAATGTCAATCGTTTGTTTGAACCCTACTCTAGGAAGGCGGCGCTCAGAGCAACATTTTGAAGCAGGTAGCCGTCCCTGTCGTCAGCGCCCATTCGTGCAACACATCTTACGCTACTTATGGTGGCATCACGGATAATATGCTCTGCGCCGGGTACAACGAAGGCGGAGTAGACGCCTGCCAGGTAATAATATTATGCTATTGTGTGAGTAGCTAGGATCTACAGTAAGTTGTCTCAGTGGCACATAAAAGATTCATATCTCAGACTGAATGAGTTTCAGACAGAATTACTGGTCAGCTACTTCTCTCCATCAGGTTCTTTACGGACATATCTCTGCAAGCCATCTTACTAAGGTTACTGATATTTCTTCAGGACGTCTCGGGAGATTCCTCTCAGTCCTCTGAAGTCTAAAGCAAGAAACAAAATACTGCAGTGCAAAAAATCTGAGTAGTGGACGTTCCTCTGATCATTAAACACAAACACATCACCATTATCATCACATCATCAGGATAATCCAAAGTGTAAAATAATTTATTTTCTCAGATTCGGTTTGTCATCAATAATATACACAATTTGCTTTTCTATAATCTCTCGGTTTATTAATTCTATATTTTATACGATTTTATTTTACTGCTTATTCTATTTTAGTTATTTCACCATTGTACATGAATGTTTATAATTCATTACACACTATCTCCCAAAAAGTAATTGGACACTGTTTTTGCCCCTTTAGAACCTCGTGGTACCACCTCTTGTTGCTGTAACAGCAGCCACCCTGTCAGGCATGCTCTCTACTAGTTAGTGTAGGATATCCACGGGTATGCGTCGCCATTCCTCTTGCAACATGGCACTCAGTTGGACAATCGAAGTTGGCCCCATGTTTCATGGCTACTATGCAGTGGTATGCAGACTATAATGTTCACTGGTTGGACTGGCCTGCACAGAGTCCTGATCTCAATCCCATTGAGCATCTTTGGGAAGAACTGGATCGGCGATTAAGGTCTCGGGAGATGCGGGCAACTTCCATTGCCCAACTGAGTGCCATGTGCGGGAGTTATGTTTTTTTTTATTTAACGACGCTCGCAACTGCAGAGGTTATACCAGCGTCGCCGGATGTGCCGGAATTTTGTCCCGCAGGAATTCTTTTACATGCTAGTAAATCTACTGACATGAGCCTGTCGCATTTAAGCACACTTAAATGCCATCGACCTGGCCCGGGATCGAACCCGCAACCTTGGGCATAGAAGGCCAGTGCTATACCAACTCGCCAACCAGATCGAGGAATGGCGACGCATTCCAGTGTATATCCTACACAAACTAGTGGAGAGCATGCCTGACAGGGTGGCTGCTGTTATAGCAACAAGAGGTGGTACCACGAGGTTCTAAAGGGGAAAAAACAGTGCCCAATTAATTTTTGGTAGATAGTGTATAAGGGAAATACTTTTACTCGTATTTCCTTTATCTTCAGCTCAGTTTGCTTTTCTATAATCTGTCTGTTTATTACTTCCAAATTTAATACGATTATATTTCACTGTTTATTCTATTTTAATTACTTCACCATCTAACTTGAATGCTTATAATTCATTACACAGAATGATTCACGAGGATTTACCGTCCTTTACGGAGCTTACTTCTGAAGACATTTTGAGCAAAAAATGTCATACAAATATAGTTCCTATTCTCAATATTTTCAGAGTTACACTAATTTAAAGTTGTTTGTAAAATACGCTTTTCTTCAGTTTGAATATAAAAGAATAATACAAATAGACAATGAACTATTCAGAAGTATCATTTCTTTTAATAGGCAAGTATTACGAAGCTATAAATATTCTGTGAACTCCTTCGTACAGATATCTTTTTCAATTTTTAACTAGAAAATTACATTATTCTTATGCACTTATCATGACAATTATCCTACAAATCACACCACTTCCACCGACTTAATTATTTGCAGTTCAATTTTGTATCCTAATTTATAGTTTTGGAGAGATTACAACACATTTTTTTTTTAAATTCGCCGTCCGCTTGAGTACACTTGGTCGCACGCTTGTGAACGGCACTTGTCGCGCTACGTAACTGCATACGGCTATCTTTGATTTCCGTAGCGCTCGCGCTGGCTGCTGACTGCACGCTGACCAAGGTCATGCGTTCACAGCAATTCGTTCCACTAACGAAACGGGAATAAGCTCCGTAAAGGACGGTAAATCCTCGTAAATCACCTCACCCTGTATATTGCAAATACTTCAAAATAATTTCCTTTAGATTTAGCTCAGTGTGCTTTCCTATAACCTCTCGGTTTATTACTTCTAAATTTAATACGATATTATTTTATTGTTTATGATATTTGAGTTACTTTACCACTAAACTTGAATGTTAGTAACTCATTATACATTTATGAGAAATACTTTTAAATTATTTTCTTTATCTTCAGCTCAGTTTGCATTGGTATGTAAGATCTATCACAAGGGAGGTTAAACAGCCAATGAAAAGGGAAATGAAAATATATATTTCTTACTTGTTGGTTTAAGTCTTTGTCATGTTATTACTTCTCAGATAATATAACAATTATAATTTAAATTTAAGTGTTATAAATGTACTTAGTTTACTTCCTTATTTATACGAGTACGATGACATTTTAAGTGTTCTAGTTATAATAATTTTAAACAGAGCTGAAACTCAAAAGATTATATTCGTAAGACATTAAATTCGACATCGCTGTTAAACCAATGTAATGTTTCTTGCCACTTCAACAGGGTGATACTGGCGGTCCTCTGGTTGCCAATGGACATCTCATAGGCATCGTGTCATGGGGCGCAGGCTGCGGTCACGTGAACTTCCCTGGTGTATACACTAAAGTGTCCGCATACAGAGACTGGATTAAAGACGGAACCGGAGTTTGAACTGCAACATGCAGTGTGAACCAATATCCACCATGTTTCTACTAACAGACACGGGTTCAAATTTTAAATGTAAAATAACATGAGAAGACAATAAAACGCTGTACATTTCTATATTTACCACTGAGTTATTATTTATTACTACTGTTATTATTATTATTATTATTATTATTATTATTATTATTATTACTGTCATTATTATTATTATTATTACTGTTATTATTTTGTATAGTTTATTTATACACGCTTTAACATCTATCGTGTGTGTAAGGTCTAAAGCCTTGGTTTTTCTGAACCGACGCATGCGACGTGCGAGGTGCGAGGTCCGCCTCGCACAAATCCGGACTACACGAGAGATAGTGAGTGGTTTCTATAACTGCAAGGTGTAGTCGTGTAGCCCGGATATTGCAATATACATGAGTATAAACCTCTCCATACTAAAATAATAGAATATTACAGAACATATGACCAGAAATCTAATCATATTAATAAATTATATTATTTCAAATATTACAAACCAAGCTGTTAGTAACTCCCAATATTAGCACAGTAAAATTATTTGTTCATGAGATCTTAACCATATGAACGGATATAGTCAACTACCTATCTGAGCAAATCGTAAAAATACTACAACTCGACCAAGTTAGGTCTGCGAGCAGAGAGGGGAAGTTGGAGGCAGTTCTGTAGTGAAAGGAGGCGCAGGAGGCGGTAACGAGAGGAGACCAGTACAGTCTCATATGACAGCAAAGTTTTCCTACTGCGCTTCAGTTCATACAGCGGTAACAATTTAAGACGCTTTGAAATAGACTGTACTTCTACTTCTGCTTGACAGTGAGGTTTGGCGTTCTGATTGGCAAGCGTGAGCGTAGGAGAGAAAGTTGCATGAGGGGGGGGGGGGGTTGGGAGACAGCGTAACTGTTGCCTTTATCTGAAGACAAGGACAAAAAATCCGTGCGCTCCGTAGTGTATTTTAAACGATGTGCACACGTTGAAATCTGAGCGTCAAGTGACCTATGTGGCAACTGTGTTTTGCCCCTACACTCCATCCCGATATCCCCACTCGCAAACTTGACTTGGACAAGCTATATTTCAAGAGACCTCTTAACGTACGTCTTCGGAGATATTATCAACTATTTTAAATGGCAAGGGCATGGGCAGTGAGAAGATCATTAATTAAAATGGAGAAATGCTGGATGTATAAAGGGAGAGAAACCGAAGTGATCGTAATAACTTACTCCCTCCCCTTCGATGAGATATAGTGTAAGCTAAGCGAGCCAAGTTACTCCTGAATAATCTTTAATAATACCCTAGATCATATTATGTAACAGATTGTACATCCCTATGTTAAAATCGGCAGCACTTTGAAGAGAATAACCGCCAGGATCGCCATCCGTCCGCAGTAAACGAACACGAGATGGCAGTGCAGTCGGTAATGCAATTCAAATGGAAGTTATGACGTGACTCCTTATGTAACTAGATGGCAGCATAGTAACCCTGACAAAAGTTGTTACCGTCAAAGCCTACAAGGCCGAGCTATCTGGGTATATATGACCTAGGATAATACCTACTGAAAAACACAAATATAAATAGATTGGAAACTTTTTACTAGAAAACATATAAACTAAATACATAGTCAATATGTCTTCGAAAAAATAATTGACTCAGGTACGTACTTGAAACAACATTAATCTCATACTACTTCGGAAAGATAAGAAGAGACTGTGAAGAACCGTAATCGAATATATTTCAAAAAATGGCTTTATTATCTGAATTCTAAAAAATAATGAACCATCAGATGATTGAAAGCAAGTAATGGTCTGTTTCTAATCTTGAAAAATGGTAACGGAAATGTTTATTCAAGTGTTAAAAGAATTCTAAGTATAAACATTATCTTAAAGATAACAAATTAATAAAAATATGATTACGATATTTAAATCTCAACTAAGGCAATAAAGATAAAGAAAATTCAATAAGAAATTATCCGCAATACACAGAACTTTATCTTCCGAAAGCAGCTATCAGACAACCATGTGAATCGTTTAGGTTAGTAATAGATGCATAAGAGGTTCAGTAATTCAAGTAACGTCTTTTCTAAAATTCAAAGCTCTCCGATAACATGTAACATAATGAACAATATATAGTATCAATATAAACACTTCTTTGTTAAATTCAAACATAAAAATGTATACCAGGATATCTTAAAGAAAGTTATAGGCCTAAGCAATTCTCATACTGAAACTGTTCTTTTTTTTTTTTTTTTTTTTTTTCTAGATGACTTACTTTACGACACTTGATTCCCAATTTTCAAAGGAATCCAACAGAAGAAAATGACTATCCTTGCAAGCCAATCACTATGAGCCGGTATTTAACCTGCGAACATTGGACTAGTAAGAACCACGATAACCACTAGACCACCAAAGACGACTAGTTGTCGATATAAATATACATAAAATCTGACGGTATCTTACAACACACGATTTATCGGAAATATATAAATATTAATTGGACAGCTTTGATACTTATAAAAGAAACCAAACGCCATTTTTATCATTGTTCAGACATATCCATCTGTTAAAGTTTGAAACTCGAACCATGATTTAATTAGATGAAACAAAGTGATATCACAGTCTAGTATATACAGTCACGAAGCTCAATACGTAGGGAATATGCATCCATAGATAGTTGCTAACCACTAGGATCGCTACTATCGCCTCATCACAGACAATGCGAAATAGTACCGGCACAGTCTATTACTCCTAGTACCCTCACAACTCAATCTTCGTGACTGTATATACTAGGCTGTGGTGATATCCAGAGTCCGTGGTGATATCTAGGCTGTGCTTCCATCTGTGAGCATTTGAACCAACAATCAAATTCCATTACCATTCTCTTCTTTTATTTAAAGAGAACCAAGTGAACTTTCGTGGTTGGTTTCATTTAAAGAAAACATATATTGCGATAACTGATAACGTATTGCTGTTTTGTACGTAATTAACGTGTGTTATAGATTTATAAAGCTGTATGAAAGGATGTCATGAGGTACATTGTAGAACTGGCGTCGAAGATCAACAATAAAAAATTAAATGAATTAAGCCTATAGGAATATTTTCAGATGACATAAAGATTATTAAAAACAGGACGACACAGTATTATGAGGTTAGTTTGGCATTACTAATACGATATAATATATTGCTTCACTGTAATGTATACGTTCAAATAATCTAATGTGCTGTTTTCAACACATGATGCATAACTTTGTTACTTCTGCAACCATCAACAATGGAAATGACAGTGCCAGTATGAGTAGGCCTAGGCTTCACATTAACAGAGTTATCGAACGTAATGAATCACCAAGTGTTGCTCATGAAGACAATGAGCGAGGTGTGTTTATGTATTTGTGTGGTTTGTTTGATGTATACTTCATGTTTTTCAATGTTGTGGGTTGGGAGTAGTATCAGGGATACTGTAACTGTTGGAGTATTATAGAAATAAATATATGGAAAGAGGTAATAAAAGAGGAAATTTAGGAGTGAAGTGAAGAAAAAAAAGATAAAAGGGCCTACGTAAATCAATACAGGATAGAATAGTAGGGAAATAGTTGTAAAATAGAGAAAAGGGAAATGTAGTCCAGATCATTTCAACACAGCGTTTGAGAGTTAGGGCGTCCTGACCTGCCCTGTGTCTGGCCAGGGCGAACCCCCCATTCCTCTCTGTTGCTGAGGCTGTGGTGGTGTACGAATGCATGCAATCATCAACTCTTCTCGTCTGTTCGATGATATTCTGCAGGCATTGCTGGATTATGCGTTCCATCAGTCATTCATTCATTCATATGGTGTACTATCGTTTGTGCTCAACTCTTTTGAATAGGAATGAAGAGAAGTGCGTCGATAGTCGGTTCAGGATTTAACCCCTCTTGGGAGGGCTGGTATCTTGTCTAATCTGACGACAATAATGCAATATGCAATATCAATGTAAGGGCAACAACGTACAAAATTAAGCGTCTCTTTGATGTTAAACATTCTGATACCCACACTCATATTATCGGCGAAGTGAAGGAAGGCATTGATAACGAAACTAAAGGTCGGCCAAGTGAGGAAGGCATTAATAATCAAACTAAAGTTCGGCGAAGTGAGGAAGGCATTAATAACGAAACTAAAGTTCGGCGAAGTGAGGAAGGCATTAATAACGAAACTAAAGTTCGGCGAAGTGAGGAAGGCATCAATAACGAAACTAAAGGCAAAGTCGGCGAAGTGAGGAAGACATTAATAATGAAACTAAAGGTCGGCGAAGTGAGGACGGCATTAATAACGAAACTAAAGTTAGGCGAAGTGAGGAAGGCATTAATATCGATACTAAAGGTAAAGTCGGCGAAATGAGGAAGGAATTAATAACTAAACTAAAGGTCGGCGAAGTGAGGAAGACATTAATAACAAAACTAAAGTTCGGTGAAGTGAGGAAGGCATTAATAACGAAACTAAAGTTCGAAATGCAGTCTTCTTACGACGAGGTAAATGTCATTTACTATTTAAGAACTCTAAGGGCAATATAAATAAATTAATGATTAGATTGTAGTAAGTTTATTTTGAACAGTTGTCAGCAATGTATGGGAATCATTATATAAACGTTTGTTAAACTGCTAAAGGATTTTCTGTTAGCTTAACTATGTGTGTATTATTTTAATAATGACAAAGTCATTAAAAATTCATTTTTCCCTTTCTTTCGCAGCACATTGAACGAAGTTCCGAAAGAGCTGTCTATGCAAGCTATATTGTTGCCCTAAATATCGCCAAAAGTAGCCGGACTTTTACGGAAGGAATGTTTGTAAAGGAGTGCATGATTTCAACTTCAGAGATGTCTCTTTCAACAATCTGTCGCCGCGTGCAGGAACTATGTCAACATTTTTATGACGCCCTTTTCTGTAAATGTTGAGCAGGCTCCAGTCAAATTCCAAAGAGAATTGGTAAGGCTTCAGTGTCACACAATTTTGAAAGACACATATGAAGAGTCCACTGCAAGAATGATGGATGTCATTTGGAATACATTTTGCAGGAGAAGCAATTGAAAGTTTGAAATGCTTAGCGCTCAAAGCTTAACTGTGATTTTCCGATCATTACTGGACAATGACTATTAGTGTTAATGCCATATAACTCTCTATGTACATTCTACATGTCTTAAGCTATGCATTGACAGTCTTGGTTCATTTTCGACAACAAACTGACATCCATCATTCTTGCAGTGGACTCTTCATATTACAATATTCCTGGCAGCCTCGTTGCGTTTTATTAGAACTTGAAACAAAAAGAGTTTCCGCTTATCCACGCATTGCCATGCAAGCTAATTGTTACGTTTGGCTCTACATACCTTTGCGAACACAATATATTCTCAGTCATGAACCTGAATAAGAGTAAAACTAGGTCATGTTTGTTCGATGTTCCGTTGGAAGCATTGTTACCCATCCATTCTGCTCAAACAATTTTCCCTGATATAGCTATGTTGGTGAAATCAAAGAAATGTCATTGATCTTCCTAACTACAAAAAAAGGACAATTTTATTTTGTTGTATTATGTGTAATGGCCAATTGTTGTAATTTCTGAATTCTTTCTATGTGACATAAAATGTGTCATCTATATAAACTCACTGACTCAGTCTACCCCTTGCAAGCGTGCAACCCTCTCAGCGATCAGTATTCCGTCTCTTTCCCACTCACTCACTGTCTCTCTTCGGGGCTTGGAACGGCTCCTACGAACCCAGGTAGCCACAGGGCATCAAGGTGGCTGCCCACTTGGAATGGTCTGATATAGACAAATAATTTAGGAGGAAATAGCTGCTAAGGAATGATTGAGAGTAGGTAGATTTGAGAATAGACAATAAAATAAATAAATAATGTAAAATATGAAGGAAAGAAGTATGCAATATGTAAATGGAAAGCAAGAAATGGAAGGCAGATAATCTAGATATGAGAGAGAATAGAAGAGGATAGATAGGGAAGGAAGTATAGCAATTCAGTTGAAACAGAAGAATAGGAAGTAATAAAGAAATACTTGGCAAATTAATATATGGTATGTATTAAAGGGATGGTGAATCGAAAAGCATAAATGTGAAGGTCCACCATAACTATAAATAGTAAAGTTGGCTAACAAATAAATATCATATATGTATTTTATCTTCTGATTGAGTTTCTGGCTGATATGTACATCTATTATTAGGCAGTAGGTCTACATCTCACTTGACGATATGTATCAGAGGAAGAACAATTGTTTGTATGCATCTGAAGTCTGACTAGTGTAATATGTAGCTAGTTGGCGATGTATGCAACGGAGGGGGGAAAGGAACTGGCCAACATACCCCATTATCTCCTGGCCTAGTTGCCTCATAAGTGGTGCCTTCTTGGTATCACTTGTGAGGTTCAGACCTGTCTTCGGACAGTTGACTAAACGATTATGTATTTGTGTGGTTTGTTTGATGTACTATTTTTATCTATCAGATTCTTAATATGCCTATAAATACATAATTTGTGCCCATACAATGTGTTACACAGAGGGCCTACGACAACTGTGTACCTTGAAAGATTATACATTAAGATGATGGAAGGCCGTCGCAAAAAGAGAAAATTAGTTGCAAAAAGAGAAAATTAGTTGTGAAGACGGACATTGGAGGAAATAAAATCAATTGGCTCACAGTTCGTGACATTAAACTGGAGAGGAGTAAACCATTTGTCCTTCGGATGAACACTAGTCATTCGCAAGCAAATTTCATTCAAGTTCATATAGAAAGCAAACAGCGAAGAAGACAATCACACAACGTTCATTCGGCTAAGTTCTGTTGATTTGTCTCAGTCTTGAAGGAAACCTATGAGTAAGGAAAAGCTTAAGATATTCAATCTATTCATCATCTTGTACTCCAGGAAGTTTGACATTTTTATCAGAAATTTCATTCCAGCACAGAGGTTAAAAATGACATAGAGTAAATGCTTTTGGAAATAATGCAGACTTTGCAATGGAAAAAATTATGGTTTATTTAACGACGATTGCAACTGCCCAGGTTATATCAGCATCGTCGGTGTGCCAGAATTTTGTTCTCGCAGGAGTTGTTTACATAACAGTAAATATATTGACATGAGCCTGTCGCGCATTTAAGCACACTTAAATTCGATCGATCTGGGCCGGGATCGAACCCGCAACCTCGAGCACAGAAGGTCAGCACTATACCGACTACGTTACCAAGTCTGACTTTGCTATGGATGGTGAATGAATGCTAATATGTATAATTAGAAAAGCTGTATTCATTAGTTTCCCAAATGTGACTGTTGAATGAGCACTTTTTTGTCTATTTATTTTATATCTTAAATTATTCATCAAATTAAAGAAAAGAGTAAATAGAATATTTATGTATAAAATAATTTACACAATGGTATTAGAGCAATGACAGAAAGAGAATTGTAGGGTATACCTACGAGTACAAGGAATGGTAAGTTATAGTTTGGAAAAAACTGAAATATTAGATAACTTATCTATGTAGAACACGAAAGTGGATAGTTGAAATATTTCATTGATCGAGCCACAAATAACATAGGTAGCATTCAATTCAAATGTGTGATATTGTATAAGTGCAGTCCTATACTGTAAATATGGTAAACATTCATATCTATTACAGTATTACTCGACCAAGGCCAGCGGACTCCTGCAGCCCGGAGTCGTGGCGCTACTGCTCCTGCGTTCGTAATACCGCATCGCGATAGTTCACATTACACCCGAGGCTCCACTCGTCTTAGTACATTTCCCTTAACCACATGAGAACAATGCTCAGAGGTTGAGACGGTTGTTTGAAAACAGTCACTAGGTTCTCTAAAGACTCAGCTAAGGATTCAAACGTTAGTGACAGACATTAAGACAGAAAATATAACACTTTAGACCAGGGATCGGCAGAAATGTCATCGTGATCACTATCAGTAGTGACGTCGCAGGGCAGCGTAGTAAACTGTTTTTGCTTCACCCCCTCCCTGCCGTCCAACTCCCCTACAACTCCAGTACACAGGCATCTATCAGTGGCGGGTTACCTGATTACATTTAGGTGCTTCTTTCTCAAAATCTTCAAGGTCTGTTCAGAAACGTATGTTTAAGGAAGAATGGGAGCAACAGTATTTGTTGTGCATATGGTGACAATGTAGACGCCTCTTGTGTTCTATTCTAATAGGCACTTATAAATCGAACATCTAGTGACATTACGACACGTCATAAGATTATCACGAATTCATAGATAAACCATCAACATATCTAAATGCATACAGTAGAAAATAAGCGTAAACATAATTTTCCTTTTGTAGGGCTGGACGGAGCGAAGAAATTAAAACATAAAAAGAAACTAAATTGAAATAATAGTTCCGGTACTAAAATATGATAAAACAAGCTATGAGTCAAAGAGAACGCCATGCGAATTATGTTATTGCTTTGGAAATCGCAAAATCATCGAACTCTTAAAATGAAGGACAGTTCATTAAAACATGTCTGAATAAAGATGCTAACATTATTTGTCCCGAATAATCTGATGTTTTCAACAGTATGAAATTATCCACACGGACAATACAAAGGAGGATGGGGGATATTGAAACACTAGCTGAACTAGAAATAAAATCAAAGATGCATAAGCAGTGGTCTAATCTCTCGCTTTAGGTGGAAACACAGATATTGATAGAGTAGAATTGGTAATGTTCACCTACGGAGTTACGAAGAATCTCTCTGTATAAGAATATTTATTCGATGTCACTGCACTTAAAGAAAATACAACAGGAGAGGAGTTTTCCAAGCATGAACAAAGTATATAGAAGAAATGAATCTGAACAGAACGCAATTTGTATCTGTAGTAACATACGGGACCCGAAATATGACTTTAAAGAAGTCTACTATATGGACTAACGTGTTATTAAGAGAGCTGGAAATAAGTGAGGACATAAAACGTTGCCATTGTATAACACACCAGACTGGCTTAGTTTCATTTAAAATGCTCTCTAAAGAAAAAATAATAACTTATGTGTAGTCCTATCATAGGTTGCCTGCCGCTACCCTACATAGTTGCTATGTCTGGCTCTATTCAATATATTCAGTATATTTCGGAACAATTGTTTTCTCAACGAAGACTTCTAATATCTAAACAAAGATCGTGACTAGCAGACGAAGATTTACGAATTGTATTGAGAGTGGCAATTTGTGACGTATTTTCATATGTTGTTGTAGCACAGTAAAAATAAAGGTGAAATAAAATATAATCTATCCATCTATAAATCAATATTTTGTAGTCTACGTCAGATGATTGAGTTGAGAGTCCGCTACTGGGATCCGAACGGAGTGCTCTGTACTTCTCGATTGATATTATCTTATGTATTGCGGCTTGCGTCCAGTGATGTCACAGTGAGTACAAATTTGCCGAAGGCTGCTTTAGACTAAATTTCAGACATGAAAGGTAAACATAAGTAACATCGTTCTTCATCAATTCAAGCACAAAATGGTAACCGTGATTTGCACTAACGATTGACGATATAAACGCCTTTAAAATGGCTTACTTTCTTTCTATAATCAAGGGTGGACTAATATTTTGAGCTAACTCGCCTGGAGCTAAACATACTTCTGTTTTATAGAAAAGGAAGTCCTAAGAATAATAACAACAAAATAATATTCTGTAAAAATATTTTCCAAACTTTAAAAACCATCAGCTCACCTTATACGTGTATTCTTTCCCTGATGATGTTCTTCTTCTT
The DNA here is from genome assembly GCF_040183065.1 of Periplaneta americana. Lineage (NCBI taxonomy): Eukaryota > Metazoa > Arthropoda > Insecta > Blattodea > Blattidae > Periplaneta > Periplaneta americana. Next base: position 148,924,094 of record NC_091117.1, read on the forward strand.
TGTCTGCTTCATCTACCTTGTTTTACCAACGTACATACAAGCCCTGATGTTTACTTTCATGTTCTAATCAGAACATTAATAAATTTAATGCAAGACTAATAAAATCAGATCTCCAATTACCTGCTGCTAGCATCAGTTGTTTCCAAAACTAAGTTCACTATTCATGTACAGCCTAATTACGTTAGAGCCTTGAAGGGCCAAGAGAAAATATTTTTGCAAGAACAGAATTAACAAGTTTCCTATATTCATACCGTGTACTCGACTGATTAACTACATTGTACTAATAATTATGCATTATATTGTATTTTCGTGGATCTTTTACTTGTTTTACTTCTCAAAGCTAAAGTGCTGATGTAAAATTTATTATAGACAATAAAAATATAATGCTATATAGTGCATCTGTAATAGTTCATATGAAAAAGTAAATTAAAATCATGTCTCTGTGAAAAATATTAATGAAAATTCTTTTATACCAAGATTAAAGGTTGGAAAATATCTCTAAGAAGAATTTACAGTTAAAAACGACCTACGTTTGGGATATAATTTGTCTTTCACATTATTCAAAACAATAAATATCCAAAAATCTTTAGAAATCTGGAAAAAGATACCTAGTGGAATGAGAATATCTACTGGAGATGAAAATAAATAGTTTATGCGCTCTTTTTTGTAGATGATCAGTTGGCTATAATTCAATATTAGGATGACATGGATTATATGAGTAAAAACTTGATAGAAAATATAATAAATTAGGACTAAGAATAAATTTACGAGTAAAAGAAGCATTTTATATTTCTGGAGAAAAAACAAGAGATTTGATTTCGGAGGATGGAAAGGGTTGTATTAAAAGGTTATAATGAAAAAAATATATATATGTTGGCGGGCGGTGAGGGGTTGTACATCGACGCACGGACAATTCCGTGTACTCTGACCTACGCAGACGGATCTACTCCACCCTTTACTGCCTAGTTTCCTCGGGACAGGCGCTCCTCAGTATGGTTATCAAGCCGACGGAATATTATAGTTGGGACCGGTCTTGATAGGAACTCTCTGTATAAAAGGTAAACACTAAATGCTACCTTCGAAGACTAGACCGTAATAGATTACAACAAAACATGTATAAATAAAATAGGAACCAATACTCTATCTTGCAATTTTTTCCAAATGTCTAATGGGACAAGTATTATTTCTGTGGGTAACGTTTCTGTATGCACGAGTTTAAGTTCAATCTGTAACTCCCACGTGTACTCATCGAATATCCCGCACTTTCAAATTGCACTTTCGTCACTCCAAGCACCGCGCACACAGGTTTGCTAGGATTTAGTTCAACGCAGGACAACGGGTGGGTCACGCAGCACGCTTTGAAAACCGGCGTCTGCTTGAAATACGCAATGTAAACATCACGTGCTTACCTTACTTCACAATGCGAAACAGATACGTATTGTAATATCAGTTTGAACTGGGGCACTGCACAGAGAACTTACAGTACAGTACTTGAAAGCAATACAGCTGCATTTACTTTCTTCGCAGTTCTTACGTCGAAGCCAAGAAATCCGATCATTTCAGGGACAGATACATTCGCACACATCACATCGTTGTTGTGTTCTTGATATTTAACTCCGGTCATTACGGGCTCTGGATCAAAAATTAATATTACCCCTTTTGACTTCTAGGTATTGCCTCTAATATCTCCATAACTAATCATGATGACGGTTCCTATCCCGAATTTCATCGCCACAATATCCACTATCACACTCCGGTCTTCGAAAATTTAAATTATGGTTTATTTAACGACGCTCGCAACTGCCGAGGTTATATCAGCATCGACGGTGTGTCGGAATTTTGTCCCGCAGGAGTTCTTTTACATGCCAGTAAATCTACTGACATAAGCCTGTCGCATTTAATCACACTTAAATGTCATCGATATGGGCTAGGATCAAACCCGCAACATCGAGCACAGAAGGCCAACGCTAGACTAACTGTGCTACCGAGGCCGATCTGGTCTTCCAAGGTGGCATTTAGTATTCATCCTGCATACGCATATTTGGGCGTTAAATTTAATAAAAATATTGGGCAAGAAAATGATATTAATAACAGAATACAGAAAGATAGAACAGCAATAAGAATTTTAAATGGAGTATCATAGACAAAAATGTAACAAAGAACACCAATATTAAAATTTATAAATCCAAAGTTCGAAATACTACATAGATCTGAAAATTAGCAATTAAATTACGATACTAGATTATAATTAGGGCCTACTATAAATAAATTATTTGAGATAATGAGATAGAATCAGAATTGAGGTAATTAGACAAAAAAATTGATGTTAAAAATTCTTTATTGTATTTTATAAACTACGGATAATTAGAATGGTATGAGCATATAAGAAGAATGTCAGAGCAGGGATTACCAAGAACATTACTTAGGACGGTTTCCACTTGAGAAAAAAAGGAAAGGTTTACTTAAGGTCACGTGGTTACACGAGGTCAGAAAATTGATGAAAGACAAAGGATTAGAAGAAATTGATTTGGAATACATGATAGCATGGAAGAGAAAAAGTTACACTGACATAAATTTTGGATACAGGAAGAAGTCTGTACATAGTAAATCTTTAATCATCTTTGATCAAACTTGATAAATATTTTATTTCCATTTTATTAAGAGCAGAATGTCTCTATGGGAAGGTAATTCTGCCACCATTTAAACATGAACTTTAAAATTTTCCGAACTATCTCTATGATTTAAATTTCAATGCTTATTGTCGCACCAAACAAAATAGATTTGCATCATTATTACCATGTGATAATCATTCTTAATAAAGGCGAGAATAATAAAAAATATATATAATTTCTTGCTCGGGTGACCTTACAAGGATTACATAACTTACTGATTGGACTTCCGGAATTGTGCAAAAACATTTACCAGTGCAGTCAGTATTTATATTCTACCAGTGATTGAGTGAGTGATTATCCAAAGAAATTACCAAAATAATCCCGTATATGACCAGTGAAAATGTTCTAATTACTTTACTTCTGAGATATTATTTTATTGAAATGCACAAAGTTATTTTTTTTTTTCGGAGCATCTAACTTTTACTTTATAAAGTTACAGAAACACTCTCCTAATCATCACATTAAAGAAAATGGATAAAAAAATAAAGTTTCTTGGATTTCGTCAGTCAATAAATTCCATCGAAGCAAGAGTAACTCGGTTTACTGGAAACACTAAGTTGGTAAGAAAACAATAATGTCATATAACTTATTGCATTAGGCTCCAAAAGATTATGAAATGAAAGTGTTGAATATTAGATGTTAATAAGTAAATTTCTGTTCTGTGGAATGATTCAATTGTTTTATAAAAGAGATGGTATCAGTAATAGGAGTGTGTTCTGTTCAAACCTTAATGCCGTCCAAAATCACTTCACTGTCAAACACTCTGAGCTACGGGTATTACAATGAAGTAAAATATGTGTTCAAAGCTAGTCAATATGGTTTATATTTCTAAAATATTAACAATGCTGTCCTGAAAAAAAAAAATAAAAATATTGCTTACCGTCGTTTATATCTTGATGTCTCAGTTGCAATGTAACCAGAAGGAAGTGGCAAATCCTCTTCGTAACTGCTCCTTCTGGCAGAAACACCACAGGATTTGCAGGATATCGAATTCAATTCCAATTGGTGAGGAACCACCACTTTACTGAAAAGCGAAGAATGTGCACTTTACTTTTGATAACTCAGTGTATTACTAATACATTCCGATGGAAGTTTTCGAAGGCGTGGAAATTTTATCTGTAAATGTGTGTGAAACTAGATAAAAACATCAAGACAAAGAAAACAGATTTGAGTTACATACTCTATAGAATGTGCTGTGGGAAAAATAAATATAACACATTTTAAAATAGAAGTGAAAAGCTAGAGATCAGAAAGAAGGTAGTTCTTTAGTGTCTTTGCATATTCATATACTGGCAAAGTGATTGAACATTGATTTTACTGAAGGCAATTTTTGTGACGAATGAAATAGATTTTAGGGAGTCACTATTTGCAGAATACAAATGGTGACTTTTAAGCCCAGTTCCCACGGTGCTTGTTTTCTTGCGTGTTTCCTTGCTGGGTAGCAAGCTAGGTGCTGTGGTGGATACGATGCTGGCTCCCGTGTTGGCTACGGTGATGGTGGTTGTTCTCACGGAGCTGGCTCTTTCCACAGTTCAAATTGGAAAATCATCTGCTGTTTCATCTGTTGCAAACACTCATGGTCAAAAAGAAACTAAACCGTGATTGGAAAACAACCAAAGTCCTACCTTAACAATAGTAAATGTCGTAATAAGGTAATTAAGCCATAAGTGTAAAACAGCTGAACTCCGGTATTTAATTGTTGTTTCTTAGAAACCAGAGAATATAGAAAAGAACAGGTTTAGTTGGAAAACAACGAACATGGTGACATGGTTTCAGTGGTGATACTATATAATCTTTGGTTCCAGCCTGCAAACCAGTACGAAAAATAAGCAAGGAACGTACCCTCGAAATCCAGCAAGCACCAAAGCAGCCACCAGAGCGTATTACTTCCAGCAAGTGAGCACGCAGGATAGCCATCAGCGCAGCCACCTTGGAATCCATCACAGAAACAAGCATCATGAGAACTGGGCTTTAGATATGACTAAGAATTGCAGAGGCTACATAATGAATCTAAAACGTTATCAATTAATTTTAATATTAAAATATCCTCGAGAAAAACTGAACTAACAAGATGATTTTGATGCTACTGAAACTATCAAGATTAAATAATATTCACACTATATTTCAATTGAAAAGATGACTTTTGCTTGTTTTTCATGTAAGGTCTCAGCACAGATGGAGAAGATGATTATAATAAATTATATTCAGACTATTTTGTATGCCACAAAAATACTTAGGCATGTTAATAAATAAAGTAACCGGAGAAATGTTCAATAACTTTCGTAAATTGAGATGTAAGACAAGCATTCAATAGCCTACTGACATCATATATTTCACTTGAACTAGAAAGCACACAAAGAATATATTACTCCTAAATTGCGTGCTGCCTATTTGCATTAAGATTCTTATTCTCTATGGGCAATATAAACATCCTTAAATTTCATATTTTGTAAATGTTGATTTTATAATGAAATGCGGATTAATATTCTGGGCCAACTCATGTGAAGCTAAACATACTTTTACAAAAGAAAATCCTAAGGCCAGGCATGCATGAAAGGATATCCCGTTGAAAGATTTTCCAGATTAAGAAAATGACAATTTGTGAGTACATTCTTTCCTAGATAATGTTTTATGTCAATTATTAAATACTTTCAGTACTAATCAAAACATTCATAATTTTAATTCAAGACACAAATTAGATCTCCATTGATTCTCTGTTAGTCTCAGCTGTTACAAAATATAAGTTCACTTTTCATGTTTACAGTCTTCAATGCACTGCCTAATTAGCCTATCTTGGATTTTTTATGGGAAAGAGGTACCTACAGTTTATAATGGAATTAACAAAATGTATTCATATTCATATCTCCATTCAACCGATAAATTGTTCATGCTTGTAAATTGAATTAATATATTTAATACGTATTAATAATTATGTATTACATATTTTGTACATGTTTTCACTTATTCTGTAACTGAAAGCTTTAATGTTAATGTAAGATCTATGAAATGCAATACACAAAATAAAATAATATTACTGTTCAGTTTATAGCTTGTAAGGGCAAGACATTCACAAGGGAAGGAAGTAAATAAGACTTCGGTAGTCCATATAATTATGAGGGGTAGAAAGGAGGAAATAAGGAACCGCAGAACTGCAGTCTACGAGGTTGGTGTTTAAGAGAGGGAAGTGATAAAGGAGTTGCAAAATATATAGAAACAATTAAGTAAGCGTTCAAACAGTAATAGTAACTATCAAAATAATCGGTGGGAAAATGTATGAACGAATAAGTGAATTAGTGTCCAGAGAAACAACAGATGATAAGGAGGTGAGAAGAGGAAATTGGAAGTATTTATTAATAGGAATTAGTAGTGAAATGTTACTAACATAGAAAGTGACTATTAAGTTTAATGTGCAATAAGGGAAATTGTAAGTTTACATATGAGGGTTGAGTTGAGCATTGACTTCCAAAAATAGTGCCTAACGAAAAATTTATCGGGGTGAAAATGAAAAAATAAACACGTGATTCAGTGACTAGTGCAGGAATCGGGGATAAGAGTGATGACAGAAGTAAGGAGAGGTAGATGTGAGTATAAACTGGCGATGAAAGTGAATGATTAGGATTAAGTTGTGTTAGTAAAAGTCACTATACAAATTAGGGAAATTTTAGACGATAGGAAGTACATATTGCAATATAAGGAGACGATAAAAGTGGTGAGGTGTTCACTAGAAGGAAGGGAAAATTTTAAAGGTGAGAAGTTAGATAGTAAATTGAGGATATATTATAGTAATAGGACTAATAAAGGTAAAAGAAGATGGCTACACACGTCGATGTGTTATTGTAATTAGAAGGTGATGGGGAGCACAAATACAGAGATGTGGTGGCGACCTATTACTAAATAAATATCATATCACATCATAATATCATATCATATTATATATCATATATAATATCATATGATATCATACCATATCATATCATATCATACCATACCATATCATATCATACATACCATACATACCACACCATACCATATCATATCATATCATATATCATATTGTGAATTTTATTAGTAACAACAATGTAATTTATTCGTCACAACAATAATTCCTTTCTACAATTCGCCTTAAACGCCCTCGTCAACAATTGGATTTTCACTCAACACAGTATTCGTTATAGCACTCCACCGACGACAATGACAATTTACTTGGACTAGTACGAACAACAATGAACTGTTAATCTTAACTAATATTTACAAAGCACTATTTACAAATCAGAACTATCAGTTCTCAGTTCACAGTTCTTCTATCTCAGTCACTCGAGTTCACGGTATCTCGAACCACAGACCTTCAGAGACAGTTCACTGTACTCGAACTCGGGTCCCTCCAACTGCGGTCCACTGCACTCGAACTCAGGTCCCTCCAACTGCGGTCCACTGCACTCGAACTCAGGCCTTCGGCTGCTGACGCAGTTGCGGACGCACACTCGAGTTGAACTCCGGTACACAAGACTGGCTTCCTTGCTCTGGCTTTCTCACTGCCTGAATAACTGAAAACTCAGAAACTGCTGTCGTTCCTTCGCGACCGTAATTTATAACTACAGCGACGTAGCCTCGAAAATTCGCGAGTCTTCCACTTCGACGGATTTCTGGAATAGTCGGGAAGGTCGTTCCACATTCACTGCGTTAAGTAGCAGCTGCGCGCGCAGCCTCGTCGCGTTGACGTAATACACCCTCTCTCTTCTCTCCACCGCGCGACGTCACTCAATGTTCCGTGGAGCCTGTGCGATCTGCTTTCTTGCGGGACGCTGGTCGTGAGTTCGAATCTCACGTCGCTGTCACAATATCTTTTATCATACCATATCATATCATATATCATATCATATATTAGCATATATCATATCACATATCATAACATACCATACCATATCATATCATACATACCATACCATATTATATATCATATCACATATCATACCATATCATATCATATCACGCATACCATACCATATCATATCACATCATTATATATCATAACATATATCATATATACATTCATTCATTTATTCATTCATTTATTCATTTATTTTATTCCATAGATCTTACATGAGCAATGAAGCTTTAAGATGTGGAACAAGTCAAAATTTTAAAATATTATAATTACAATTTTTACAAATTTTTGTAGTTTTACAATTTAGAAATTTTCTACAATTTTTACAATTTTGTGCAATTTTTTACAATATTTTGGCGAGATGTAGTAAGATGAGGTGAGGTCCGAGGATTCGCCAAAATATTACCCGGCATTTGCCTTTTGATTTGGGGAAAACCTCGGAAAAACCCAACCAGGTAATCAAATCAAAGGGAGGTAATCTAATCAAAGGGGTTGATGCCAAGGACTCGCCATAGACCATCCGGCTTCAGTCCCACGGCTGTGGACATATATCAAACAAGACATTCAACTATCAAAAACATGCAAGAAAAGACACTTATAAAGGCATGCCATAAAACGCATTGGAATGATGACATTGATATGGTCTGATTCCTGACTACTTTACTAATGTTGATGGCGATGATGATTATGATGATATAAATTGTGTGTAAAATTTTTTCTGCTTTTTGTCTTACTTACAGTACAAATTACATCACACGTAATTGAATTTGGACATCCATCTCTTTCAAAACAATATTAGATAGAAAAAACACAAGTGTCGTGATATAGATATGTGTCAATATTTTATTCTAGGTAATTTCCTAACAAAGAGATAAATTTCGTGGAAGCTTGGAGATTACGTCAATCATGTCAAACTGTAAAAAATGTAATTGCTGTGAAATGTCGCAACCAACTCAAGGCTTATATATAAATATGTTATCCAACGAACACCCTATACTTAATATTAGTAGTGCAATTTTAGTCAGCGGTACACAAAATAATCATATTCTGATGGCAGCTATACGATTTCTTGTTCTGGCCTTCCTCTTTGCTTGCGGAGGGAGTAAGTATAATTATCCTATAACTTATACTACTTTACAGTAGCTTGGTGTATTTATTTTTCAACAAATTCATAGTTCAGTGCAGAATCCTATAGACTAATCCTTACAAACAGGTAGCTTTTTCTTAAAAAATTGAAGTTAAAGAAAACTTTAAGTATTGTACTGTACGTAATAAAATTGTAGTGCAGTATGTTATCATCTCTCTACCTCCGATATAGATACTTAGGCCTACACCACAGTCATAATAAGAAGAATGATAAATAAAAGATTTAGGTTCATATTAATATTGACACTGTTTAATTTTTTAGGGTTTAGCAGTTCTTGCATTGAACCATAGAATTGAAGAGATAAAGTTCGAACATTTCTAAAGTGTAACAACCTTTTGAATTTTCCGGGACAGTCATGTTCTCAATTGTAATCGACTCTTTTACAGGTATTGCATTCTAAACAGGGCCTGAAGTGAATCAGCTTATAGAGAAAATGTATAAAAAATCGTAAATATATTCAAAATGGATTGAAGTACCGTACGTGATTGTTCTTGTCTAGTCAACTGTCCGAGAACAGGTCTAAACCTCATAAGTGCCACCAATAAGACATCACTCATGAGGAAAATAAACCAGGAGATAATGGGGTAGGGTGGCCAGTTCCTCTCCTCCTTCATTGCAGACATCGCTCACTAATAAAGTGTTACACTAATCAGACTTCAGATGCATACAAACAATTGTTCTTCCTCTGACATATTTTGTCAAATAAGATGCACTGCCTGATAAAATAATAGGTGTACATATCAGCCAGAGGTATATGTGATTAGTATCGGACATTAAACAAAATGTGCAAGAATCTTATTATCAATACAAAATGCTAACCTACGCTACATTACTACTTCTTATTTCATACAGATATATATTGTATATACCTCTACCTTCTGCCTAGTATGATTTTAATAGTAGCGGCTTCACTTTTCTGCTATGCACAACAAAAGCAGCACAGATGTCTTGGGGACTCTGTGTGAATGACGATTTCTTGTACTTTCCGTATCTTCAATTTCGCCTGTACCCTACCCGATAATCATCACCTATGCAAAATATTTGCCTGAAAACCCTCGAATCTCGGCAGTACCTATCCATGTCTTTCTGTCACCACCTTTTTCCCATTTTATTTCTTTTCTAAGTTCTTTCTAAGAACTCCACAAGTTTTCTCCTTTCTCTTCTATTTTTATTCCGCAATATAGCCTATTTGCTCCATTTGATTGTGTAAATATTATTGTCGCTATTTTGTTTCATACAGTAATGAACACTATCATTTGCAACAAGCAATAAATATTGCAATAGACATTTCCGTTCATGCAATTCCTATTGTCACCAAATTACCTTATCGCTTTCGGTTTTCCTCTCCAAAATCGAAAAATCAATCAAGTAGATGCTGGACTGCGTTGGGCTGCATTATCCGGGTCTACACGACATCTTTCCTTCAAAGAAGAAATAAAATGATTCAGTATTGTGTTAGGAAAAAATTAATCGGCGACGTATATATTAGAGGGGGAAAGGAACTGATCACACCACCGCATTATCTCCTGGTTTAGTTACCTCATAAGTGGTGCCTTCTTGGTACCACTTGTGAGGTTCAGACCTGTCTTCAGACAGTTGACTATACAACGACAACAATGTATATCTGTGTGTGTATGTATGTATGTATGTATGTATGTATGTATGTATGTATGTATGTATGTATGTACGTATGTATGTGTGTGTATGTGTGTATGTATGCATATAAACTGAACAAAAATGTGTGTATATATATATATATATATATATATATATACATAAATATTTCAGTTTTCAAATTCAGTTAAAAAGGATTAATGTAGTAAGTAGAGAACCGATTAAAGAATATAATATACCTTTCTTGCACAGCTCTCTTACTTCAAATGTTATTTATACTAGAAAAACCCCTGAGATGTGGCATCTTTTCAACTTATCTCATGCAAATTTGGAAATATCGTCTATTTTTTACTTCTACTTACAATTTAAAACACGCAAACAATCCTGCTCTTGTACAGGAAACGGATGTTACGTATGTCGTGTAGAGATGGTAACGATATATCGGTTTTTACTAAATAACGATATTTTCCATTCCATATAGCGATATATCAGTATCGAATTTTTATTCAATATATCGCATAATATATCGGTTTTCTCATAAATTTATCGTTTTTTTTTTTGTGGAATTATTATCACTATAAACTACAATAAAATCCACACTAAACAACTCCGATAATTCCCGAAGAAATGGCGCTAATGAAGATGGACAGTTACATAAATGTGCAACCTCACTCAATACTTTGTTCTAATTGGCTGAACTGGAATTCGAATTCAAACTGTTTTAACATGCAGCACCAAATTCAAAATGCAGCGTGTGCGAACGTGAGACAGACTGGAGGTTTATCTACTACTGTTTTAATATTTTTATTAATGTTCTCCAAGGCAGGAGTAAGTCCCACCCTGAAAGAGAACCGTCTGCCCTCAAAACGGGTATCAAAGCTTTTATTTCTATATTCCGAAATGGAAAGAGAAACAAGGATTTAATACCGATGTGACATTATTGTTTACGGCTATGATTTCTATGCACAACCTAGTGCTGACATTTTTTTTAATTGATCTTTGTAGTCTATAAAAATTATATCCCTAATTGTTATTTGGAATGTTGGAGTGTAACAATAACTTGCAATGGGAACTTAATATAGAAGGATTTTATCAAATCAATTGTGAAGTTCGTTAAAACTTGTAACATTCTAAGTACGGTTTACTTACATTTAAAAATAATACTACAAGTTCTGTTTACTTACATTTAAAAATGATTATGTTGTTACGTAGAAAATAGCATTATATCTGTGTCCTTAATTGAATCCTGTATAAAATTGGAATAACTTCATCATGTTCCAATATCAAATACTCAACCATGTAGTGTTCACTTAACTCTTACCCACTATATCATTTAAGCTCACCTTACCTCCACCATAATTTTGATTTAGGTTAGGACTTATATCATAATAATATGGTATTAAAATGTTTTGTTTATTCTTACAATTTTACATTTATGCTTTTGACTGTTATGATGGTAATTTCAATGGTAAAAGGGAATATTAAAATTTAAGTAATTTTGTTGCAATACAGGTACACCTGAAAATGTAATTTGCTTACGCAATGGCGATATTTCGATATATTTTTTGCAATATACATATTGATTATAGAAATTAAGTTTCCAAAATGTTGCAATATTAATATATCGGTATTTAATTTATTTCCTCCATCACTAATGTCGTGCAATGTTTAATATGTTACGTAAATGGTTCACAATTTTGTTTAATCTCTGACAGGTGTGCCAATCAACGAAAGAGAAGAACGAATTATCGGAGGAAGCAATACTACAATTACAAGTTATCCATACATTGTAATGTATTATCATTCATTTCTTTCGTTTAATACCTTGTAGTCTATTATTTATTTAAATTAACTTTAAATTATATCTATCTATTAATTTTATTAAATATAGAGTGGCCTGTTTTGGAAAACACGAAATAAAACGCTGTTAACATGAGAATTATTGCTACTTATTTTCCGGCATCTATAAATATGTACAATGACGTTCAAAGATATCTGATCCTACTAATCAATAGTGATCGATATATATATATATATATATATATATATATATATTAAACAGATTGTTTCTTCTTAAGTACCAGGTCGGATTTGACCCTTTTCTTTTAAAAGAAGTGTAGGATATCATATGGCAAGTTTGAGCTTAAAATATTCCAAGGCAACATAACTCTACCAATAGTAGAGTGAGCAAATTGATAGTGTCATGTAAGAGGAATCGGTATATTTCTACTTATTAGTGGATTTGGATGTTGAGGAGGGATGCTAGAAATTTTGTACGAAGAGTTTTGATGTAAGCTGAGAAGTACAGTATGTCAAGATCGTCGTACAGTTTGCTATTTCGGATGAGATAGTCCGCTCCAGTGACAGTTCGACTGATGGCTCGTTGAAGACCGTCTAGTCGTTGAAGATGTCGCGCATTTGCTTGAGCCCGTATTTCGCAACAGAATGTCATGTAGGATCGAATTAAAACTTTGTACAACATGGTTTTGACATTTAAAGATGTATAGCTCTTGAAAAATGAGTAAAGAAGCACATATCGTTGGAAGGCCTTCTCACGAATATGTGAGACGTGATGTTTAAAAGTAAGTCTCTTATCAAGAAAAACTCCAAGATACTTGACGGTAGTTGTGAAAGGTATATTTTCATTTTGAATGGTTAAGGGCTGTACTTGCAGCGGAAATCTTCTTGTGAAAGCAACTGCTTGCGACTTGGAGCCATTTATCTTAAGACGCCATTTTGTGGACCATTGTATAATAGTATTTAAGGTTTCCTGCATTTGTAGACAAGCAAAATGAATGTTATATGCTTCGTATAAATGACAGTATCATCAGCGTATAGTGTAAGTTTATATTTTGGAATGAATTGGTATATCACGGACATATGCACAGTACAGGGTTGGACTTAAAACTGATCAAATCAAGATTTCAGGTATAACTCCCTGTAAAGTTGATTTGAATAATTTCGAGGGAAAAATTGTTCCGGGGCCGGGTATCGAACCCGGGACCTTTGGTTTATCGTACCAACGCTCTACCAACTGAGCTACCCGACACCGATCCAATTTTTCCCTCTATATCCACAGACCTCAAAGTGGGCTGACAACCTTCAAGCAACCAACTTCGAGTGCACACTAACTCAGTGTGACTTAAATTGTGGTTTTCTGTTAACGAACAGTGACATGTTATACCTGAAATCTTGATTTGCATAATACACGTCAGAGAAAGTTACAGATTGGAATGTTTTCACGAAACGCTTGCACCAAATCATCTCGGGTACTCTACCGACTTTAAAATCTTCTGAAATAGAAACTGCTATACAAATATTTTCTGACACTGTAATAGACACATTCGATGAAACGTCCTCCACATTGACTTTTGAGACATCAGATAACGTTTACGGTAGTACTGAACTAAAATATCTTCTTAAAGCTAAAAACCAAGCTCGAAAACGGTGGCAGCTTTATGCGGACCCTCAAGCAAAAAGAGCTTTTTATCGGTATCAACGTGCTATCCGAAGAAAATACGAGATCTATAAAATCAATAAGTTTGCCGATACAGTGGAAACCATAAAGCCTACAGGAAAACCTTTTGGACGTTTACAAAACGAATGCTAGGAATAACTATCGCAAAAAAGTCAACACCTATTAAAGACTCAAGTGGTATATTCATTTATGATCCTATTGATAGGCTTGAAGCTCTTGCAAACTCCTTTCAAAACCGATTCTCCTCCCATCATCACTCCTCACTACAAGACTTTTCAACAACAATATCGCAACATGTACAGTCCATATTACATCGTCCCGAACCCGGAACTGCACCTCACGTACGACCACAAGAAATCAAGACCATAATTCGAAATCTAGCACCGAAGAAGACATCTGGTCCGGATAAAATCACATCAGCCATATTGAAGAAATTACCAAAAAGATGCATAACTCATTTAACGAAGATATTCAACTCATGTCTACATCATAATTATTTTCCAACAGCGTGGAAAACAGCACATATTATTCCAATAGTTAAACCGGGGAAAGATCCAACATTACCCCAAAGTTATAGACCAGTCAGTCTAACCAACTTCCTTGGAAAAATTTTTGAACGTATCATTCTGCCAAGACTAAAGCCATATTTAACTGCACCTAATGTCATCCACCATGAACACTTTGGATTTAAACCCCACCATAGTCCCAGAGAAGCACTTCATACATTAACAACTTCCGTCCAAAGAGGATTTCAACTTGGACAACATACAGTAGCTACATTTATCGACATTCAGCAAGCTTTTGATACTGTCTGGCACACTCGTTTATTATATAAACTTCACAATCTTAACATTCCTATAACTTATATTCAACTTATCGCCAGTTACCTTAGACTACAGATAGAACTTTTCGTGTTCAAAATGGACGCTGTCTCTCCAACGCTCACGTCATAACTGCAGGAGTTCCTCAAGGATCAGTTTTAAGTCCAACCTTGTACTGTGCATATGTCCGTGATATACCAATTCATTCCAAATGTAAACTTACGCTATACGCTGATGATACTGTCATTTATACGAAGCATATAAACATTCATTTTGCTTGTCTACAAATGCAGGAAACCTTAAATATTATTACACAATGGTCCACAAAATGGCGTCTTAAGATAAATGGCTCCAAGTCGCAAGCAGTTGTTTTCACAAGAAGATTTCCGCTGCAAGTACAGCCCTTAACCATTCAAAATGAAAATATACCTTTCACAACTACCGTCAAGTATCTTGGAGTTTTTCTTGATAAGAGACTTACTTTTAAACATCACGTCTCACATATTCGTGAGAAGGCCTTCCAACGATATATATGCTTCTTTACTCATTTTTCAAGAGCTATACATCTTTAAATGTCAAAACCATGTTGTACAAAGTTTTAATTCGATCCTACATGACATTCTGTTGCGAAATACGGGCTCAAGCAAATGCGCGACATCTTCAACGACTAGACGGTCTTCAACGAGCCATCTGTCGAACCATCACTGGAGCAGACTATCTCATCCGAAATAGCAAACTGTACGACGATCTTGACATACTGTACTTCTCAGCTTACATCAAAACTCTTCGTACAAAATTTCTAGCATCCCTCCACAACCATTCAAATCCACTAATAAGTAGAAATATACCGATTCCTCTTACATGACACTATCAATTTGCTCCCTCTACTATTGGTAGAGTTACGTTGCCTTGGAATATTTAAGCTCCAACTTGCCATATGATTTCCTACACTTCTTTTAAAAGGAAAGGGTCAAATCCGACCTGGTACTTAAGAAGAAACAATCTGTTAAAAAAAAAAAAATTATCGATCACTATCGATTAGTAGAATCAGATATCTTTGATCGCCAGTGTACTGGTGTACCGAGCTTATAATAGAACGGGAAAGTGGATCGGTGGTATTTTGTGTTTATAATCTTGGCGCGGGAATTCTGTATAATCTGTTTCATATTCAAACAGAAGCACGGTGTAAGAAATATAATGTTATTGAAATAATAATCGTTATGATTTTCCTAACAATAGGTGCTAATGTACATGGTTTGTTGCGACATATTATGACTTAAATAGATAGATATGACTTTAATAAGAATAATAACAAAGCCATTTTGTACTAAAAAAATATTGCGTAGACTTTTGTCAATAGCTATATTTAATTTTTGGGAACTGCTGTACTCGTTCTAAAAATTTGGTCCTACTCAATTTCGTATCAAATGCGATCTCATTTCTGGTACGCCAGCTTTGTATTTCACATTTCACTGGTTGACAAGGACTTCTTTGCTCTTTATTATGGACAATGCTGGTATTACTCGCGTACTTATCCATTCTGTGAATCTGAATTCATTTCATTATGAGATTTCCCGTATTAGATTTTGCGTCATAGATATATATCACGAAATTGTTAGGGATAAATTCTTTATCGCCAGCAGCATGTGTAACTATTATTCTTACAAACCATGTTTACATCCCGTCAACATTTGTAAACAGTGCTTAGTGCTAACGAAGATAAGTAACCCATTTTTGGTCAGTTTTCCTATTTTAATCAAACATAAGTATGCAACACGTTTCGCCAATATATAGTACTTAACCAATTTCGAGCGTTACTCCGTGCTAAAAAAAAAGAATTTTTCATAGCTCGACAAACGCATTAGATATTTCTCGCTGTAGTGTGTTACGGGCCTAATTCACAATTTCACCATCCTATTATAAGTTTGGTTGACTAGTATGAAATAATTTTTGCTTAATTCATTTCGTTTCAAAAAAGTCATTTGATAATTAAATAAAAGATCAGAATATCCCTTCCAATGAAAATATTCCTTATTTAACTTCAAGACCATAACTCTTGATATACTGACGTTTAAAAAGTAAAATTATACCTCTCTGAGTAATAAATCAGGTCATGTAAAAACAAAAAGTTAAAAATAAAGAACCAACAATTGCGGAGTAAAATTAACTGTCACAACAGTTTCGTTATAACTAATAATAATTAATTACAGTACAGACAAATGGAATAGTAAAATTTGTCGTTCTCACTTACATAGTTTTCTCGAAACTCTATTTCTTTAATTTCATATGAAATGTATTTTCCAGGCGTCCCTTCACAAGGATACTGAGCATATTTGTGGCGCCACAATCATCAATTCCGAGTGGCTGGTAACTGCAGCCAGCTGCATTTCTATGTGAGTACCCGTATATAATTTTTTGTTGATTAATATTGGATTTAGGATCATGTACGATATGCCAGAAAATGAAATAGCGTTCTATTCTTGGGACATTTCTTGACAAATTGTGACTGGCACAACATACTCGTATACGGGGTAGACTTTATTCGGGATCTCCGGTTGCTCTTCCTCTTCTCATTTCGTCACAGTTCCGTTATTGCTTTATCACCTGGATATTCTTTGCAGATTAAATGAATTCTTAAGTATTTATAGGTAGCAATACTGTTTAAAATGTGACTACTTTGCACTATATCGTCCCAAAATATTCTCCCATTACCGTCCTACATATTTGAAGAGGTGGATTCCAAAGTGTCCTAAGCCACTTTTTTATATTTTAACTTGCTTTATTCATTTTTAATTTATCCTTTTCAAGTCCGCCGAGTTAGCTCTGTGGTAGAGTGTCTGCCTCTAGACTACCCGGTCCGGGTTCGAGTCCCGGTGGGATCAGAAATTTTCATGTAAAATTTCTACCTCGGGACTAAGAAAGATGGCGGTGCTTAACTTCTCATCACTAGACTGTGGATCAATATGCTTGGGTTAAATCCCAAATGTTTCCCCAGTGCATATGAAGAGAAGGCACATGTCACTGTTGATAGTGATTCGTCCGTCGGATGGGGACGTTAAGCCTGGCGGCCCCCTTGGTGCTATTCGACAGGAGTAGGCTACGTGTCGCCACCGGGCTTCCCCTTCTCTCTTCCTCATCTTCATCATCATCACTCATTCCAGACACTTCACTTACACGAACGCTTATACATACACTCACCTTAGTACACGAAATAACTCCCACAGATACACATCATGTACAGTGTGGCCTGCCGAAGTGGTGTACAACTAGAAAAATGGGTCACAGTTCTGCCATCTATCCGCAATATACGCGGAATCCGAATCACGTAAAGTGAAGTGTGTAGGTATTTGATACATACATACATTTATCCTTTTCAAGCTCATATAAAATCTTAGACTTAGATCCGTTAAAAAAAAAAACATATGCAGGCACCAGGAGCGTTTTATCACCCTTTATCATTTTTTTTATAAATTATCATTTTGACTTAGAGCAGTTTACAATTCACCTCTTCATTTGTCTACGAATGACCAGGCAATGGCGATTTGTTTATACTTATGTGTTGTTGGTATTCTTTTAATATATATGTCATAAAACATTTGACTGTGTTATCTATTTTCGGTATAAAATATATAATATTATATTTAGTTTGTTATTCAAGATGTGCGATGACATACATATAATTTCAATTCGAGTACTTCTGGATCTCTTTTGAAAAAAAAATAAAAAAAAAAAACATTATTGCAGCTTTAGAAGCTGAATAAATTGTGATGATGGAGACCTTGAAAATTAACTTCTCTCAGCAATATCACCTATTCTAAAGAACGAAACTATATGCACCAAACTGAAAAAAACAACCGGTCGTCAACAGCAGTGAGGTGCGGCAAGCCTTGGTGTTTCTAAGTCCACAGTCTGCCGTTACCTCACCAAATTATAAATGAGTCTAAATTGCGACTATTAGAGTCATGTGAATTGACTGAAGCACAGTTATACGAGTAGGAAAAAGTTTTTAGATTATATAATGTAGGGCCGGGCAACTGAACTCTCCGTGGAGCAGCGGAAAGCGGTTTTGCTCACGAGATACTACCACAGTCTAGTATATAGTCAGGAAGCTTGAGTTTTGAGGGTGCTAGGAACAATAGAGGGTGCCGGTACTGTTTCGCATTGTCTGTAATGGGGCGATAGTAGTGATCTTAGTGGTGAGCAACTATCTATGGATACATATTTACTACGTATTGAGCTTCATGACTGTAGGCCTATATAGTAGACTGCGACTCTACTGCCAGTTCTCCAGTGTAAAACAGCTGTGCAGAAGTGAATTACAAACTACATATGTCTATCGCGCATGGATGTAATAGGAATCATATTCACTCCTTCAACATTTAATGGACTTTAAATGTGATTGAAATGAACATATTTCATATAATTACAACATTAAGAATAGCGCATTCTAGAATAAATGCGGGCAATAATGGAATAAGGAACACGGACGCTAAAAAAAGGTTAGTGGGGATAAAAAAAAGAAACCAGGAGTCGGGAAGTGATAGGGAAGAAAGTAGGGAAAAGAATAAGGATGCGAGTATAAGTGGAAATCTATTATATGAAAGTGAAAGTGTGGGGGGGAATAGAAGAAACCATTCAAATCAGTACGAGCGTAGTTAACCCATTTGTAGATTCAGTGAGTGTTAGAGATAATGAAATTGAAAGAAAATAAGAAGTAAATAGAAAGACAGAGATAGAAATAAGGCAGAAACGAACAGTAAAAAAGTCAAAACTTGAGGCACCTGAGGATATGAATATTATAGAGTCAGAGGTATTAGATGTGATTAAAAAATGTGGGGATGTGATCAAAACGTGCAAGTAAAGTGGAACTGGAAAAAGATCGAGAAGTATAGAGGAGCTAGCAAGTGTACAATCAAGTGCGTAGGGATAAAATATAAGTATTTATAGGAAGTGGGAATAGTGAGAAAGAATTAAGTGTAAGTGGAATAGTGAGAAAGTGAAAGTGAGCACAAATAGGAAAGAGTGAACATAATAGAGAGTAAGGGTTAAGAGAAGTGAACAAGTGTCAGCATAAAATTAGTACTAACATTTGAACATTGGAACGGTAAAGGAATATAAGAGAAAGATAAGAGAAAAGTTCAAAGAACAAATAATACAATATGATAATTTATATAAAAAGTGAAATTGAGATTTTAATGGATATTAGTTCGAGAGAGAGAGAGAGAGAGAGAGAGAGAGAGAGAGAAAGGAATGGAAATTAGTGTATAATATTAAGTATAAATAGAGTTAACGAACAAATAGAGAATAGCAAATGAAATGGAGAAGACATATTGAAGGGGAGATTAGACCGGGTAATAAAAAGGTAGCTACATAGGCCTAGTGTAAATTGGAGTATTTGTGTAGACGTGTACTGCTAATAATGTGTTAATGGTGGCACCGGATACGAGAAATGTGAGGTACACCATTTACATGTAAGTAAGTGCTGTGACGAAATATATATCATATCATATCATATCATATCATATCATATCATATCATATCATATCATATCATATCATATCATATCATATCATATCATATCATATCATATCATATCATATCATATCATATCATATCACATCATATCATATCATATCATATCATATCATATCATATCATATCATATCAAGAATTAGGAACAATGGATCGCATCATGTTTAATCTCAAAGTACTACCACATTGCAGACAAATGTATTAATCCACCTCTGACCACATAACAGAGCCAACACCGCGCTCTCAGTTGCTCACTAGCGTCTTTACTGCTCACTGCTCATATTTGCTCCAGTTGCCAGGCCCTGATCTACAGCATATCGTGTTTGTTAATTTATTACTTATTTCTTACTAAGTATATTATTTTTTGTAAGCTGATGCTGCAGTCATGAGGGTGAGTGAGTGAGTGAGTGAGTGAGTGAGTGAGTGAGTTGTTTAGCTTAACTATTCTTACTGGCTCGGGCTTGTCACGTAGACGGCCCGGGTTCGAATCCCGGTCAGGCCTGGGATTTTTCAATGTAAGAATCCACTTGGGGTTTTTCTCGGGGTTCTCCCGTTTTACCCATATTAGGAATCTACATCATTTCGTCACCATGTCATCATTCCATAGCATTCCCCGATCGCTGCTGGCGACGCACGGAGGGAGCTGGCCTACGGAAGAGTGGGGTTGCCTGCTCGAAACCTCGGTACGCAGCGAACCTTTGTGTAGTCAGCCGGTGTGGGTTTGGGAATGCGCCTAGCTTGAGGGTTAGCGCAATAGATCGTAACAGGACGAAGAGCTGAACCATAGTGCCTCCCTCCCGTAAATTCAATTCCGTAACTTAACTATGTGCATTTCTCACTATACTACACATTTTAAATCTGACTGCAGACCTAACGCCAGGGAGTACTTGGTGAGAGTGGGTTCCACGTACAGCTCTTCAGGCGGGACTCTGCATCAGGTTTCGCAGATCCTCAGGTACGGGTCGTTCGACCTCAACACTATGGCCCATGACATCGCACTCGTCCGCTTGAGCACGGGCGTCATATTCGGAACCAACGTACAGAGCATCCCTCTGCAGGAAAGCGAAGTGTCGGATGGGACGAGTGCTACTGTCCTCGGGTGGGGCACAATCTCGGTATGGCTGTACTTCAAATATCTCTTTTTCCATCAAGGACAAAGTTCATTCAAGTCTTTTCCAGATAAATATTCTCAAACGAAAAATTCAGTCATTCTAATTGTCAAAACTTAAAAATGACAGTTTCACAATTTCACACACAATTATCAGTAATGGTTTTTATTTGAAATTTAATAATAATAGGATCTGCCATTATGTGGTAAATGCCTACGATAATTAGTGATTCAAGCCGTAATTTCTGAAGAAAAGGAATAAATTGCAGTAAAATTATCCAAATTGAATAGAGTCACGGATGTTACAGAAGAAGTATTCAGATTATCTCAAGTTCGCAAACTAATCCGAGTAAGACATACAGATTTCATTGTTTAATATATCTTCGAAATTTCTTATAACACCGGCACACATTGTTTCGAACTCATATAAATGATTCGTAGAAAAAAAAAAAAACAACCACCTCCCACGAAAATGCTGAAAACCGAATTCTAGGCTTTCAGTAAGTACTCACAGTAAAGTATTTATTAATAGTTAGGCAGATAATGTATATTTATATCAATTATGTTTTCCATAGATCTGGGAATTGTTCCTATACCTGGTAAGGTTTATCTTGTCTCAGTAGCAATAAAGCCAAGTCCCTCCAAATGAGGGTGGAAAATATAGAAGGGTTGTAAATTTTCAGGATTCCTTTCAAAACCTTGTTATTGTACAGGCTGCCGGAACTCAGTTTCTTGCAAGACAATCTCAGTGACGGAACTATAAAGTATATTTTGTTACTTTATTTTGCGCTACAGAATGTATCAACTAGTCCCTTCCGCCATTGGCATCGCTTCACTCCCCCATCGCAATAACAACACAGACGAGGTAAGACATATCTCCTTTCTCTCTCTTTTCACAGTGAGACAAGATTCATCACACAGACTTTAGTAGTTGCTATTCCAGCTAAAATTTCAAAGCTTAGCCTACTCTATTTACGAAGTCCAATAACATCAGATGATAGAAAACATGAAGATAATTATATGGATCGTGTGCGGAGACTAAGAAATGGTGGAAAAGAGCGAAGATTGAGTAATACTGAGTTTGCAGTGAAGTACCTGCCCTTGAGCTGAAAACTATGAATGAATGAATTTTATTTAGTTGCCAGCTACTTTACCATCTTTTATTTCTACGAGTAACATTGCCTTCCATTTTACTTCTTTTCAGCCTCATTTTGTTCTTATTGTATTCCGTTTTTCTTCTGACCTTGCGTCTTGTAACTCTACCGTTGTTTTTTCACTCCTTCCCATTCACTTTATACTCTCTAAAATCTCGTCTTCTTCTTGAATTCATCTCAATACCCCAGTTACGTCCCTTTTTCCATTTCCTTCTTCCAATAATACCCACCTACAGCACACTTTTTCCATTTTTTTCCTTCCCTTTCCCATTCTTAAACTCGATCTGTCCCACATTTTAACTTCAACTACCCTCTTCTTCTTTCACTTCTATTCCTGTGCACCCTATTTTCTTCATTTTCATTTCCTTTCCCTCAATCTCTAACTGTACTTTCCACTGCCCCCTCCTCCATTTACTTCTCTCATGTATCACTCAATATCGATTATTTCCATTTTCTTTCACTCCTTAATCTCGATCTGTACCTTCTGCTATCTTGCACTACCTTCTCATTCTTTTACTTTTCCTCCTGCAGCGCCCTATTTTCATTATTTTCATTTCCTTTCTCTTATTAATCTCGATCTGTACCTTCTGCTATCTTGCACTACTTTCTCATTCTTTTACTTTTCCTCCTGCAGCGCCCTATTTTCATTATTTTCATTTCCTTTCTCTTATTAATCTCTATCTGTAACTTCTGTTAACTTGCACTACCTTCTCATTCTTTCACTTTTCTTCCTGCAGGGCCCTATTTTCATTATTTTCATTTCCTTTCTCTTATTAATTTCGATCTGTACCTTCTGCTATCTTGAACTACTTTCTCATTCTTTTACTTCTCCACTTGCAGCGCCCTATTTTCATTATTTTCATTTCCTTTCCCTTATTAATATCGATCTGTACCTTCAGCTATCTTGCACTACCTTCTCATTCTTTTACTTCTCCTCCTGCAGCGACCTATTTTCATTATTTTCATTTCCTTTCTCTTATTAATCTCTATCTGTAACTTCTGTTATCTTGCACTACCTTCTCATTCTTTCACTTTTCTTCCTGCAGGGCCCTGTTTTCATTATTTTCATTTCCTTTCTCTTATTAATCTCTATCTGTACCTTCTGATATCTTGCTCTACCTTCTCATTATTTTACTTCTCCTCCTGCAGCGTCCTATTTCCATTACTTTCATTTTCTTTCCCTTATCAATCTCGATCTGCATGTTCTGTTATCTTCCTCTGTCTTCTACTTCTTCTTTTACTTCCTCTGCACCACCTTATTTTCATTCTTTTAATTTTCTTTCTCTTCTTAATCTCGACCTGTATCTTCTGCTATCTTCGACTTCTATATTCTTCTTCTCCTTCAGCGTCCTATTTCTTTTCGCCCACTTTCCCTCCTTCACCTCGATTTGTACCTTCTCCTATATTTCCTTTACTTACTTACTTACAAATGGCTTTTAAGGAACCCGAAGGTTCATTGCCGCCCTCACATAAGCCCGCCAGCGGTCCCTATCCTGTGCAAGATTAATCCAGTCTCTATCATCACACCCCACCTCCCTCAAATCCATTTTAATATTATCCTCCCATCTACGTCTCGGCCTCCCTAAAGGTCTTTTTCCCTCCGGTCTCCCAACTAACACTCTATATGCATTTCTGGATTCGCCCATACGTGCTACATGCCCTGCCCATCTCAAACGTCTGGATTTAATGTTCCTAATTATGTCAGGTGAAGAATACAATGCGTGCAGTTCTGTGTTGTGTAAATTTCTCCATTCTCCTGTAACTTCATCCCGCTTAGCCCCAAATATTTTCCTTAGCACCTTATTCTCAAACACCCTGAACCTATGTTCCTCTCTCAGAGTGAGAGTCCAAGTTTCACAACCATAAAGAACAACCGGTAATATAACTGTTTTATAAATTCTAACTTTCAGGTTTTTCGACAGCAGACTGGATGATAAGAGCTTCTCAACCGAATAATAACACGCATTTCCCATATTTATTCTGCGTTTAATTTCCTCCCGAGTGTCATTTATATTTGTTACTGTTGCTCCAACCTATATTTCCTTTCCTTCTTTAATTACTTCTTCGCAGTACCCTTCTTTTTTTCATTTATTTTTCCTTTCTCCATCTCGTACTCTTCCTTCTGTAGTTTCCTATTTTCTTCTTCTTTTACTTTTCCTTCTGCAGTGTCCTCTTTTACTCTTTTATTAAATTTCCCTTATAATCTCGTTCTTTTGTTTTGTTCTTTTTCATATATTTCCAAATAGTTCCTATATCTGCACTTTGCTTATCTCCTTTTATAACTGTCTCTCTAATTATTCTTCCTTATTCTCTTTCTACTGTCTCTTTACCTCATTCATCCGTCTTAATTTTCTAATTTTATTGGACATTGTCTCCAGTCTTGGCCCCTTGTTTCTTTCGTTTGTTCAGGAGTACAAAATTGTTTTGCTGAAAATGAACACACACACACACACACACACACACACACACACACACACACACACATATATATATATATATATATATACATACATACATACATGAGTGAGGGTCTAAAAGTAACCTTAATAATTGTTTTAGTAATTGCATATGTATAATAAGACTACAAACACTTCATCACTATTCAACATAGTCCTCAGTACGGTCAATGCAAGTGTTCCATTTCCTGGTTTCTTCTTCTTTTATTTAAACCATTTTTACCTTCTCTATAATGGCAGCATGTATATTTAACAGGCTGTTTTTCAATAAAACTATACGGGATTGAAGTAATAAAGCCAGATTTTGAGAGCAAATGGCTCATATTGTATGTAACAAAAAAGTGTAATACCGTATTGGTGGAAAGTGCATAGTTTTCTGAGAAGAATTTTTTTTTCTAAATATTTAAAATCCTCTTATTGCGTGTAGGATCGTGATTTTTGTGTATATCGATAGCAAATCTAATAAAAGATTTCAGTAGCGTGGACAGTTTTCGTATAAATCTAATTTAAAAACCACTACTTTGAAGAAACTGTCAGACGCGACTAGGTTGCAACATTACAGACTGAAAGAGTTTTGGGAGATAGTTCACTAAAGCCGACAGACCTGAGTTCGTTGACCTCTTACATCTATATTACGAGAAGAAAGAGGGACCGATATTGCCAGACTGCTGAAACTTCCAACACAATTTCCTAGTTAACCATGCATTTAATCACCAAACGTAATATAGGTTTTCTATTCATCTAAGTGTACCTTATCGTCCCTTTCAATCTGCAGGATTATTTCACTTCTACTTCGTATATATGCCTATTGTATAACCGACGAGCTGTGTGAAAATTGTAATATCCTATAAAAAGAGTTATTCGATATCAATTCTTGTATGTCAATCGTTTATTTGAACCCTACTCTAGGAAGGCGGCGATCAGAGCAACATTTTGAAGGAGGCAGACGTCCCTGTCGTCGGCTACCATTCGTGCAACACATCTTACGCTACTTATGGTGGCATTACGGATAATATGCTCTGCGCCGGGTACAACGAAGGCGGAGTAGACGCCTGCCAGGTAATAATATTATGCTATTGTGTGAGTAGCTAGGAAATCTATAGTAAGTTGTCTCAGTGGCACATAAAAGATTCATATCTCAGACTGAATGAGTTTCAGACAGAATTACTGGTCAGCCACTTCTCTCCATCAGGTTCTTTACGGACAGATCTCTGCAAGCCATCTTCCTAAGGTTACTGATATTTCTTCAGGACGTCTCGGGAGATTCCTCTCAGTCCTCTGAAGTGTAAAGCAAGAAACAAAATACTGCAGTGCAAAAAATCTGAATAGTGGACGTTTCTCTGATCATTAAACACAAACACATCACCATTATCATCACATCATCAGGATACTCCAAATTGTAAAATAATTTATTTTTTCAGATTCAGTTTGTCGTCAATAATATACACAATTTGCTTTTCTATAATCTCTCGGTTTATTAATTCTATATTTTATACCATTTTATTTTGCTGTTTATTCTATTTTAGTTATTTCACCATTGTGCATGAATGCTTATAATTCATTATACACTATGTACCAAAAAGTAATTGGACACTGTTTTTGCCCCTTTAGAACCTCGTGGCACCACCTCTTGTTGCTATAACAGCAGCCACCCTGTCAGGCATGATCTCCACTATTTTGTGTAGGATATCCACTGGAATGCTTCGCCATTCCTCTTGCAACATGCACTCAGTTGGATAATGGAAGTTGGCCCCATGTTTCGGCGGCTACTATGCAGTGGTATGCAGACCAGCACAGAGTCCTGATCTCAATCCCTTTGAGCACCTTTGGGAATAATTGGACCGGCGAGGTATCGGGAGATGCGGCCAAATTCCATTGTCCAACTGAGTGTATGTTGCAAGAGGAATGGCGACACATTCCAGTGGATATCCTACACAAACTAGTGGAGAGCATGCCTGACAGGGTGGCTGCTGTTATAGCAACAAGAGGTGGTACCACAAGGTTCTAAAGTGGAAAAAACAGTGCCCAATCATTACTTTTTGGTAGATAGTGTATAAGGGAAATACTTTTAAATTACTCGTATTTCCTTTACCTTCAGCTCAGTTTGCTTTTCTATAACCTGTCTGTTTATTACTGCTAAATTTAATACGATTATATTTCACTGTTTATTGTATTTTAGTTATTTCACCATCTAACTTGAATGCTTATAATTCATTATACAGAATGATTCACGAGGATTTACCGTCCTTTACGGAGCTTATTTCTGAAGACATTTTGAGCAAAAAATTTCATATAAAAACAGTTCCTATTCCCAATATTTTCAGACTTACACTAATTTAAAGTTGTTTGGAAAATACGTTTTTTCCTTAGTTTGAAGGTAAAAGAATAATACAAATAGAGAATGAATCATTCAGAAGTATCATTTCTTTAATTGCAAGTATTACGAAGCTAAAATGTGCTGTGAACTCCTTAGTTGCTTCGTACAGACATCTTTTTCAATTTTTAACTAGAAAATTACATTATTCTTACGCACTTATCACAACAATTATCCTACAAATCACACCACTTCCACCGACTTAATTATTTTCAATTCAATTTTGCATCCTAATTTACAGTCTTGGAGAGTTTACAACACTTTTTTTTTAATTTCGCCATCCGCTTGAGTACACTTGGCCGCAGGCTTGTGAATGGCACTCGTCGCGCATACGGCTATCTTTGAGTTCCGTATCGCTCGCGCTGGCTGCTGACTACACGCTGACCAAGATCACGCGTTCACAGCAATGCGTTCCGATAACGAAAATTAAATCTGTAAATATTGAGAATAGGACCCATGTTTTTATGACATTTTTTGCTCAAAATGTCTTCGGAAATAAGCTCCGTAAAGGACGGTAAATCCTCGTAAATCACCCTTTATATTGGAAATACTTTTAAATTATTTCCTTTATCTTCAGCTCAGTTTGCTTATCTATAACCTTTTGGTTTATTACTTCTAAATTTAATACGATATTATTTTATTGTTTATTATATTTAAGTTACTTTACCACTAAACTTGAATGTTATAACTTATTATATATGGGAAATACTTTTAAATTCTTTCCTTTATCTTCCAGCTCAGTTTGCATTGGGGAAGTTAAACAACTAATGAAAAGGGAAATGAAAATATTTATTCCATATATTTTATTTCTTACTTGTTGGCTTAAGTATTTGTCATTTTATTACTTTTCAGATAATATAACAAATATAATTTAAATTTAAGTGTTATAAATGTACTTAGTTTACTTCCTTATTTATTTATACGAGTAGGATGACTTTTAAGTGTTCTAGTTATAATAATTTTAAACGGAGCTGAAACCCAAAAGATTATATTCGTAGAACATTAAATTCGACATCGCTGTTAACCAATGTAATGTTTCTTGCCACTTCAATAGGGTGATACTGGCGGTCCTCTGGTTTCCAGCGGACATCTCATAGGCATCGTGTCATGGGGAGCAGGCTGCGGTCACGCTAACTTCCCTGGTGTATACACTAAAGTGTCGTCATACAGATACTGGATTAGACAGGAAACCGGAGTTTGAACTACAACATGCAGTGTGAACCAATATCCACCATGTTTCTAGTAACAGACACGGGTTCAAATTTTAAATGTAAAATAACATGAGAAGACAATAAAAAGCTGTATATTTCTATATTTTCCACTGCGCTATTATTATTATTATTATTATTATTATTATTATTATTATTATTATTAGTATTATTATTATTACTGCTTATTTTGTCTAGTTTATTTATGCATGCTTTAACATCTATCGTGTATGTAAGGTCTAAAGCCTTGGTTTTTCTGAACCGACGCATGCGACGTGCGGGATGCGAGGTCCGCCTCGCACAAATCCGGACTATACGAGAGATAGTGAGTGGTTTCTATGGCTGCGAGGTGCGCAGATCTCGCATTTCACAGTTATAGAAACCACTCACTATCTCTCTTGTAGTTCGGATTTGTGCGAGACGGGCCTCGCACCTCGCACGTCGCATGCGTCGGTTCAGAAACAGAGTATATCAATAGGCCGTTTTTTGCTATTGTTAACTTCCTGCTCCTATTGTCGTGTGTTATTGATAGCTTACGCCTATATTCATGTAACTGACTTCAGATTTTGGCTAATGTTTTTGATATTGGTGATTAAGGCGGTGATAAATCATAGTATGTAAATTTTCAATCTAGCATTTTTGCCTTTTGTGACTGAGGGGAACCATTAAAAACCCCAGTAAGATTAGCCGGCCACGAAGTTGGAACCCTGGACTTCCCGAATGTCAGTCTCAAACGTTACTGTCTGAACCAACTCGCTCGGAAAATGATTACACTAGTCTGCGATGAAATTCCTGCCTCCAAAGTTTTAATGTTTTTAGGGTATTTTTAGCATGCTGAAATCAAATTCAAAGCCAAAAAGTTCCTATCACGTACCATTTTTTGTTATTTTAATTTTCTTATAATATATTACGACAATTTATAGCGTAATTATTTAAACTGTAATACTTTAACATATGTAGGTTTAGTATAGTAGGATATGAAAACCAAATGTATTCAACATATTTTTAAGGTGTTTATATTGAAAACCAAGGACACTGGATGTTTCTTAGCAGATAGGGGTTGCAAGCACATAAGGAACTCAGGGCGAAATATCGTGCAGCCTTGTCATTATTTTTATTTGTGAAAGACAGAAATGTCAGCCACTCCTTGGTGAGAGACTGAACTGAACTCGTCTAGTTTCTCTCACATTTCATTAGTCTGCGTTTCATCTGGAAACGAAACGAAATCAGTTTGAAGCTTTATTGTGGAGTAGAATGTTGAAAGTTTTTAGTTCAGTAAGAAAGTATTTACCATGTTGCATCGAGGATGTCTAAATAATCCAGACCACTTTTGTTATGTAACTTATGTAGGATATACACATTGCCTAAGTAGAGGCGTAATATTACAGATTTTGTGAAAAAGTCATACCATGCCTATTTTGGAATCAAACTTGGAGACCAAATTAAAGCTTGGGCACCACACAAAGTATGTAGAGTATGCACTGAAGAACTTCCGTCATTTGATCAATTGGAGAAGACAGTTGCTATCTTTTGGAGTACCTATGGTTTGGAGAGAGCAGTCGAACCATAGTAATGACTGCTACTTCTCTTCGTGTGATGTGAAGGGGTACGATTCTAAACATAAAAATCAAATCGTGTATTCAGTTGTTCGGTCAGCCATTTTACCTGTGCCTAATGTACCAATCCCTGTGCGACCAGAAAATCTTAAACAAACATCATTCTATTGGTGCTGACAACGTGAAATAGGTTTTAAATACTTTTTCTCCGAAGATGATAATCTTGTATATTGCAGTAATGTGAAACAATTTATGCTAAAACTTGGACTTCCAAACTATGACCTAAGTGAATGGAGACTGTTCATTAATGCTTCCAAGCGAAGTTTGAAGGATTTCCTCCTTCATAACGGAAACATTTTTGGTTCAGTGCCCGTTGCCTATTCAGTGATCCTAAAAAAATCATACACAAATTTGCAACTGCTGTTATTGCGATTAGACTATAGGAACACAACTGGCAAGTTTGTGATGATTTCAAAGTTCTTACTATGTTGCTGGGTCAACAATCTGGTTTTACCAAATTTCCATGCATTCTTTGCCTGTGGGATAGTAGGGCACGAGTTGATCACTGGACTATGAAAGACTGGCCACCTGGACAAAATTTGGAAGTCGGTTGTAAGAATGTTGTGCGCCAAAGCCATGTGAGATCTTCTAAAGTTGTGCTGCCATCTCTGCATATCAAGTTTGGCTTAATGAAACAGCTTGTAAAAGCTTTAAATAAGGAAGGAGGCTGTTTTAAGTACATATGTGAGAAATTTCCACTACTATCTGAAGCAAATTGAAAGAAGATATATATTTAATGGTCCTGACATAAGAAAACATGTCTGGAGCAGCATTTAAAAACAGTATGGATGAAAAAGGAGAAATAAGCATGGATGTTGTTTTGTGAAGTTGTTTTAAAATTTCTTGGCAACAAGGATCCTAATTACCGAAACATTGTGGCTAACATGCTTGAAGCATACAAGGAATTTGGTTGTAACATGAGTATCAAAATTTTCTGTTTTCCCAGCTAGATTATTTCGCCGAAAATCTAGGATTTTTTAGCTAAGTGTAAGATGAACGATTTCACAAGGATCTGCAGGAGTTCGAAAGAAGGTACCAGGGATGCGGGAACACCAGTATGCTTGGTGATTATTGTTGGATGTTAAAGCGTGAAATACCTGAAGATAAACATAAAAGAAAGAGGAACAGGAGGACATTCTCAACTAAGAAGCAAGTGGTGTAATTTTTTGTGTGATATATTGTGCTAATTTATACACCCAATAGTGAAGTAAACAAGACAAAACAAAGCAAAAACACTCTAGTGACATGTATGAACAACCATACACATAATTCCAGCAAGTTGTGTCTTTTAAATATTGTTTTTGAATTTGAAATAAAAAAGGGAAATGAAAAAGTTTGTGATGAAATTCACGTAATTATAAAATACATTTAAAGTGATTTTGCAAACAAACCTGACGTGATAGAAGCAAACGAATTGAAAATTCGGATTCAGCGCATCGACATTATATAAAATCACATTACTTAGTTTAGGCAACAAACACAAAGTTAAAATTCGCAGGCTAGAGTTATTATTATTATTGTTGTTGTTATTGTTTAGTCAACTGTTCAAAGACAGGTCTGAACCTAACAAGTAATATCAAGAAGACACCACTTATGAGGCAAATAGGCCAGGAGATAATGGGGTAGGTTGACTAGTTCCTTTTCCCCTCGATTGCATACATTGCTGACTAGCTACATACTACACTAGTCAGACTTCAGATGCCTACAAACAATTTATTATTGTTCTTTCCCTGACACATATCGTCAATTGAGATGTACTGCCTGATAATAGATGTACAGCTGTGAAAAGAAAAAGTGACCGCTCTCAAAAACAAAATTCCCTTCGGGAATCTCCGCTACAATTCGGAGACAGGCGATTTTACATGTTGCTGGACCACGTTGCCTGATATCTACAGTTATAATATTAAAACATCTCCCGTCTTAAGGCTCACTCACAATGAATATTAAACATAACGTAAGCGTTAACTTAAAAATGTAAACGTTGCGGTAAAATCAAGAGCATTCATGATGGAAACATAAACATAACCGCAAATATACTTGGTAACCATGGACACATAACAACGACGCCATTTCCTCATATTCTGTTGTATACTTCAGCGCTCCACGATTGTGTACTGTTTGCAAATCACGTAAGCATAAGCATGAAAGTTTGGAGTTTGCAAACTTTCATGTTAACGTCTTACGATAATGTTTATGTCAGTACTTATATGAATCATTGTGAATGATCCCATTTGATAACCTGGCCGCAAACTTCTGTGTTTATGTTACGGTTATGTTTAATTTTCATTGTGAATGGGCCTTTACTGTTGTAGCGTAATGGTAGCGTATGTGCAAGCGTCTGTTTTGCGACCATTTCAAAGAAAAACCGAATAACATTATTCTTTTAATATACTACAATGCCCCCATGGAGTATAATAAACTCTTCCAAGTATGTTATATATACTACACCGTATTTACAAAGTCCATGGAACATTCTATCAGCTATATTTTCGCAACAAAACATTGAAATGTGCTCAAATTTCACAGTATGAAACATACGCTCACCATATTTTTTTATTTCCCGCCATATTATGTTCAATGTGTCCTCCATTAGTCACTCGGCCCATACTTGACCTAGCATATCAAGGGTTACTGTGGCGATGGCAGCTGTGATACGGTGTCGCTGGTTCTGGAGGTCCTGTGGCAGGGGTGGTACAAAGACCTTGTCCTTCACGTAAACCGGCGGTGACCAAAGCGGGTGTCGTGATTACATCGTGTAATCAAAGACATTCAAACGGGTACGAGGAGTTTCCTGTACATTGTTGTGTGTTACATTCACGCACTGAAGGCAAGCAGTGGCGGTATCATATCGCTCTACAAACCCGTCTCTACAAGCAGTAAGAAGTGATTTCGTAAAGAATAAGAAGAACTTTTTTGTTGTTCCGTCGGACAAAATGTAATATGTTTACTTTGCTCAACGGTTCAATTAGGAGTATATAGAAACTTTAATTGTCACGCTGAATAATGTATTATTATTATTATTATTATTATTATTATTATTATTATTATTATTATTATTATTACTGACCACTAAGTATCTGTTTCTATAATTCTTCTGTACGTGTATGAATATTGATTTTTTAGATCTTCTCCCAAGAAGGATAAAATTACACTCAGGGACAAAAAAACCCGGACACTTTAATATTTGCTGGTATTTTGCAAAACATTATCTTCTCATACAATATTATGGTAGCCATCTGTTGTTACGGAGACGTGTATACATTGTTGATTGTTTTTTGTTTTATAAACAAGCCATTACAACCAATTATTCCAATTTTGCTTTCGGAGTCTCAGCTTTGTCCCTGAGTGTATTAGGTTTTATCTCAATTTTAATCTCCTTAATCTTTAGATGAGGGTAAACATTTATTAGTTACTCATTTAATAATAATATTGCAGAAAAACGGAGTCAGTATTATGTGCCAACGAACTGTTAAACGCCAGGAATTCACATGTCTTAAATCATAGCCAGGAAGAGAAAGGTAAGATAAATAAATGTAAGGAAGTCAGCTACCTAATGGGGTTTGAAATATCTCGTGCTTCAAAGTCTTTTAATAAAACAGAATTTCTCAAAAGAGTAATGATTAAAATAACTTAAGTAACTTGTCCATAAGAAGTTTTTAATTTTGAAAAACTATTAATTTCTCGACCAAGTATCGAGAGAAGAATTTAGAAAATTCCTGATTATATTCAAGAGGAAGGTTAAAAAAGAAGCAAGAAAAATCGTATATTATTCACTGGATTTTTATCCTCGGGAATGATCAAGATGTTAGTACAGGAACCACCACTGGTTCTAGTTTTCATGCCAAGTACCTTTCCTCCGTCTCCTTACTTCATAGGCTGTCTGTCGCATGTAATCACTGCAGCTCGAGTTTTGGTCACCGCTGACGTAAACCCACAGGAAGAAGTCAAGTCGGGTGAACTCGGTGGCCAGCGTGTGAGTGACTGATCATGTCCCGAGACTCGGCCAATAAAACGGCGCGGCAATTTCTCGTTGAGATATTCACGAACTTCATTGAGGATTTCGAAGGATTGTGTTGGAAAGCCTCTTCACTTGTTTCACCTTTTTTTCTGACACGCCACGCCGCCTCGAATGTTTTCCATCACATAAACAATCATCCTCTTCGAATTTATTGTACCACCTCATTATGCTGTTATAAATAGGTGGAGCCTTATGATATTTGGCGCGAAATGCTCTGCGCACTCACAACAGATTCAGAACGAGCAAATTCAAGAACACAGAAAGCCTTCTCAGGCTTTGTCAGTGATATTATGGTTAGGACGCTTTCGGTGGCTGCCAGAGAACTAAGCGGCAGATGGCGTTAGTTATCAAAATTTGGTGATTGTATCTTTCATGCTGTGAAATTTGAACACGCTTGAATGTTATGTTTTCTTTAACGACGCTCGCAACTGCAGGTCCCGCAGGAGTTCTTTTACATGCCAGTAAATCTACTGACATGAGCCTGTCGCATTTAAGCACACTTAAATACCATCGACCTGGCCCGGGATCGAACCCGCAACCTTGGGCAGAACACGCTTCAATGTTTTGTTGCGAAAATATAACTGAATAAAATGTTTCACGGACTTCGTAAACACTCTTTATATGAGGACTCCATCTATATATACGAATGAACTCCTTCACATTGTTCAGTTTATCGGATATGACGTAAGCATTTCCATAACAACTGAAATAGAATTTCCGTTGTACAATGTCCTTTAATTTTTTCCATTAGTGAAAGTCAAATATAGATATTACAAGTCGGAAAAAATTTCACAAAATAAACTCTGGGATATAAAGTTTGTATCAACTCGTCCTAATGAGCTGAATTCTATTGGTAGTTTGAGTGTCAAAACCTTTACAAAATGTAGATAAGTTTGATTACTCATTTTGGCTTGCCGACATTGCGACCTGAATACAGTTTGTCACCATTCCTGTAATTTTGCATTACAGTATTATATAGTTTTATGGGCCTATTCTACGAGAAAGGGCGCAAATAGCCATAGATGCTGACGCGCCCTTTTTAAACCCCACTAACTAACTAACTTCTACGAGATATTCCACAACACAATTTGATATTAAAATATTGAAATTAGAAATGTTATTTTTCATCCAAAATAGACACTCTAATTAAATTGCCGATAAAATTGAGATTAAATTGCAATTTGTTATACTGTTTACAACGCACCTTGATAAATAACCTTACACACATTCGAGACAGTGAGTGAATGATGACTGATGACAGAGCTAGAGATAGACACAAGCAGTGACCGCAGATAGTGAGAGCAAGAGAAAGAGAGAGAACAAGAAAGAAAGAGTGAAAGCATAGGAGAAAATTTTATTATATCTAATTAATTGATCCAGACTGAAATGGAAAGAGAAATAGAGAGGGAGTGACAACGTGAGATAGTAACTGAGTCGCATCTTGTTCACAAGAAACGCAGGTTAAACGTAAAGTAATCTTACAGTAACAGTTATAGGTAAGTTATTTGAGCAGCAGGCACGTGAGTAACTTTGCGACGCAATCAAATTTCGTCATGAGCAAGTACAGAAAACATAAACAAGATACACTAATTAGAACCAATAGTTCTGCCCCTGACAAACCAACACTACCAGTTATTCATATGTCGAAAGTTTATACAAGTAATATGTAATTGAGGAGTTTTCTGGAAGATGAGCCTCTATGGGCCCTTTTTCGGGAAATCGTTTCAAGCTAAACGCCATATCGTATAAAATGTTCCGTCCAAATTTTGTTTCAGACTATGGCCGTTTGAGTGAATGACAGCGCTTATTGTTGACTAATGTGTCGCTATCTAAATTAATAAATTGTGGTCTTTCTGTGTTAGTTTTTGTAAGTTTTTCTTTACAGAAAACAACTTGAAATGGAACTCAGTCGAAATAAAAGGAAAAACATTTACTGCAACTTACTTATGGGTTTTGAGAAACCCGGAGGTTCATTGCCCCCTCACATAAGCCCGCCACTGGTCCCTATGAAGGACGCACTGGAAGGAATGGTGAACGGGAGAAGAGTTCAGGGGCAGAAGAAGACATCACATGATAGATGACATTAAGATATATGGATCATATGCGAAGACAAAGAAGAAGGCAGAAAATAGGAAAGACTGGAGAAAGCTGAGTTTACAGTGAAAGACCTGCCCTTGGGCAGAACAGTACGAATTAATTAATTAATATGTTATGTAACTGCCCATAATTACAAATTTAATGCTATTTCTATATTAACTATTTTATAATGCTGTCGTACAAAAAATAAAGTATGAAACATGTTTATAAATTTATACATTTATTGCACTGGTCAAAATTAGGAAATTCGCTTAGTTCAGTCCCTAAACATTGACTCGTACCATAAAGTATAGCATTACTTGTTTCATAATATATACTACTACAATAAAATAAGGAATTAAAAATATAACATAAAAAATAAGTTATAACTAGGATTCGGTCCTGGGCACTGAAACGCATGAAGTTCAGAACGCACGGACGATATAGTTGTGTTGGTCGAGTGGACTGGGAGATGGAGCGCGCCGTTACTTCGTGTCTCAACATGTAAACAGTCCGTCACAATACGGCACAAAATATATTTCATCGTGTACAGATGCAGTACATACAGTATATTCCTAGTGTAGACAATAAATGTCTACCATTAAAGTATTAACGTGAGTTGTAACCTCAATCAGGTGTCCCTATGCCGAAGCCTGTTACACGTACCGCAGCCAAGCAGCAATACACACAACGGTAATGTACATTACGGACACACCTGTCATTGTTGTCGTCACCCTTCCACACGGATCATGACGTCATTTATACTCCGTGTACTCTAAACCTCATACTTGTTACTCTGTGTCCCTAGACCGAAGCCTGGTTATAACGAACGTTAAATAAAGCTTATTAAAAACATATAAAAATTATTATGGTTTACTGCTTTGATTCACATCCTTAAACTATTGTTCAGTTGGTATATTATGATTTTGCATTCTCAAACAGATGTATTCTCTATAAGAAAATGATAATAATGTAGGCCTAAGCCATGAATAGTCTTTTTTAAACTGACCCTATCGATCGTCCATCTGCAGAGAATAGGACTTTTAGCTTTACCCTAACCCACGTACTACTTCTCGTTATCACCAAAATTTCCTTCACCACATTATCTCCCTAACACAGTTTGAACATCTATGATTTCTGGAAATAAGCAGTAAAGCCACTTGAAATGCAATGAATATCTGACTTTGGAATGAAGCGAGTACGCGGCCTGTCATATACTAATGGCACCTCGAAGTTGGTAATTTTGCAAAAGCACACTATGAACAACTAATGACTAATTGGTGGTTAAATAAATAGTTTATTCGAGAACACCGGAATTACAATCAGTGTTTCCACTGATGAAAGCTGACGTTTAGGAACATACGTTATGTCTATGTTTACTACACTTACATTTTGGGTGAACCGTATCTGCATGTATGGGAGAAAGAGAGGAGAGAGGCAGAGGGAGCTGATAAAACATTTACATAAACAATAGCGAAATTAGCGCACTTGAAGGAACAGTTTGTCAAGGCTTGTTTACATTCAGTCTTTTCGCCATGCTCTTCTCTTGTTATTTCTGCTATGGTATATTGTGGCAAAGCATTTCAGTAGTGTCAAGATAATTATCTAAAATAGAGAGCAACGCATCAATAACAAAAACATTCCTCTTAATGAGCAGATCTGAATTGCAGTCTACTGATATACATTTTGAACACGTTGACAGTGAAGTGCGCTTCTGCTCGAGACGACACGCGTTCATAATGGACGAGAAGACTTCTGCTTTCTACAGGGGAATGAGGCCCGTATTGCTAGTATTTAAAATAACAGGAACATTTCCTTATTACGTGTCTTCGACAGGCAAGTGCACAGTTTGAAAAGGACAGTATTCAATCCGCTTATGACACAACTTCAAAAATTCCAGCTGAGAAGATTGGTAGTTGACCCTAGTAGATCTGTAAAATTGTAGCGCAACAGCAGATGCTAATTAAGTTTTCTTCGATAGGACTACTCGGTTTTCAGTCATTTCCTCCTTTCACTATATATGAATATGCGTATGGTCACATGTCACAGTTGCTTGAAAATACATCCACAATTCATAGGTATAGGTCTCGCATGTAGGAATTACCGACGATAGGAATGCGAACGAAACAATTCGATAAGGAAGAGCGGACGACAGGAAAGGTCACGAGATAAATTGAATAATATTCAAGAGTACAATCGGAAGAGAAACGACTTCGATAGAATCAGTCTTGCATTATGATAGTTACATTAGGCCTACTGTTTTAGTTTCAGTTCCACTGCATGTGAATACATGTCTTGTTCCAAGTGCGTTTATTTTATTATGTAGTGATGGAGCGTCCCCCTCGCAGAGTATCATTATTTTATTCGTAAACATAATGTTGCGCGTTTAATTCGCTTCGAATTTTTCTCTAGCTACACTCTTCATTTCTACAGGCGATGTCCCCATCTATTCATCTTCTTGGAAGAGACAGTACTTCCATCGTCCCGCACCTCTCACTCCCTCGGCGTGCCTACATACACAAGTCAAAACAGACAGTAATGCCACCACCGTTTTTCGGTAATCGTTCCTTGCGCTAGCTATATCAGTGCTAATTCTAAGAGTAGCATTTTGAGAAAGAAAAAGGAAGTTTTTCATACATATTCTTTCAGTGTTATCTCAGAACGTGGATAGAACCAGGCGCAAATGTCTTAGGAACTACTCCTTGAATCCTTGGTATTTTGAAGATATCGAACTAAAGAAACTGTATACGTTCGTATACTGTATATATCTGGTTTGCTTGTATGACTTTTGTTCATAGGTTACACAAGGGGCTAATTTATAAATCTGATTGGTTTGTGAGTGATGTTAGACCATTTGTAGATCGTCCTTTCAATGGGAAAGAAGAGTATTTTAATTTTCTGTTATCATTCTCATTTTACTATTTTATTTGGTTGACGTATGTACCATCATATTATCATCTCTCAGTAATCTCTATAGTTGAAAATGGGCGAAGAATGAAGATCAAGACATAACAATGAAATCTAAATGGAATTAGACTTTGCAAGTACATCAAAAACAAACAACTTCAAGACGCAGGACATCTTTCACGAATGTACGATTGCAGAGTACCGAGAAAAACCTCAAACAGGACATTTTTTAATGGAAAGGGATCGACAGGAGGAACACGTGTGAGATGCCAAAAGGCTTCCAAAGAGACTGTAGAAAATTCCTATAGCTAATGAGAGAGTTGAGAAGACAAGTAGTAGATAGAGACAACTGAAGATGATCGAATAACAAGCCAAGACACGTAGCGAATTGAGTCATCGGAGAAGAACAACAACAAAGTGGAATCGAAAAGAATGTTAAATAAATAATTGAGGCTTTCTTTGGAACAAGAACTTACCTACAAAATACTGAATTTGAGATTCAGAGCATCAAACATTTTAGATCTCGTATAACAACAATGCACAGAGGGCGCTATGTTTGTTAGTGAGAAATATTTTGTCAGGAGAAAAATGTGTTATTAACAGGCAGAGCATTTTCGTTCCCAAACGTACAGCGGATCGAGTAGTTTCTTCTGGTACATCTATTACGTCACATAGATGCATAAGCAAGGTATAATTGCAAGCAGGTAAATAATAATGACATAATGTATTATAAATATGTCTTTGTAACGTCATATGACGTAGTAGAAAGAACATTATCTTTGTTTAAACTAATGTTATGTGATGTTCGTAAAAGATTTGCATTTCATAACCTCAGAATATATGTTTTCGTTCACTGCAACGAGATAGGTTTTGATAAATGAATTATTTGTGTATATTGTGTAAAATGTAAATATTGCTAATTTGTATATTGATTTTTGTTATTATTATTTTGTCCCTATAACGTCATGTGACGTAGGAAGAATATTTTCTTAGCTCAAACAAATTTTTACTGGCAGTTATAGTAAAAGATATGAGTTTCATAATCTCAGAATTTATATGTTTTCGTTCATCGTAACGGAGTTGATTTCGTTAAATGAATTAATTGAATATATTATATAAAGAGTATTTACAGTTGTGTATCATGTGTACTGTTATGTTCTATAATATATATTGTATATACTAGTTCAGTATTATTATCGACCAAATTATATTTTCTGTCATATGTAGCACTAATATTAGAACAGTGTTAATGCGTTTATGTGGTTAAAAAGTAGCTGGACAGATCATCTCAATTTAGTAGCAATTCCACTTACAGTTTCATGCTCCATTATTATTGTGTACCGAACTAGGTTATACCTTTCGTAGCGTCCTGACGTAAGCATTTAGGGTCAGAGTTTGAACTCTAAAACTCCAGGATATACTAATCAATAACTTTCCTAACTTGTTTGGAAACGAAAATGCGCTGCCTGGTTATTAAGGATTCAATATATGCTGGAAACGGAAAAACGACGTAACATACATTAAGTTGTTATCCCAGGGAACGCCCGAATTATTAATCACCGTCTGACAAACAAACATTCTCATTGGGGCAGATAAAAAGTTAATCTTTTTTTTCTTTCACTATGTTAATAATGCCAAAACAGTGCTTATACAAATTTTGGCCACTCGAGCGTCATTACGAAGGTCCTCAAGAAAGTAAGTTTCCCTGGGGCCGGTTAAAGAAAGAAAATACAATTACATGGGAAGTTTTATTGGAACAGATACAAATATTATTGAACTATTTTCCAACATATTCTCCACCAGAAATGAGATTTTCTTACCGTGGGATCAAATTTTGTATCCCTGTGTCGTAGAAGTTTGCAGCCTAAGATCGGAACCAGTGTGTGGCAGCCGTCTGCACCTATCTGTTGATCCCATGGCTTGTGAATTTTATCTATGACAAACAAAACGTGTATGAAAACAACCCGCGTACTATTGATGCTCTCAAGGATAATAAAGCATTGGTTAATACGCAATATCATTGAGGATGGGCTCCAGCGAGTGTCCCAGAACTTCACACACTCCTGCAACTTGAACATAGAATATAAAGGATGATATTTTGAGCCAGTGCTCTGATATTCAGATAACATTCTCCCCATTTTGTTAAATAAATAATTCACTAATTACGCAAAAGATCACTTGCCAAGCTTTAGCACCATGTAAGAACGTTATTCGCGTCAGACTGTAGTACCGAGAGACTACAAGAGTGACAGTCCCTTACATATATACGCTATCTACCAAAAAGTAATTGGGCACTATTTTGCCCCTTTAGAACCTAGTGGTACCACCTCTTATTGCTATAACAGCAGCCATCCTGTCAGGCATGCTCTCCACTAGTTTGTGTAAGATATCCACTGGAATGCGTCGCCATTCCCCTTGCAACATGGCACTCAGTAATAGACCTAATAATAATGATAATGATAATGATAATGATAATGATAATAATAATAATAATAATAATAATAATAATAATAATTTTACCAAAACAATTCCTAAACTTCGCAGGGTATTCAGAAAACCTAAGAACATCGTACGCCGATAGCTAATTGATGGGATGATAATGACATCAGACCCCGAAATCCTTTCAGGAAACCAAATTGCGAATCTTTGATCCCTCTGTGAGATCTCGTGAATTACAGTTTGAACTCGATATTATCGATTATGACATAACCTTAAAGGAATATTAATATTTCAAGATGTAATGTATACGATCAAATTTAAGTGATTCTATTACAACTACTTTGTTGAGGAATTGCCTAGTCCAAGATTCTAACTTAACTATAGAAGATTCCAGGTTAAGAAAAAAGCATTGGTTTTATTCTGTGTCTAGCATATTGTAGAATCTCTGCGGTAAGTAGGCGTTTCTATGGCAACTGGTCATTTGGTGGAATAGTCCTTATGCCCAAAGTTTTTCTTAACCTGGAATCCTCTATAGACTAGGAGACTGCTTCATATATTCTTCATATATATGCTTCATGTATACTGCTATATTCCTACTGACACTTCAAAAACAAAAGAACTACACAACAAGAGACATATTTCCTCATTTTGAAGGCTCGATGTAACATAATTATAAGCCTTATAATATTAATTTTAAAGTCTTTAGACAGTTCCAGAAATTAAATTTCTCTCTTGTTCTTTTTAGCCCACATCTTTAAAAAGTACAACATTTTATATATCGTCGTTGATTTTATGGAACCTCCTATGTGACAGTACACAAAATAATTTTTAAGAAGAAAGAAAAAAATAATTAAAAATCAATGGGCCTACATAAAAATATGAAGTAGTTCGGTAGAAAACGTTGCTGAATATGATGACTGTAAATGACATCATCAAGGATCCTCCTGAAAAATTATTTTCTGTACTGTCACATAGGAGGTTTCATAAAATCAGCGACGATATATGTTCATTGGCGAAGATAAAGTGTGAAATTTATGTTGTAAGGAAGGTTTAAGTTACGAAAAAAAAATTAAAGAAACAAAATAAACAATTTAATTACATTTTGTTCTTCTAATAGTTGTAACTGTCCTATTCTAAATGAATCTCCTCAAGTTAAATATCTTGGAATAATAATCGACCAACATTTACGTTGGGTTAAACATGTTTTTTCTGTGTAATAGAAATTACTTGACTGTCCATACTTTACGAATGATTTATCTCTCATTAGTACAAAACTATATTACAATACGGAATTATAGGATGGAGTACTGCTTATAATACCGCCCTCTTGCCAAAAACTCAGCTACAGAGAATGATAATGAAAATATGCTTCAATAAATATCTTGATTATTCTTCAGATCTGCTCTATTCAGAATTAAAGGCATTTGACTTCCATCAAATTTATGCAATGTATTACTGAATTTCGTACATAAAAACCGAAACATATTTAATTTATATTCACATAAATATAAAACCAAAAGATCAGACAACATATGCTTGACAGTTCCTAAATGTACTACAACTTTAGCATATAATCACAGTAGCAACTTCGGTCCAAGGTTTTATAACATGATAATAGATAAATTCCCAAATATACAATTTGGTAATTCTCCTTATTTCAAAAAATCTATTACAAAATTGTTGTTAACAGAGAAAATTTAAAGCTCAATTATTGTGATATGTGCTTATTTTCCTTCTTTTTTTTTCTTTTATTACTTTTTACTCTGTTATTCAATAAAATGCCTTAACATTAACTTATGTGGAATGCCCCCTGAGCACGAGTATGTAACTTACTCTTTCTGGGGGTACTAGAGAGTTCTTATATAAAAAGAAATCAATATTTATCTTTGTTCTGGCAATAAATTATTATTATTATTATTATTATTATTATTATTATTATTATTATTATTATTATTATTATTATTATTATTTAAATAGCCAAATGCTGCATTCCGAATGCTTATCGTAATAATATACAGAATACGATTTTTTCTTTGGCAGGCGAATTAAGGTTCAAGTGTTTGTCGGCGGTGGCGTTGTATTCGCTGGTCACGCAACTTCTAGTGTACGGCGCCCTCATTCTGTCATGCATCACTGTGAAGCAGGCTGAGCGCAGAGACGCCGCGCACGGCATCGTCATGTACTACCTGATGCAGAGCGTCTACCTGTTATGTTACACGTCCACGTTGCTAGTGCCACTCACGCACTGGCCTGAAATCAATAAGAAAATCAAGCTCTTCAACAGGTGGAGAGAGTTCGAGGCAAGTGTTGTGATGCAGTAGTGTATGTTGTCTAGAAGTCACATTATTGTATACTACTGTAGCTATAGCCAAACGGAACACAAGCAGAACTCGTCGAACTCCGGTTGGAATCTTGGAAATCACGCCCCCACGGGTGGATTGACATGTTTACCTACTCAATGTTGTGTGCTCAGTAGCGTCTCGTAGGAGGACAAGTAAAGTTTGACAGTGTAAAACGTATTATTTTGACATATTAAATTATCCTTAATATAGGTCTATGTCACATCAACCCATTTGACCAATATCATACAAATTATATGTTTAAAACAATTAAAAATAAATAGATATAAAAGCAGGAACAAATAAATATTATGACTTTTTAGCTTTCGCGGTCTCCCAAGAAATCGTATAGCTTTTCTGGATAATAGATACTGTTTTTTCTATTGCAAAACCTTCTTAGAAAGAGACATGTTTGTTATGTTCAGATAGAAGTTATCCGTTTAAAAATACCACTTTCACAAAAAGTATATTATGTACTAATTTCGTTGGCTTGGATAAACAGTTTTGTAAATTAATATACTTACATTTACATAGTTTCGCTATGAAAATACATTAATGTTTGGCTTCCACATGCGAACAGCTTCCCCCCCCCCCGCAAACG
The DNA here is from genome assembly GCF_040183065.1 of Periplaneta americana. NCBI lineage: Eukaryota > Metazoa > Arthropoda > Insecta > Blattodea > Blattidae > Periplaneta > Periplaneta americana. The sequence goes on from NC_091117.1 coordinate 148,968,539, forward strand.
AGAATTTGAAGAATCAGCTCAGAATTTACAATGACTGATATTATTCCCAATTTCAGACAACTACATCTGTGAGGATGACGATGAATAATTTGACAAATTTAATGGATTTGCTTTTTTAGTAGTCTACTTCCTAATAGCACATTATTTTGAATTTGTTCGTATATTGTATTATACATTTTGAAGTTTCTAGTTTAAAATTTTGAAGTTGAATTGAAATTGAAAATTTTTATGTCACATAGTGTATAATATTTTGAAGTCCACGGAATATAAATTGGAATGAATACGGTGATTATTTAAATTACACTGTTGCTATGTATAGTAGTGGCAAAAAAACCGGACCGCCCCTTGCAGCTGATTTCAGAGCCTTGTTCACTCCAGAGCACGATAGACTGGTAACTAAGACTTTCGTGGTTCGAATCCTGCCTTGAAAGGAAACTTTTTTTTGTTCCTTATTCAAATTTATTCCCAATACTTTTCGATTTATTTATTTATTTATTTATTTACTTATTTACTTATTTATTTATTTATTTATTTATTTATTTGTTTATTTATTTATTTATTTATTTATTTATTTATTTATTTATTATTTTGCTAATAATCGTAACATAAAATATAATATATACAGAAAAACTTTAGCTCGCCCCTGAAAGAGCAGAACTCGTGCTCAGGGGCGGATTCCTGAATTGAAATTAATAATTATACAATACAATTTGTCTTATGTCTACTATGCAATTATAGTATATAAATTTAAATTTACAATAATTGCAGCGATATTTTACTATTTAATTAACTTATTATTCCCAGAACATGAATTTTACCAACAATATATGACTTCAGACAAAATAGCAAATTAGAATGAAGAAAATGCTACTCTTTGCTGAAAATGAGTGAAGAACTTAAATTTCCTCTGAGAAAATCATTTCTTGCGCACAACTTCAGAAGTTGATTGAACTATCTTTGTGTCTTCCTGGAAGTAATACTTCAATGGGAGAGCTTTTATGAACATAATGTAGACATACCAAAAATCCAGAATTAGTTTACAAACTGTTCGAACCATGTTTGCTATCTTAACCAACTCCAACAAGACCTGCAAGACCTGCCAGGAATTTGCTGAAAAATTGGCATCCAGATAAGATTTGCTTAAAAAACACTCTTCTGAAAAATACCTAACTAGTACTTGAGAAGAATTAATATTTTTAGTTGTAAACAGGTACAATAAATATATTTTTAATTCTTTAAAGTATGTAAAAAGAATATAAGTCAACGCCGATCTAATAGAAATGTTAAAAGTCGCTTTTCATATGTCGATAGCTGTCCCCGTAAATAATTGTGGAAAAAATTTGGTAACTTTAATTTATGACAATATACGGTATATTGTATTTATTTTATCTTTCTACGGTCATAGATGTAGAGCGAAAGCAACCGTGCAAAGCTCAACTGCACACATCTTAGAGTGAGGTGTGCAGTGAGAGAATGGTTATTGGGAGAAGTTTTAGGTTGTAGAGCGAAGTGTGCAGTAAGAGGATGCATATGGAGAGTAGCTTTACATCGGACTTTGTAGATTCCGGAATAAGAGTAGATCGGTCGTTAATTCCCTATGTAAATTTCGGAGCAAACTGACGACGGTTGCACGTAAATTGCGGAGTGAGGAAAGACACGTTTCAAAGTTATAGCTGAAGCCACAAAAAAAAAAATCGAAAAAAAAATGTAGTTTGTCTAAGGCCTTCTCAGCATACGAACTTGTGTTAAGTGATAAACGTCATAAATTTACCCCCGAACATTTGGAAAAAATAATCGTTGTGTACTGCAAATCAAATTACAACGGCCAAAATATCTAAGAAAGAATGTACATTATAAGTACAAAAATGCACAAGCCTGAAATTAAATTTTTAGTGCATGTTTGCTGCACATTTTCAGTGCATATAAATCCGATGTCTAGTTATTATAAAGACTGTAATGATAAATGACTGATAAGTCAGTCTGTAATAAGCCATTCGGGCAAAATGTAAATCGACATATTTATGTACTCGTATATTATTTATGTATTATTCCTCTAACTGTGTGGAGAGGTAAATGAAGGAATAAAATTTAAGGAGGAAAAATTTAAAAAAAATCACTGATGTAATCAAGCAAAATAAAACTAATCTGCAGATACGAAACACTTAAGACAATATGAATAGACTAAAACATTACAAGAGAAAAACAATCAAATTTGTAAAGAAATAAAGACAATAGAGCAAGAAGTAATGGGGAATATTATAAAGATGAAAACAATAGCAATAAATAACAAGAAATATATAACAATTAAACAATAAACAGGAAAATAAAAAAAAGTTAGCAAGGAAATGATGAGAGAAAAATAATTAAATAATACAAAAAATAAAAACAACAGAAGAGAGAAACAGGGGTAAAATAAAATAGTGGTATAATTTATATAATCTAAATCTCTGTCCTCCAATTTCAGTTATGTAATAACTAGGCCTACATACTTTTCAATAATTCATTTTCTATTATTCAAATTTCAGACGCGATTTCTTGACGTCACTGGCAAGCCTCTGGACATCGATTTTCGTCGAAATATAATCCTAGTACTGCTGCTGCTAAATGTCGGTATTATCTATGCAGATCTGAAACAAGCTGATAGAAGGGATGGTTCTGCTTTCCAAATGTTTATATTTATAATTTCCTATCACTTCTCTTGCCATCAACTTCTCATCATGCCAATCACATGGATATTCTACTGCTCTGGAGTCATCAAAACAGTAACAACACTCTCAAAGGAACTCGAGAAGGTAATACCTCATTCATTAGCATTGATAAAAGACGTGTAAGATTTGTAACGAGTTTCACCAAACACAACTAAGACATTCTGATGACAAATGTTACAAAATTTGCAAAATACTCTGTTTTCTGATCAACATTTGTAATCTTTGAACATTCATTATAGGATAAAATCTGGCTATTTTAAATATAGGTTATCAATAACATTATCACGAATTATGAGATTATTTAATTTGTATACAATTGTAATTATATGTTATTATCTGAAGTGTGTAGAGAATATAATAATAATATAATAAATTGGGGTGGAGTAGCATCATCTGTACTTAATCTATTAATTTTATTACACAGAAGATTAATAAAAATTTGTCTAACCAAAAATATGGATTACCGAACAAATTTAATTTATACAGATTTTAAAGTATCAAGTATTGAAGAAATTTATAAGTATAGTTTACTAACTTACTACCACAGAAATAAAATAAAACATAAATCTAATCGACATGAATATCGTACTCGAAGACAAAAATCTACTTTCCCATTAAGTGAGTCTAAAGCCTTGGTTTTTCTGAACCGACGTATGCGACGTGCGAGGTGCGAGGCCCGCGTCGCACAAATCCGGACTACAAGACAGATAGTGATTTCTTTAGTTGCGAGGTGCGCAGACCAGGCGTCTCGCAGCTATAGAAACCACTCACTGTCTCTCGTGTACTCCGGATTTGTCCGACGCGGGCCTCGCACCTCGCACGTCGCATGAGTCGGTTCAGAAAAACCAAGGCTAAATGTGATACACGTGCAGCTCTTAAACATGGTGCTAGTTTCGGCCCAAGACTTTATAATAAAATTACAAACCATTTTTCAAATTTGAATATTTTAAAATTGAAGCTTTTAAAAAAGAAATTTATAAAATTATTCATGATATAATAATATTAACAAATGTGTGTATTTTTTTACCCTTTATTTCTGTCGATCATATTGATGCTTTTATTGAATATCATTGGCTTCTGTCTGATTGTGAATTTATATTAAATATGTTTTTCTCTCTTTTTCTCTTTCTTCTTTGTGTTTTTTTTTTTTGCTCTTGTGTGTTATTTATTGTCCTTGTAAATTTTATGTTATATTATTGGCTAAGACCACACCGTACACGAGCCTGGCTCTTACGGTAGTGGCTAGAAACATTTTTGTTTTATAATTTTAATTTGTACTCACTAGCTAGCTAGCTAGTTAAATAAAAAAAATATATGAGACCGAAAAGGAAAAGGGGTTTTCACTTGCTAGTTGATGACATACTTCATGATTTTGTCGTATTAAAAATTCTTGATAAAATTAAAAATATCTCATGTTTAAATTCTATGAGAGACCATAATATTCTTTTACGTAGAAGTTGTCCACTTTTGTGGTTTTAGGCAACAGATTCATTCTCTTGTGTTTTCTAACATCACTGCGTGCTATTTAAATGTTGTCCATTTAAGGTTTTTCATCAGTTTCATAGCATAAGCTATAATATATTTTTTATTTCATTTCTTTTTATTTTAGTAGGTCATTTTACGACGCTTTATCAACATCTTAGGTTATTCAGCGTCTGAATGAGTTGAAGGTGATAATGCCGGTGGAATGAGTCGGGGGTCCAGCAGTATTTGCTCATATTGGGTTGAGGGAAAATCCCGGAAGAAACCTCAACCAGATTACTTGCCCCGACCGGGAATCGAACCTGGGCCACCTGGTTTAGCGGCCAGAAGCGCTAACCGTTTCCACAGGTGTGAACCATATAATATATACGCTCTCCACTTTAATTATCATCGTCTCAATGAATTTGAAATTACAGCACTTCTTTTTTGCGCTATTTCCTGCTTTTTCTCCAATTTCCACAGTTACATACCTAGCTAGTGACAAACACTTATTTCTAACAAATTTGATTAGCATAATTATACGATTTTTAGTATGACAGAACAATCTATATTCTATTTATTTCTCAGAAATGCAGTATGCATGGTCTTCTTTAAAGAAGTCATGTTACACTATGAAGAACACGTATTACATTAACTTGTATGGGTAATTACAGCCAAATTTTATTAAATAATGTTATTGTTACGACCAATAATCTATTAATAATTTTTTGTTTTTTTTTTCTAGAAAATTAATTTAAACAGGTAGCAATCCTGCAGAATGCAAATAACAGTAAGCAGACCTAGGCCTTCACTTTGCTGAGTTTACAAGGGGATTAGTGTAATTCTATCTGTAGTACTCTGACTGCAGAGTTGTAGGCTTGCCAAAGTCCCATTACTACAGATTAAAAGTGAAATTTTCATTTCATTTTTACTTGATTAATGTAAGCGTGTATCTTTTTGTGACTAAATTACCACTACATACGATCATAAATAGCTTGGAATGGAATGGAATTTAAGTGAGGGGGCACGGATGGTCCAGCACTGCGACCTGTTGAGATCTATTGCGCTAACCCTCGATATGGAATGAGTTGCGTGCCATAGATCCCCTACGCGCACCAACCCAACCACATGACTCCCTAACGACCGATCCCTACAGCCAACAGAAATCCATATATCATTCCTGATTCGGCAACTTCCCCCAAGGCCCCCTGTCGATCCGAGGCGAAACTCCTCCCCCGAGTAGGTCCGCCTCGGGTGCTCGTTGCAGAAGCCATCCAACGTCGTTTTGCTACATTCCACGGAGGCAGGTCGAGAGAGCCAGTAGTTCCGGGAGGTCGCCTGTAGAGTGATCTGAAAAACCAGAAACGGGAGGAGGAAAGGATGATGGGGGGAAATGAACAATTATTATACGACTGTTCTGGTATTGAGAAGGAAGTTACAAAATCATCGAATGTTAGTTTTTTAAATTTGAATGGAAAGTTAGAGTAAGTAGGACTTAGTATTTGACAATAATTAGATAATTAAGAGTATATGAGTAAATTTAAGTTATAAAATGACTTTTACTTTTTAAAATTCCAAATTGAAAATATGAATGAACGATGTAAAAATAGCATTCAATGCTTGTGCCCATAATACCCAAATGACGGTGCCCATATTTGCCTTGGTGTATTACATATTTCAACAAATGACCAATCTGTTCAACAGTACACGCTTCAGAACCCTCACCACATGGAGTATTGTTCTGTTTATATCTATCATTCCTTCCTGTAAAGTTTTTCTGTACTACTCACACATTTGTGTCAGTCATTACTTAAGTAAGTAAAAACATTACTGATCTATTGTGACAAATAAGTTTCAAAACTTAATTTTTCTGTTTAGCGTACAGGTCGGCTAATAACAAGTGGAGCATCACGGAGAGACAGTCGTGTAAATCACATGTCCTCCAATAGCTACATTCAAAGGCTACTTAAATGCAAGTCTTTGGTATTTTTTGAAGTAGATGTTTTTTTTTTTTTACCTTTCGGTTCGTGTTGGCAAATATTTTTTGTATGTATATTTTCCTTCATATACCATTTCTGAATGGAGTATTCAACCTGATCATTTTGGAATTTACCATTAATTTATATTCAGTAATACAGTTATTAAAAGAAACTATGCGTTGTTACAGGTTGGTGTAGATTTCCAGAACATGTTGCAGGACCTTGAGGCTAAGTATCCAGCTAACAATCCAGATGCAGATAATGAGGTTTGTATAGGCAACACAAGTTCATTGAATGTATCACTTGTTGGGATGTATGTAAATGCTAAGGGAGCATCATAACAATAAAGGACAATAGGATTTAATAGCGGCAAGGTTATGGTTGTCTCATAACAAGATGAAATATTTGATTGCCATTCACTAAAGAATTTAATAACAATAAAATATTTATAGCCTATTAATATTATTATTATTATTAGTTCGTCCAGTAATGGAATATGGTGCTGCATGTTGGGATCCTTACAGATTAGAACATATTAAGACACTGGAAAAGATTCAAGTGTTGTCGTAATAATTCACCATTAAAATGGGACACACTCACGGACCGGAGAACCGAATTCGATTATGCGCAATGTTCAAAACATACAGAGGTGAGCCTGCCTGGAGAGAAATAAAAAATAGGTTGCAGCCGCCAAATTACTCTTTAAGGAACGACCACTCATGTAAATTGAGGGAAAGAAGACAGAGGACGGACACTGGAAAGTTTTCTTTTCTCAATCGTACTATCAGAGACTGGAACGCTTTACCTGCAGACTTACTAAAGGCTTTACCAATAACCAAAAATGTATTTAAAAATAGGCTTAAGGACTTTACTAATAGACGGTAGTATATTATACACTATTTAAAGGGTGCAATTGTTATTTGAAGTGTTCTATCAGTGAGGAAGTGTGTTGTGTCAGTGAAGTGTGTAGTGTCAGTGAAGTTTATTGTGTAAGTGAAGTGTGTTTGTGTCAGTGAAGTGGCTGTGCAAAGTATTTGAACAGTGAAATGGTTTTGAAGTGTTAGTGAAATCAGGGTAGAATCAGTGCAGTGAGTGAGTTGACAGCGAAATAAGTGTAATGCCGAAGTACTTGTGCAGGTATAAACCTGTCATACTCGTGGGTCTTAGTTCGAACTTATGGTTAAGATACAAATTAGATTTTCTTTAAATGTTATTTTAAGTGATCATGCTTCATTTAATTAGGGGATGCTCCTTGTTATTATTATTATTATTGTTATTATTATTATTATTATTATTATTATTATTATTATTGTTGTTATTATTGTCATTATTGAGTGTAATTAGTTACCACTGCCACCGGGTAATATACCCATTTTCAGTGTGAATACATACTTACATACATACATACATAATAATGATTATTATTATTGTTATTATTATTATTATCATCGTCATCATTATAAATACCGCTTAAGTCGATTTTGCCTAGTTCGACTACATATCTAATTTTATATATCTAATTTGATTTTATTTAATTTCCTCTTTGTTTGCAATTCAACTTGTGAGTTTACCCAACAGTGTTTAATAATAATAATGATAATAATAATAATAATAATAATAATAATAATACTAATAATATACAGATATATAGATATTCTTGTCTAATACCGTTTATCCATCTCTTCTTCAATCGTTCTATTCTTCTTCTACCTGTAGTGAGGTAATCTTTTAGGCTCCATACATTTTACATGATTGTATTATCTTTCTTTATAGTTTTCTATTGTAGAGTTCGTACCTGTAACTCGAAGTTTTTTTCTTATTCCTTCATTCCCTTGACGATCTGTTACATTGCAACCTGGTGCTGATCTCAAAAATCGCATTCTGCTGCCCCAATCCTTTGTTTTTGTTTAGTTGTTTGTGTGCCATAGATCAATACCGGAACTGCCATGGTTTCATAAAATTTTACTATTTTTTTCTTGTCTTACTTTTCCTGAGAGGGTTCATTTTATTATTCTTATGATATGCTGAAATTTAATAAATTTATTTTCAACATCTTCTGCCTACATAATTGTACTGATTTTCTAGTTCTATAGTTTCTTTCCTTATCGTATCGCTATTCCTGTTCTAATGGCCCTGTTCTCTGAAATCCAGTTACTTTTATTTTCTTCACAGATATTTCTAAATTACAGTATACTTCTCCATCAGTGAATTTAGTTATTTAGTTTCATTTTTGTGGGCTATGATAAAAATGTCAACTGCGTAAACCTATAATAAACGTTGTACCGGTACTTTCCTTAAATTCCGTATTTTATTTCATCCCATCATTCTATCGTGACATAGGCAATAAATATATTACAAGTTTAGTTAGTTATTATTATTATTATTATTATTATTATTATTATTATTATTATTATTATTATTATTACATGTCTCGAATGAACATCTCACATTTTTTCTGGAAATAAAATGTATGTTGTGGGTAACTAATCTAATCAAGCTATAATCACTATAGGTGTCCACTTCGTTGAAAATTTTTGTACAATATGGCACTACAGTGTGACACTGATTTTTTATTTTAATAAATGTCATTTTATCTGTATTAAACATTGAGAGATAATATGTGAGCATTAACAGCTTTAATACGACAATAATTGTTATTGATATAATGGCCGGTAGCATTAACATCGTACTTTATTTCCTTCATGAAGACGTATTATTTCTCGTGATAGTCCTGTGCATTTATCAAACTCCTACGTTCACATTGCTTGAACGCTGTATTTGCTGCACCAATATCAATTTATCCCACAAATAGCTTTAGTTTCCTCGTCAACAAGTGTAATACCTGGCCTATTGTGATGTATTTCTTTGTTATGATCACTCAGTCCAAATACAATTTGTGTGTTTCATTGTTTATTGCTCTCTGAAGGTTTATTTATAATACAGTATGTCTGCATTCTTATTTAAGGGGACTGAGTAATCTGTGCGTATGGCTGTTGTGTATAAAAAAAAATAAACCTGAGAAATATTGTTTAAATTTAAGTTAAGAACATGGTTATTTTAAGGTCATTTTTCTCAGAAACTATTGCGACTAGGGCGCTGAAATTTTGCACACTCCTATTTCATGTGAATTTTCCACAAAAATATAACAGAAATTATTCGGATAGTTTACACACCTGCCAACAAAAGAACCGACATTACGTCGCAAGTTTATTTACTGTGAACTCTGCCACTATCAGTTCTTTTCATCCATGTTTAAATCCGTTAAAAATTAATTTAAAGGCAGCACCACAATAAAATACGTTACTAGACAAAACTAGCACCTGTTAATATTAAAGATTTATTAATTTATTCTACAGAATAATCTCTGTAATTAATTGATATTTAATATTTGAGGAGAAAAATTCGCTCCGGCGACGGGATCGAACCCGGGTCCTTGGTTCTAGCTTGGAGTCAGGCCAAAAGGGAAACATTGAAGGAGGAAGGTTCGATCCGGTGCTGTGGATTGAATTCGGCGTAGCTCAGTGGTCAGAGCGCTTGGTACGTAGAACCAAGGACCCGGGTTCGATCGCCGTCGCCGGAGCGAATTTTTCTCCTCAAATATTAATTGTCAATTAATTACAGATGTTATTCTGTAGGATAAATTAATAAATCTTTAATATTCTCATAGCTAGCAGTGCATATTCTGTACAGATTACTGTGCACTTAACTGCGGAATCCCGGCCAAATAAGTCATTCAGCTGAGTGTGCCCCTGGCATAATGGCAGTTGACTTGGACATAAAACGTCAACATAATATATGTCTAGCTTGGAGTCAGGCCAAAAGGGAAACATTGAAGGAGGAAGGTTCGATCCGGTGCTGTGGATTGAATTCGGCGTAGCTCAGTGGTCAGAGCGCTTGGTACGTAGAATGAAGGACCTGGGTTCGATTCCCGTCGCCGGAGCGATTTTTTTTCCTCAAATATTAATTAGCACCTGTTAACTCAATCACACTTTATTTACAACTCCTTGACTGAAAAGATAGGATACGGTACTGATCTACAGGTTAAAGGGCCACTCAGTTACCATAAGTCTCTCCTCTCTGTAAATCTAGCCTATATTCATTAGGAGTTTTCGATCTTGGCACTTCAGTCATTCATTTAGTGTTCTGTCCAAAGGCAGGTCTTTCACTGCAAACCCAGCTTTCTCCAATCTTTCCTATTTTCTGTCTTTCTCTTCGTTTCCTCATATGGTCCATATATTTTAATGTTGTCTATGATCTGATCTCTTCTTCTACCACGAACTCTTCTCTCTTCTCCCGTTCACCATTCCTTCCTGTGCATCCTTCAGTAGGCAGTTTCTTCTCAGCCAGTGACCCAACCAATTCCTTTTCCTGTTCTTGATCAGTTTCAGTACCATTCTTTTCTTGGCACTTATTCATAGAATAATATACAAGTCCTTGACGAAAGACAAAATTATTTTTTCAGCGATCAGTGGCGGTTCTGAGACTGACGTGCATGAAAATGACTGATTTTTATTTTTGTTTCCATTCCTATAATCTCCTGAGTCCTGAGATTTTGTTTTTTTTTATTTTTAATGTTCAATACAATTCTACACTTCAAAAAAATGTCACTGGCATGATAAAAATGCTGAATAAATTCTGCAGATTACAGTTTGGGCGCAAATGCAGATATATTATACTATATTTCAGGAGTCTGCACATACATCTTATATCATAATCATATTGAAGTATGGTATAGTATACTATACTCTCAGGACTCAGGAGGATATAGCTTGCAACTAAAAAACAGAGCACGATAGAGAGAGTTTGGTGATATATTCGAATTTAGCGTATAAAAATCATGTAAGATAACATGTTTTTTTTTTAGGATACAAAATGACTATTGAGTAGTGTTACTATCACCATCGGGTCTAGGGCATTTCGTAACCGGAAATTTCGTCATCGTTATAGTATTTTTCGTCATTAGTTGTTTGATCATCAAATACATTTTGTCATCATGTTTTTTGTCACTGAGTAGATTTTGTCACCGAAGATATTTCGTCGTCATATATATGTTGTGATCATTTTTTATACTGAGGGGATTTCGTCACTAAAATAATGCAGAAAATTACCTTTAGACTGTTTTCATTATGAGTCCAAAACCATCACTGTATAATTACTTTAATGCTCTGTATTAACATGGAGTTTGAAGTTGCAAACATTCATCCTGTTTTATAGACTTTCAACCAAAATTTCCACTGAAATTGTGACATATGACACAAAGGTAACCAAGAATGTTATTTTCTGTTCTATAGGCTTCATACCTATTGACAATTCGTGCAATTCTGTTACCTATGGATGTGTATTTCTTCTTTTTTTCTGGGTGGAAACTGACCTGCTTCTAATTTCTTAATGTCCTGATGTGTCCTTGCAGTCTCCTCCTGTAGCAACTGAAAGACATGGTAAAAGGAGGGATATGCTTTGCTCATTAAAGTATTGAGACGTCTAAGCCAGGCTTTGCAAGTATTTGTTGTTCTGGGCCGGTTTTTCCTGGTATTTGGAGGGAACATGGGCTGATGTCTACCTCTGCCACGTGTACGACCCATTACATAATTATCCTCAAAGTAATCGAAGATTGGGGTTAGCTCATGCATAACATTTTATATAGGTATCAGCAAGGGAAGCGACTCGAAGGGAGGAAAAATTTTGGTGGCGAATAGTGATGAGGAAATTAAATTGGTGACAAAATATGGTAGTGACAAAAGTGATTTGGTGACAAAATATGATGGTGACAAAAGTGAATCAGTGACAAAATGTTACAGTGGCAAAATGAAATATGTGACGAAATCACAGGGTGACGAAAATTCCGGAGCCCATCACCATCATCATCATCATCATCATCATCCTCATCGTCATCATCTAAGGTGCAATATAGATGCAAATTCTTTTGAACAAATCTGATCGGTAAATCATTTAATTTTCTATGTGGTTTACTTCGTGCTGTACTGTTTTCAGATACAGAAGTTTCTGAACACCATAACAACAAATCCCCCCATTATCAGCCTCTGTGGATATGCCACCGTTAACAGAACTCTTCTAACAACAGTTAAGTATTGTGTAGTCATAGACATCTTTTTATCTTCGTTTATAAGAATGTTTACTGACTAAGACTCATATTGTTTTCAGTTCGTCTCCATCTTGGCGACGTACATAGTTGTCATCATGCAGTTCAGAATATCCATCCAGGAACCAGCCATCTTGCAAGAATCAACGGAGAGGTCAATAAATATGTAATTTCACCTCAGCACGGAATCATACTGATTTTTAGCACAGGGTGATCAAAACGTGTCTGTACTACTACGTGCTAGTTTCTACGTACATTGACGTCAAAGATATCCGACCCTACTAATAGATAGTGATCAATAACACTGGTCAACTGTCATTTTGCGCCAGACATAAAACTAACAAATTCTTACTAATTTCGATCACTTGAATTCAAAAATACGAGCAAAATGTTCCATCGGTTCGGGTTTCCGAGGTGCACAATAAGTTATAACTCATTTTCCATGCATTTTTTTAAATCACCGTATTTCGTGTGTAACTATTTTGTTTACAAATGTAATGACCCATTATGTGAAAACAATATTAATATAAGTAGGCCACAATGTTGGAAGCACTTGTAGGAACGGAAATTATTTTATTGCCCATTTATGAATATATTTGGAGGGGCAGGTTCGCAGTATGAATCGGTATGAATACGCTTGAGTTCACCTGATTTTACTTGAAATGTGTAATTCTTTCACTATGAGCTTTAATTACATTACTGAAGTTTATATTTTGCAATAGACCACCCTGTAAAAACCACTTCTAAAAGCAGAAATTGTTTTATTGCCCTTTTCGGTTCCATTTGGAAAGGGAGAAAAGGTTCGCCATATGAAATCGCTTCAGAATACCAGGAGATTCTGTGTAAGACGTGTATTTCTTTAATGACAATATTCAAAGTACGAATTATTTATATGTGCAGATTTGAAGGTTGTAGTATTGCTTCTTGGAATATAATTAAGCTACACAAAATTTTGCTCCTACCTCTGCGAATGGGAGAGACGCGCTCGAGATAAATATTACAAAATAAAACGAAAATCACTAGAGCCAGGGAAGAAAATTATTATACATCAACCCTGTGTACCTTAAAGTAAAGTAATTTTATTCCCTTCACACATTAAGTTAGGATAAATGAAGAATTTTGTTAAAGGATTGAATAAAAAAACTGAAGCAATTAAACTTGTCCAGGAAAAATTTCCTGCAATTAGTGACCCAAAAATAAAAGAGGGAGTTTTCAATGGACCACAAATTAGAAAAATAATGAAGGCAATCACTTCGAATCTTTGTTGGAAGGAAAAGGGAGAGTCACCTGGATTGCATTCAAGAGGTTGTATTACATTTTCTGGGTAATCGTAGAAGTGAGAACTACGAAGAATTAATGCAAAATTTACAGCTGGCGTATGAAACTATGGGTGATAACATGTCTCTGAAAATCCATCTTGACTTTTTACCCGAGAATTGTGACAATTTCAGTGATGAGCATGGTGAGCCCTTTCATCAAGAAATTTCAACTATGGAAAAAAAAAGATACCAAGGACAGTGGGGTACTAATTAATATGCTAGCAGACTACTGTTTTAGAATATGCCATTAGGAAAGTTCAGGATAGGCTAACAGGCAGGGTTTGGAATTGAACGGGTTACATCAGCTTCTTGTCTATGCGGATGACGTGAATATGTTAGGAGAAAATCTACAAACGATTAGGGAAAACACGAAAATTCTAGCTGAAGCAAGTAAAGCGATCGGTTTGGAAGAAAATCCCGAAAAGACAAAGTATATGATTATGTCTCGTGACCAGAATATTGTACGAAATGGAAATATAAAAATTGGAGATTTATCCTTCGAAGGGGTGGAAAAATTCAAATATCTTGGAGCAACAGTAACAAATATAAATGACACTCGGGAGGAAATTAAACGCAGAATAAATATGGGAAATGCCTATTATTATTCGGTTGAGAAGCTTTTATCATCTAGTCTGCTGTCAACAAATCTGAAAGTGAGAATTTATAAAACAGGTATATTACCGGTTGTTCTGTATGGTTGTGAAACTTGGACTCTCACTCTGAGAGAGGAACATAGGTTAAGGGTGTTTGAGAATAAGGTGCCTAGGAAAATATTTGGGGCTAAGCGGGATGAAGATACAGGAGAATGGAGAAAGTTACACAACGCAGAACTGCACGCATTGTATTCTTCACCTGACATAATTAGGAACATTAAATCCAGACGTTTGAGATGGGCAGGGCATGTAGCACGATGGCCGAATCCAGAAATGCATATAAAGTGTTAGTTGGGAGACCGGAGGGAAAAGACCTTTGGGGAGGCCGAGACGTAGATGGGAGGATGATATTAAAATGGATTTGAGGGAGGTGGGATATGATGATAGAGACTGGATTAATCTTGCACAGGATAGGGACCGATGGCGGGCTTATGTGAGGGCGGCAATGAACCTTCGGGTTCCTTAAAAACCATTTGTAAGTAAGTAAGCAGACTACTGTTGGACTTTAGCTCGTGATGTACTTGATGCTCAGTATAAAAGAAAATGCAGAAAAAGAAAGCTGTAATCTTCTGAACAGTGTTATTGTCATATAAAGCAGTATTTTGAATAGATATAAATTCGAAAATTTCTTAAAAAACCGTAACCAACAACTGTTTTTATTGTCATATTCGTACTCAAATTATATAGAAAACATGTATCACATGCACAGCGCAAAAAAAAAAAAAAAAAAAAAAAAAAAAAAAAAAAAAAAAAAAAAAAAGTTAAAATTTGTTACGCAGTGTAATTTGTTGGTGTAAATGTGTCTTCTTTAGTTACTGCTTCTATGAATAGATGACGAAGATAATAGTCAGTTTTGCTAATAGTACATAAATATACTCGCATTACAGAATTCAATTTTTCATACCACTCTACTGATTGTAAGACAACACTGGGTTAAGCTGCAAACCGCTGATATTGTAATTATGATAATAATTTATTCTTAATCTACATAATAATTTATTTTCCCTGACACTTTTTTAATCACCGCAATAATGGTGCCATCTATTGAGAACTAGCGAAACTGTTTCGAAGTTCGTCTGTTTTTTATATCTTTGTTTCACATTTCCTATACCTGGTAAGGTTTATCTTGTCTCAGTAGCAATAAAACCAAGTCCCTTCAAATGAGGGTGGAGATTATAGGAGGGTTGTAAATTTTCAGGATTCCTTTCAAGATCTTGTTATTGTACAGGCTACCGGAACTCAGTTTCTTGAAAGACAAGCTCAGTGACGGAACTACACAGTACGAAGAGAGATATTTTGTTATTTTATTTTGCGCTACAGAATGTATCAACTAGTCCCTTACGCCACTGGATGGATGGACGGCATTGCTCCACACCCCCATCGCCATAACAACACAGACGAAGTAAGACTTATCTCCTTTCTCGCTCTTTTCACAGTGAGACAAGATACATCACACAGCCTTTAGTCCTGTAGGTATAGGCCTAATGTTTTTGTTTGTTTCAAAGAAATAATTTATCTTTTATTTATTTTGTCAATTATGTACATGTCCAATATTTCTCTGTCATAATTCTTAGAAATATAGATGTGTTTGTTTTCATAATTTTATGTTAATTTGATATCTTACTTCATGTAACTTTATGTGTAAGAAAAAATGCATAAATATGTGTAATACATGCACTACCTCTTTTCCGAAACAGTCACTTAAACAACTATCAAACATGTATTGCAATTAAAAAAATGTTGTCTCTATCCATCACTGTCAAACAGCCATGTAAAGACAGCTGTGAAAATATGACGTACTGAATTAATGATAGCCTTACTGTAAATTGTGACATGTCAGCGTTTTGCAACATTTCAGACTATGAAATACACATGTTACTAATTAAGTTTAACTTTCCGTCCTAGTTTTTGTATGAGTCCTATCCCTTATTGATCCTGTCTTTATGTACAAAGACCTTCTGCAACTAAAAAAATTCAGGGGCAATCAATAAAATTGGTAACAAACATTCCAGCAAAGAAAGACAGAGAATTAATACACATATTGTCACAAACAACATAAAAACTTGTGTTCAATTACAAAAATAATCATATATAATATTTGTTCAAAACAGCTATTACAAACAGTAACTTTGTATCAAAGATGCAGACAATTTCATTTCTATGGGAGTTCTTGAGTGATGGCATTAAGTTCAGAGTTTATGTACTGTAGTAAATACAACTTTCATTTACATCCACTATAAACTGCAGAGGCTGGTCGTAGATGATAAGAAGATAAAGTGCTAATGACGAAGCAAATGGTAAAATAATGTCAGAACTAACAGAAGTGCTCGGAGGAAACCTACGTCACAGTTTTGCTGTCTATAAATAATCTCATCAGGTGTGACATGGTTAAAATTCCGATCTTATTTGGTGAGAAATCATCAACTAACATAAGTGGTAATACATTTATGATCTGCTAAGTCGCATTCTACAACTTTTTTTTAGTTGGTTATTTAACGACGCTGTATCTTGTTCATGTAGCGTCGATGAGATTGGTGATAGCGAGATGGTATTTGGCGAGGTGAGGCCAAGGATTCACCATAGATTACTTGACATTCGCCTTACGGTTGGGAAAAACCTCGGGAAAAAAACAGGTAATCAGCCCTAACGGGATTAACCCACGCCAGAGTGTAACTCCGGATCGACAGGCAAGCGTCTCAGTCGAGTGAGCTACGCTTGGTGGCTTTCTACAACTTACAGACAGATAACAATATTAGAATCTAGCGTTTTAAAATCAGCAGGAATTGAATTTTAGGCTAAATAGACTATAAAACTATATGTAACATAACAATTAAACTTATTAATTTATGGACCTACAGTAGGACAGAAATTAATTTTGTAACGATATTTTCTTCTTACTTAAGAGAAATCGCTATATCAGACAACTTCGTGAAATAATTACTTTACTACAATTTTCAATTCAAAGTAGATGAGAAATGCAAGATTTCTGCATAGATCATGGGTGTCAAATAATTTATTTATTATTTATTTAGTAGGTTATTTTACGACGCTTTATCAACATCTAAGGTTATTTAGCGTCTGAATGAGATGGAGGTGATAATGCTGGTGAAATGAGTCCGGGGTCGAACACCAAAAGGTACCCAGCATTTGCTCATATTGGGTTGAGGGAAAACCCCGGAAAAAACCTCAACCAGGTAACTTGCCCCGACCGGGAATGGAACCCGGGCCACCTGGTTTCGCAGCCAGACGCGCTGAGCGTTACTCCACAGGTGTGGACGGGTGTCAAATAAACCTACAAAATCGTATCAATAATAATAATCAAACTGAACACAGTGTAGAATTCATTCTTTCTCGTGCAGTGATAATTGACTATGTAGCATCGAGTAGAATCAATTTATTAACAATCAAGTAGTAAATTCAAAATAATAACGATAATAGTCATAACAACACTCACCAATTTTATTCTTTAGTAAATGTGTACAAATAAGGCACTTTCTAAACTAGAAAATGACCATATATTTTAAAGTGTGCCCTACAATCAGAATTTATATTCAGTCATATTTACATTTAGTTGCTACATTTATTTGCTACTTCAGCCAATTTTATTATGTAATCTGCAGATATACAGGGACAGAATTTTATTTTTTACTTCAATTTTTATTGTACCCGAGTTTTTAAATGTACTTCCCTCCCACCCCTTCTACTAGTAAACTTGTACCCGTCCTTTACACAGAACCAAGACCGCGTATGCAGTCAAAGTCGTGTTACGGTCATAGTAAACAGTACTGAGTGAGTGAGTGAGTATAGTACGTTCCAGAAATATGGCCGTAATTTCCAGTGAATAAAGTGCATTACTTATTTCATCATATTTTCGCACACGTACTGTGTCTGTTTGGTTACGTCGCTTTCCGGTTTCCCCCACCCGTTCCTGCTGGCCCCTCTGTAAAGGCTAATGACTGGGCTGTCTTAGCTCTTTTCTGAAAAAAATTGCTTTAGGAATATTATAAAGTGTTTAAAATAATTTAAATAAATTTCCTCGTTAAGTAAATAACTTCCACTTGACCCCCCCCCCTTCTACGACCCTGCGACATAACCACTTGGACGGACAGTAAACAGCATGTCTGGGTAAATTTATCTGTGCTGATCGGGCAGAAGTGAAGATTGAATTTACAGTACGTAAGGTATTCTGTTATAGAGTAGGTACAGAATTACTTCAACAGGCGCAGGATTATGGCCCACGATATCGACTGATTTGAGTACTTTGCATTATTTCTTCTGGGGTTACTGTAAAACAGTTGTGTTTGCTAAACATCCTAAAACAATATAAGAATTAAAGAATTACATTCAAGAAAAAATACATTACATTTCAGAAGCTATACTGAAAAACGTTTTCGATAATATGCACAAAATAACTGAAGTCTGTATCGAAATGAACGTCCATCATTTTTAATAATTTGTTTAAAATATCCAGATTTTGATTATTTTTCAATTTAAATGCACTCTCCATATTGTATGCTAATGTGCTCTGAACAGTGTACTATACGTTGCATAATGAATACGTCCGCCTGGATAGTTCAGTCAATGAGTAAAAACACTTATTATTAATACTGTACTGTATTCTGATTAAATAAAATTCTAACGAAAATTATTAAACTCAAAATCGTAATAGCTCCCAGTTTACATAAATGGATGCACTACTTTTCTTCTCTCCTATGCCTACTAAAGTGATTTCTTTATGTTTTACAGTAGTGTCATCAAACTCCGGTCGTGGAAGGGGGTTCTCGACCGTTAATCCAAAGGTATAGCCAGGTTAATATCAGAAATGTTAGTGAAAACAAAATGATGTCCCTGTACATTTATATCGCCGTGATGTTTATGTCAAAATTTGGATATAATGATGTCTTCATGCACAGAGTGTAATGGAAGTTCTGTAAATGATTAGGAACAAATCTTTATAGATAATTCTCTGCAACAACTCTCGTTAATAAAAGCACATAAAAGAATAATTTCATAGATTATATGTTATGTTAAGTACAACCATTTACTCCATGAATGTTACTGACGGCTGGTGTTCACAAACATTACTTTTTTTTTTACAGAAAAATTTAATTTTACCATAGTTATTTTTTTTTTCCTCCACATAACAGAAACTTATAGAGACAATAAAAATAGAATGTAGCATATTGTAGAAACTACTCCTACAGTCAGACTTAAAATTTACCACTAGCTTTATATCTTATTGGAGAACGCGTGGTAGCGTTCAGATAAAGCGTAAAGCTGCAAAACCGGAAGGTCGCGGGTTCGATTCCCGATGGGATCATGGAATTTCTCCATTGATCTAATACTTTTTGCCGCACTGTGGCCCTGAAATTTACTTACACTCTAACAGAAATGAGTGTCAGGGGTATTTACTTGGAGTAAAGGCGGCGAGATCGTAGGACTGACATCCCTACTGACATTAATGCCGATTGTTTGTAAATGTGGGAGTCTTAACCTCCCGCCACACTCTGAGCAGATTTTTAGCCTGCAGTGACCTTCATATCTTATTACAACAAGATAAACATTTTAAAATATTTTCACAATTAGAAGGCACCTCTTAGTGCACTTCAGCAGTCACAAATATGTTAGATAGATGTAAAATAAAATTGAATATATAGGCCTATTTTATGTCTTTCTCGTGTTAAATTTTACCGTACCTGGTTAACATGTTTCAGCCTGTTATGGGTCATCTTCAGAACTGGTTGGTGCTGGTCTTGGGGCCTTTTGTTTGTGTGGGGGTGTGTTTGTGTAGTGTAATGTGGAGTCAAAGAGTGTGTGTGTGTGTGTGTGTTCTGAAATTTAGTTGTGTGTTGAGAATTTCATTTGGATGTGTTTTTGTGTGTCTGTATATTTCGTATTGTTTTAATGTGTTTCTGACCTTTTGGTTGAATATGTAGAATTTTCATGTCTGTGTTTATGTCTCTGTAGGTGTGGTTAGCATTTGTGATGTGTTCTGCATATGTGGAAGTGTTTTGTAATTTTGTTATGGCTGTGATGTGTTCTTTGTAACGTGTTTGAAATGGTCTGCCTGTCTGTTCTATGTATAAAGTTGTTGCAGGTGTTACATTTGAGTTTGTATACGCCTATGTGGTTGTATTTGTTTGTTTGTGTTGTCGTGTGTTGAGATGCTTTTCATCATCATCATCTTCATCACGGCATAAGCCTTGTGGCTCGTTCCATCTTCAAGAAAACTGATCCGACCATCTCATCCGTGGCCTGCCGACATTTCTTCTACCTACAGGTTTATACTTATTTATTATTTGTGGTATACGATCTTCATCCATTCTTTGTATATGATCTTGCCATCATTGTCTGTATTCAATGATTGTTTCATTTAGACTCTGAATTTCCAATTCTTTTCTAATATCTTCATTTCTCTTTTTGTCTATGAGTCTATAACCTGGCACCTGTCTAAAAAATTTCATCTCAGCAGCCTCTATTTTCTTCTATTGTGAGACAGTCAAGACCCAACTTTCACACCCATAAAGCAAGGTTGGGATCGCCATTAAAATGTTATGTTTTATTTAACGACGCTCGCAACTGCAGAGGTTATATCAGCGTCGCCGGATGTGCCGGAATTTTGTCCCGCAGGAGTTCTTTTACATGCCAGTAAATCTACTGACATGAGCCTGTCGCATTTAAGCACGGGATCGCCATTACTTTGTAAGGTTTTAACAGTGTTGCTCTATTACAATTTTTAAAAGTTCTTTTTATTGTACCACATAGTGTTTGGAAGTTGTTTAATTTATTTTGCACATCTCTATTGCCGGTATATGACACAATGTAACCAAGATAATTAAAATCACTTTGTTGTTGGATGGGCTTATTATTTATGCAAATTTTTGCTCTTAACACATCTCTTCCTTTAAGAGCCATTATTTTCGTTTTTTCATATGAGATTTGAAGATTATATTCACTTGTAATATTATTTAATTCATGTATGGCTCTTTGTAAATTATCTTCCGAATCTGCAATTAAGATCTGGTCGTCAGCAAACAACAATGCATCAATGTTTCTCCCTTTTATTTTAAAATGTGTTTTAAGCATAGTCTGCCATCGTACAACTGCGTCATTAATATATATATATATATATATATATATATATATATATATATATATATATATATATATATATTAAATAGGGTAGGCGATAATGGACACCCCTGTCGTACTCCTAAATTAACCTCTACTAAATTATCCTCTTCTATGGATTTCTCCAATTTAAACTTTGTATTTGTATACATACTTTGTATTACTCTTATAAGATGTTGAGGAAAACCGTTTTTAATCATTATTTCCCATAGCAAATTTCTTTTAACTTTATCAAAAGCTTTTACATAATTTATAAAAGCTATTAGAGTTGGTAGGTTATATTCTCGTCGTTTCTCCATAAGTTGTGTTATCGTGAAGATACAGTCATTGCTGGAACGCCCTTTTCTAAATCCATTTTGTGAATCATGCAGTATAGTTTCTGAGACTGGAGCAATTCTTTTGTTATAATGTTTGCATAAATCTTATAACCTGAGTTCAAAAGATTTATTCCTCTATAATTATCACATTTAGTTCGATCTCCCTTTTTAAAAATCGGGCATATCAATGCAATATTCCATTCTTCTGGTAAATGTCCATTTTTCCAACACATATTAATAAAGTTCAAAAGCCTCGTTTGGATTTTAATCGACGCATATTTAAATAGTTCCATATTCAAACCGTCAGTTCCTGGACTTTTTTTGTTTTTAAAGTTTTCTAAAGTTTCTTTTAGTTCATCCATACTTATTAAATCTACATTGTCATTAACATTTTTATTACTAATTTATCTCCTTCTGGATCAGTCCATAATTTCTTATAATATTTGTTCCATTCTTCATTCTTAATTGGATTATGCTGTAGTCTATCTTTCTCATTCTCATTCAACTGTTTTAGAACTTTATATACTTTCTCTTGTCGTCCGTGTAGGTCGTGCTGTAAGTCATTCACATATTTATCCCAACTTTGTCGCTTTATTTTCCTCACTTCGCGTTTCACTGCAGCATTTAGCCTCTTATATTCTGTTCGGTTCTCTGTTGTTTGATTACTTAGGAACTGTAAATATGCTTTTTTCTTTTCATTTATTATGTTCGCAATTTTTTCATTCCAAACTTTGAGTCCTCTATTTTTATATTTTTTTTGTCCTCTTACCCAATACTTCTGATGCAGCCTTTATAGTTATACGTTTAATTTCTTCCCATTCTGAATTTATATTCAGTGGCGTGCAGTCAACCCCAGCAACCCCAGCACTGCTGGGGTAAGTAATTTCTATACACCGTTGTTTTACTATACTATATTCATTTGCATAAATCTAGTTTGAATTTCTCACGCGCGAATCCACTATGATGTGCTGTCAGATGAGAGCTCGCCAGACCCAGCAATACTGAATTTGCTGAGTTAGCGCATGCGCTCTCTATATTTCTGGTGTGCTTTGCGGGTAAGAGAGTGAGAGGGGGTTAGTCGTGTATAATGTAAGAAATCCTTCAAGCTGGCGTTTGGTGACGTCAGAATTCTTAGCCAGTGAGAGCTCACTGTTCTTAGCGCGTGGAGCAACGAGCTAGAGTTTCTCTAGCTCGTTGGCGTGGAGCCATAGAGGTATAAATGGTGAATTGATTAGATCAGGATAGCCAATAGTGTAGCCGGAAGGTTTTAAAAATACTGATGATAATATTATTGAATATATTTTACTCGTATCAAGTTGGAAGTTACCTTTTAGCTGGAATGTAAACTTGTTAATAAACAGTAGGCCTACATAGTTGATTTATTTAATATGTTTTATAATGTAGTTATTTCTGGACTGACTTTTATTGCATTCAGTTTGTTAACTTGGTAAGCGTGGCCAACTACAATTTGAATTTGTGTTTACGCTTAGAATTTACACATGTCGCGAAGTAGTTAAAGGTAGTTAATGCAGTTCGCTTTGTGGCATTGTCATTGAAATATTCTAGTTGTTATATTAATTTTATTGAGAACATTTGTAATTTATATGAAAAATGAGTATATTGGAGTGCATAATTGAGAAGCTACATAAGCGACCGTTTTCAACGAGGCCTTTTCAAGAAAAGAAGAGCATTATACAGGAAGGTAGACCAACCCCTGAGTTGCCAGATTTGGTACATAAATCTAAAAATTGTACCAGACATTTTACAGTTTCTTCTTATGAGAAATATTTATGGCTAGCTGGAAGCAGAAAATATAACTCTCTATTTTGTTGGAATTGTCTGTTATTTGGCCAAGATAGAAATACCAGCTGGACAAAATCAGGTTACATTAACTTAGGGAGCTTCACAAAAGCAGCAGTTTCTCATGAGCAATCTGTTGGGCATATTAAAGCATCCTAAGTGACCAGCTTAAAAATGAAATAACTTTTCATAATAAGAAAGTTGAGCAAAACAGGGAACTCCTTAAGAGATTTATTCATGCTGTGTGTTTTCTAAGCAAGCAAGAACTTGCATTCAGAGGCCACGATGAATCCAGTACTTCCATTAATAGGGGTAACTATGTTGAACTTCTGAAATATACTGCAGAATACGATCCCCTCTTGAAAGCACACTTAGAAACCTCTACAGTATTCAAAGGCGTGTCTAATAGAATACAAAATGATCTAATAGAAGCAGTAGCCAAATCTTTATTAGAAGAAATAAAATTAGAAATAAAATTAGCCAATTATGTTGCAGTTTTAGTTGACGAAACAACAGATGTCTCTAATACTGCACAATTTTCCATTGTACTCCGATACGTACATAATGGCCAAACAAAAGAAATGTTTATTGGCTTTCAAGATGTAAGTGAAAATCGCACAGCTCTAGAGATTGCTGAGCTAATAAGACAATACTTGACGGAATTTGACAGCAATGATAAACTAATCGCACAGTCTTATGATGGAGCGGCCTCAATGGCAGGTCGTATAAACGGGGTACAAGCACTTATTAAACAGACACATTCACAGGCGTTATTTGTACATTGTTATGCGCACTGTCTAAATTTGGTACTATCAAACACAGTCAATAACATAAAAGAATGCAAAATTTTTTTTAGTACTCTGAGTGGCATTGCTGCCTTCTTCTCCCGGTCACCCAAGAGAACCAAGTTCCTAGATGCGTTTCTACAGAGGAGGCTACCTAGTGTTGCACCAACTCGATGGAATTATACAAAGAGATTGGTAAATACAGTGTATGTCCATATAAATGACTTATATAAGGTGTTTGATGCAATGCTAAACAATTCAAGTGAAACTGAGAAAGATATTTTGGCACCTGTAAAGGGTTACCTTCTAAATTTGAGAGACTTCACTTTCTGTTTGACAAAATATTTGCATTTACTAGTGTTCTATATAGCATTCTTCAAAGCAAATCTTTTGACATTGCCTTCTGTAGGAAGAAAGTAGATGAAACTCGCAGAAACATATCAGCCATGAGAAATGAATTTGAAACTGTTTTTGCAGAAACAGCAGATGAAGTCGGAGAACCATGCAAAAGAAATGTGAATTACAAACAAATATATTATGAAATATTTGACAATGTTGACAGCCATCTAGAAAGTCGATTCCAAGACTATGGTAGCTTAGGCTTTTTAGGACTAATATCAAGTGAGAATGGAAAATATGACATTTATCAAAAGCAGTTCCCACAGATTGAATTCTCTAACTAACTTAGTGCCTATGGTAACCATTTTGAGGAAGTCAGGTTGCGAAATGAGCTAACTGTGTTCTATGCTGCTGATGATTTTAAAGAAAAAAACTCATTTGAGTTATTACAAATAATGTCAGACAAATCCATTTCGACATGTTTTCCACAGCTTTCAAAGTTAATTTCACTAATATGTACAATACCAGTATCTACAGCTTCAGTCGAGAGGTCTTTCTCAGCATTAAAACGAATTAAAACATATTCAAGAAACAGGACTGGCGAAAAAAGACTATCAAATCTGGCGTTACTGTCAATTGAAGCAGATCTTCTTGAAGAAATCAGGCAAAAGGACACATTCTTCAAAAGGGCTGTAGGTTTCTTTGCTGTGCAGGACAGGAGAATGGAGTTCACCATTAAGTAACAAAACAGCACTTTCATTCCTGGCGTACGGTTATCCCACAACATACCTGCATTATGTAAGTATTTTAAATATTTATATTAATATATTTAAGATGATTAATATTGCACTTATTCACTATTATGTCAAACAATTTTTTTTTTTTTTTTTTTTTTTTTTTTTTTTTTTTTTTTTTTTTTTTTTTTTTTTTTTTCTGGGGTATCGATGAATGTCACCGCACGCCACTGTTTATATTATTACTTATTGGTCTTTCATCTATATATTGATTAAGTCGCTTCTGATACAGTTGTAGTATACTTTCTTCTTGTAGGAAATGAACTTTAAAAGTTTGTTTTGGTTCATTTATATTTCTTTTCATTTGTTTCCATCTAGATGGTATTGATATTCTTGATATTAATAGGAAAAATGATCTGTACCCACATCATATCCTCTGTACACTCGTGTGTCTTCTACCATTTTTGATACTTTCTCATTTACGATCACGTAATCTATGCTTTTGTAGAGTATTATTTGTTCTTTATGAGACGTTGTAATTTAATTTCTTGAATGAGGTTGCAATCTTGTGTGTGTTTTTGTTTTCGTATGTTAATGTGATGTATTTTTTGTGTTCTTGTGTTTGTGTTGTACTCTTATGCTTTGTGTGATTATGTTTTGTCTTTCTCATTATGTTGTCTATTATGTTAGGGTTGTATCCGTTTTCTTGTGTTATGTATTTGATTGTGTTTAGCTATTCTTTGTAGTCTTGTTGGCTCATTGGTATGTTGAGTAGTCTTTGTATCATTGTTCGGAAAGCAGCTTGTTTGTGTTGTGTTGTGTTGTGTTGTGTTGTGTTGTGTTGGGTGGTTGGATGTGTATGTGTATTGTTGTTGTTGTGGATTTTCTGTAGATTATGAATGTGTGTTTGTTGTCGACTTTTGTTATTGTGATGTCTAGAAAATTTATAGATTTGTTGTTTTCAATTTCTAATGTGTAGTGTAGCTTTGGGTATATTTTGTTTATGTGTTGATGTAGGTTTTGGATCTGTCTTTTGTTTCCTTTGTATAGTTCTGAAGAAGGCCCGTAACAGGCTGAAACATGTTAACCAGGTATGGTAAAATTTAACACGAGAAAGACATATAATACATATTTCATATGATATGGTGTTAAAAGTTGTGTAATCAAGATATATAAAATAATATGTTTATTTTATAACGTACCTGTACAGTGCTTTCTACGATGCATCATAAGATTTTTATACTGGTAAATCAAGATGACAGCCAAGAAAAACAGAAAACGTACAGTACTAAATACAGTAACTTTTATGCAGAAATGAAGCCAATATTGTGGATATTAAGGCTGTTGGGATGTCTGCCTTATCACATATCTCCTACAGGTAACATCTCACATCTATATTGTAATTAAATATGAGCTTTAGGCTTTCACGGTGACTGTGATAAGAATTAGGCTTTTGGGTATTCCACCGTGTCCAAGAATTTGACATTTCGAACGTTTCAGACAAACAGGCTCCATTATAAGGGCAAAATGTAAGACCAGAGAGGTGGCTCTTTACGCCAGGAAAATCCGAACGACTGAGCTCAGTCCGGATTAGGGGCTTATCTTTACCCTGGTGATAGAACCTGCATTAACTTCCAAAACTTCGGAAATTTCAGTTCCAGTAAACACGGTGAAATACCCAAAAGCCTAATTCTAATGAGCATTTTAATTAATGATACAACTCACATAGGCCTAAGCTTTGTCTTCTGCTTTATCAAGCTTTATCACATCAGTATGAGACTATAAACTCACTCTCCTATTTTCAGATAAATATTATCAATATTCATAATACTATTATTATTATTATTATTATTATTATTATTATTATTATTATTATTATTATTATTATTATTATTATTATGGCTTCAAAATATGGAATATCTTTTTCGTTCCAGTCTCAAATACGTTCCAATCCAATTTATTCTCAATAGGCTTATGTACTTATTCCCAGCTTTTGATAATCTTCTTCTTCTTGTGGAATTCAGGTATTTTTGTTTTTTACTCACATTGTTTATACTTAAATCTAAAATATTTTTATGTATACACTTATTTCTTACTCCTTGTCTTAATTTTTAGTTTCTTATTTTGATAGTTTTTGAGAATTATTTAATTGTTCTTATAAGGGTGGAAGTGAAATAATCCTGCAGATTGAAAGGGACGATAGGGTACACTTAAATGAACAGAAAACCTATATTACGTTTGGTGATTAAACGCACAGTTAATTAGAAAATTAAGTTGGAGGTTTCAGCACTTTGGCAACATCGCCGCTAACACACTGCTCTTGCTTCTCGTAATACAGATGTAAGAAGTCAACGATATCAGTAAGTGAACAACCTTCTATCTCCCTCTCTGGCTACAACGTTGCAATCTGGTCGAATTGTTCAGTGGTTTGAAATTTCTGGTTTTTAAATTAAATTTATACGAAAACCTTCCACACTATTGAAATATGCCAGAATAATAAATTATTCTTTATAAGATTTTCTATCGATTTTACTCTCAATAGTTACCGAATAAGAGTGTGTTAAACATAAAAAACACACTTTTTTTCTGAAAAAAAGTATGGACTTTTCTCCAACATTGTATCACACTTTTTGTTACATATAACATGACCTATTTGCTCTGAAAACCCGCAGGGTTATTTCACTTCCACCCTGTAGGGGAGACTCGGCTAATTCCGCAATATTAAGAAGTAAATCTATCATATTTTTATCAAAATGTGTATTGAAAAATATTATCAAGATATGTAGGCATGGATGAAATCTTTCATTACCAAATGAGATAAAGAGACCTATTAAAATGCAAATATATTTAGTTGTACATACATTACAGTTGAAAAAGAACTCGGATAATTCCGCAACAGTGCGGATAAATCCCCAATAGGACTTGGCTAATTCTGCAGTCGTAAATAATTATGAAATACATTATGGAAGTAACATAAAAGGAACAATTTATATGTAACAATGCTCACTTTCTTCACAGCTATGTAGCAAAACACGAAAAACAGCCAACTTTCGATGTTTCACTGTATTGCCGACAGAGATGTCGACCAATATCCTTGATTTTTTTTTTCTATAGTGCTGCAGAGGACGGACATGCCTCCTGTTGACAATCTCTCAAAACTTACGTTCACGCTATTGTAAAGCCGCAGTAAAATCATATATGCACTACTGCGGAATTACCCGTACTGCAGAATTAGCCGAATTTCCCCTATATCTAACGACTTGTTTCTTCCACCCATTTTGCTTCATTAATCTTGCTGACATTCATATCGAGCTCTCAAAGTTGACTCTATCATAAGGCAAACTAGACAGCCTTCATGGTTTCCGCTTCAGTTTCAGTAAGAGCAATTTATTTTCCACTACACAGTACAGTGTCTGGATATTAAAATTGAAGTAAAAATATTTAAATTGCATATTCATTAATAGGATCCTTACAGTCTCAATCTTGTGCTAATTGCCTATGTGATATAATGGTTTCCTTAAATCTATGAGATACTTTCTATGTAGCTATGTAAAAGTGTTACTTTTCCAAACATAAATGGGTAAGTTACCCAGAATTTCTGCGATTTCTTTAAAATATCTCATCTCTAATGAACAAAACTGATGGTGAACTATAGCAATGTTGTAAACAACTACAAGGGATTTTTATATAATTTGTAGAGATGAACAACGACCGAGGAAGCAAGATTAACAGCGCCCGCAAAGCCGAAAATCCGCACGAAAATGCTGTATACCTCGCGTTGTTGACTTAAAGACTGCTTGTTAGTGTTTCGAGACTTCGAGATTGATCACTCCCGAAGTCCCGAAAGTCAAGCAGCTTTGAATCGCCACAGTTGTTGTTTATACCTGACTGAACTTTTATCTACTTTGGCAACTGTTATATATGTATAAATAATCAAGTTGAAACATCATATCTACCTTTCAGTGTATAATAATCCGTTCCCCAGTCTTTATTTAATTACTAGGCCCTTATTAAAAGGCTAGGAATTTTCTTTTCATATGTTTGAGATCAAGTGTGCAATCTCAAGTAAAAACGATATTAACGTTATGTTTTATGTTTCTTAGAAATGCAAATTTATTTGAGAATTGTTTTGCTTCTATTTATATAAACATAGATAATATCATATTATAATAGAACCAGAACATTTTGATAACTAAGATACTGTTCTATTGTGTTTTTTTTCTCCTTTTAACATTTTATATTATTTATTTCAATTATGTATATGTTATTCAAAGTTACGAAATCTTTCCACGCCGATCAAATGCTATTTCGAGAATAATGAGCGAGATTCGAAGCGCATGAGAATGACGAGACGAGACGAGACTCGAAATACAAATGCAACGAACACAGCGAGCGAGAGCGGCAGTTAGTTTTGTTCATCTCTAATAATTTGGTAATTATCTCTGTCGGTCTTTGATAAACTAAGAATAACTGCTCCAGAATTTTGGCTCTAAATTCGTTAAAATATATCATTTACGATATAAATGTATCTCAATATGTAGGAAGCATTAAAAATGTCATTAATAATGCCTGTTACAGCATTTTAAATATTTAAATTGGTCAATAATATACCGGTATGTAATTCACTACATAACACAGGAACGTACAGTACTTGGCTATTGCACCTACTGAACATGAGTCTTTTCTAAAATTATATTATTCCTCTGTTAGAAGTAAATTTCAAATAGCAGTTATTTTTCGCATTTCAGGAGAAATGAGTTTTAAATTTCTATCACCCGCAACCGTGTACACACTGGTAATTCAGGTGACAGTGACAACTGGGGCTTTCTATCTTGACAGTAACCTTATAAAGGAATATTCTGAAGGACTATCAACATTTAGCTCCAAGTTGCATATGTTTTGTGGCATACTGATATTCGTTCCAACAATGTTTCTTGTGCCGCTCACTCATTGGCCACAAACTAGGAGCAGAATGAACTTCTTCAACGACTGGGCAAGATTCCAGGTATGTATCAAACACAGTTCTGAAGTACCGTTATTTAATCCATGTGGGGGAACACAATTCACTACTAACGCCAATAGAGTTGTAGCAAATTCACAATTTTATTACCTCCATAGTACCATACAAAGATAATTTTGATCAATTGTATTTCCTGAGCTACATTTCTGAGGCAATCATAAACCAAACTAATTAATTTCATTAAGACTGACCTGAGAAAATGAGAGCTAAAGTTGCAAATTTCTGAAGTTGGGAAACTGCAATCAGTAAACAGAACAGTTGGACGCTATCTGAATAACTATCAGCGTATTCCGAATCTCACCGGACCGGTGGACAACAATGACGTCACGCTGCAGCGAAATAGGAACAAAACTGCTGGAAGGTTCGATGGCTATCATGGCGGCTGTACAAGTTGCTGTCTGTGCTACGCTAGCAAGATTTTCCGAAATTTCCGTACTGTCATCTCGGTCAAAGAAAAGAGAGCATAAACAATTTCTTGAACCAGTAGTAATAACTGGTCAGTTGATATCTTCGCTTATAAGCCATTAACATTTTTTTACATTGTGCTCATTACAAACAATACGACAGAACCAAAGCAGAACACATTGCCATGACATAACAGTGCACGATGTCATTCGTCTGCTAATTCCCGCCCTTTACAAGAACCAATTAGATTCACTGATGGCTTCTGATGGAGACTGCCATCACCTCTGCAAGCTGATGGAACCGGTGCGACACCATTGCAGCATCAGTGACGTCATCGCTGAAATTCGGAACACCGTGATGCCACCAGATTGCTCAGTGCTGAGATTCGGAATACGCTCTCTAGCTTAAGTTAATCAATCATTTTGGAACTGATGAGTTTTGTCCTTAGAATACATTCTAACCACGTCAATAACACAGAAAACAAAGTTAGTCGATTTGGTTTCTGAACGTCTCATTAATATTACAGTACTGGTGTGTAAATTATGTTATTTAATTTTTGTACTTGGTTATTTAACGACGCTGTATCAACTACTCGGTCATTTAGCGTCGATGGGATTTGTGATAGAGAGATGATATTTGACGATATGAGGCCCAGGATTCACCATAGATTACCTGACATTCGTCTTACGGTTGGGTAGAACCTCGGAAAAAATCCACCCAGGTAATCAGTCCAAGCAGGAATCGAATCCGTGCCCGAGCGCAGTTCTGGATTGGCAGGCAAGCGCCTTAGCCGACTGAGCTACGCCGGTGGCCTACATATTTTATAAGTACAGCCCGGAATTTTAGGTGCTAAAAGTTAATAGTCTACTGTTCATCGCCAAGCGCCGCCCATCTAATAAGGAAGAGTTTAAGAGGGTTCTTGGATCTGTTATCTGAAATTTCCCCTGAAACGACGAGAAATTTGGTTTATTCAATGCCGAGACGTCTGGAAGCTGTCATCTGTGCTAATGGCTTGCATACAGGATACTCAAAATATGTTACAGAGACCTATAATATGCATTAGTATATGTGCCAATATATTTTTTGAAATTAGAAAATATATTTTATTTTGTAAATAATTATTTCCTTGGGTTCCCTACTAGAAACAGAATTCATCCATGTCTCACAGCTTTACTCCCTTAGAGGGAATCATGCTAAGGATTTCACTGACCTTTAAAAAAAATCATCGCTCTCTGCCGGATATTAACACGTACGTGTTGAAGAGAATATTTACATTAAAATGTCAGTACTTCTCCATGAAATAACATTAATAAGCAACACAATCTTTCACCTTTTTATGATATTCAACGAAATGGAACTAAAAAAACATAATTCCTCGACTTTTTTCATGATATTTAACAAAAAAAAAACTTTTGGAGACACAAAACTATAATTCTTAAGAACGCCATTAAGCTTTCAAGGATATAGGCCACTTTGACCTATTCTAGGCTTAGAATTATCCGTAACTTTTTTAGTTAGTTGGTCCTGCTCCCTTTCTTCATCCCTTAAGTAATTATGTTTTTAAAATAACTAAATATAATTCAATTGAAGAGAGAATAAAGAATTACAAAAACCTCTTAGGCCTACTTCACGATGTTCTGAGAATGTAAGACAAACGAAATTCCAAGCATCTAATGAAATATCAACTGATAATAAGAAATAAAACGGCCACTCAGAAAAAGGAACTGCTGGATTGTATAAATTTCAAGTTAAAAATATGTTAATCGGTAGTCTAAATTCGTCATAGTTCACAATATTAATGACAATTATAAAGATGACAACTACGATGACGATATTTACTCATATTATTATGTTAATATTATTTCCTGATATACAGGGTGGAAGTGAAATAACCCTGTCGATTTCTCAGAGCGCATAGTTCTTGCTGTATACAGTATGTTTCCGGGCTAGTGTTACAAACTTTCAGGGATGTTGGGGAAGGGCACATGTATCAATTTGAGATCAGGAACCATGGTCCGGAAATGACTGAGTCGAAAGTTATAAGCAAAAATAGTTGTGTGGAAATGGAATTGTAATTTGGCACCACGTGCCCTCCTTCCCTTAACCTTTGAAACAGTCGTGGAAAGATGGTATGGGCCGGGTGTCTCCTACGTGAGTACTTGACCCGATACAATCTGTGACCTTGTCTACTGTTCCCATTGGCTCATCCGTATTCGAAAATCAGGTCTGCATATTCCGCTCTCGCGTAATCCTCCATTTCACTAGGACTGATCGACTGGACACTGCAACTTGTACACACACACACTGCTGCCTACAGACATGCATATCAGGACCGACCATGTCCGTTACACATTATGCCATCTGCATTGCTTTAGTGCAGTTTCCTGTCCCCAACCCTCAGACAGCGCACTGAATGGAATACTGTAAATAGACAACGTGAACAACGTCAGATGAATACAGTATGTGTAAGATGTACAGATCAATACACAACTATTTTTGCTTGTAACTTTCGACTCAGTCATTTCCGGACCAGGATTCCTTATCTCAAATTGATAGGCTACATGTGCCCTTCCCCATCATCCCTGAAAGTTTGTGACATTAGGCCGGAAACACCCTGTATAACAAAAAAACGTGCAACACCATATTGGTGGAAACTTCGTAGTTTTTTTCCCCCAAATGTTTAACACCCTCTTATTCGGTAACTATTGCGAGTAGGATCGTGATTTTTGTGCATGTCGATAGAAAATCTAATAAAGAATAATTTATTCCTCTGGCGTATTTCAATAGCGTTGACGGTTTTCGTGTAATTTAATTTAAAAACGACTAATTTCAAGCCGATCCGATTGCAACGTCGTAACTAGAGAAGAAGGTTCGCGTACATCTGTATTGCGAGAAGAAAGAAGATTGTGTTAGCGGCGACTGCTGAAATTTCCAACTAAATTTTCTAATTAACTGTGCATTTAATCACGAAACGTAATACAAGTTTTCTATTCTTTAAGTGTACCCTACCGTCCCTTTCAATCTGCAGGATTATTTCACTTCAACCCTATATTTGAACTTAAGCATTTTTGGATTATTTTATCACAATTTACAGAATCACTTCAGAGTTGTTACTGGCAAGTCTCCAGAACTAAAACTGAGAAGAACTGCAATACTACTGACAGCGTTCGCTTTATGCTGTATAACAGCACAGAATGTGCCGTTCATACTGGAGACCCCGCTGGAGCACATGTGGTGGAGAACCACTACCCTCACCTTTTGCACCTTCTACGACATGTTTGTGTCCGTGCCTTGGATTTGCTTCTGCCTGGCTCTGAGAAAATCTGCCTGGCAACTGGCTCTCGAGATGAAGAAGGTAATTAATTTACTGGAAAATTACATAAACGAAGTAATTTGTAAAATAATGTCATTCTCTTGTCCTCGTCAGTTAATTATTCACAAACATCGACACCATTTTATCTCATTTTCTCCATCATTATCAATATCACCATCAATTTTCTCTTCCTCTCCTTTTTCTCCTCATTAGTCTTCCTTATCAAATTTTTCCTCCATTTATTGCTTTTCTCCATATAATATGTTTTCTTCAATTCTTCCTCCTTTTACTAGTCTTTTCTTTTTTCCATTTCCAGTTTTCACTTTTAAAGTTGTAGCATCGAGTGTCGAGGATGTAAGCTCTAAAACGGGTAGGACTATCTGTGTCCGGTATAACAAAATTAGCCTCCCAATTCTTTTTCTTTTCTCTCCTCTTTTACTAATTGAAGGGTTCAGAACCATAGTAGGCCAAGCGCCATTTACTAAAACCGTAGAAAATAAGGGTTAAAATGAAGTTTTTACCACAATTCAATGAAAACATATAGCAAATAATATAAAGTATATACATTAACACTAAATAATATGTCAATTTTCATTACACTATGGTATTCACTTAACTTTTTTTAACCCTTGCTTTTTCCGTGTTTAATAAATGGCGCTTGCCCACTATGGCTCAGAACCCTTCAATTGTTCATGACTTTTTCTTTTTTTATGCTATCCACTTCTCTGTTCTAATTCTTTTCTTCATTCTTCTTTCACTTATATCTTCCTTTTCTCTTGATTTCTCTCTTTCTATTCCTTGCTTTCTTCCTATTTTATTGCTCCTTTACCATCCTCCTAGCGTTTAAAAGTAATTCTCTTTCTGTTCCATATGTCTCCTACTCTTTCTCTTAATCTTTCTTGTCTTCTTTCTACGCCTCCTCTTGCTCTATTCAACTTCAAATTTCCTGTTACTCTCTGTCTTTCGCCTCCTTGTTCTCATAACTAGGGCCGTGACATCGGTATATTTGTATTAGTTTGAAGGTGAACACACGACGCCGGACAGAATGTAGTCGACGTGTTTCAAGTACAGGCAGCGGAAGCGAATTTGACACACGCCTAGGCAAGCAAGTTTCGTGTTTGGTATACGATTATTGTGTATTACAAAATCAAGACAACACAATCATTATATATAAGGGTTAACATCGGAAAGATCTAAAATGTTGAGGTTGAGAATAATTGTTGGAAATCATACTTAAATTGTCACAAATGTGGTAAGACGTAAGTCTGAAAAGATGTTTTTTTTTTTTCAATATTTAGTTTTTTATTACAGTTTTAGAATGCCGAAAATGTATATGGCATATGATGATATAAGCAAAAAGGTGTGTGCGAAAATGAACACAGTAATACAAAAAAACTGTGATTTCATTACATTATGCAAAATTGCAAGAGTTTTTGCCAGATGACAAGTACGATTGTTATGAACTTGATGTAGAAATGGATGATGTGAAGTATTTTATATATGCGACCTATTTTTCAGCCGATGTAGAACGCAGTTTTCCTAATACAAGGTTATACTATCCGACACTCGACGGTCATTTTCATTTGAAACTTTGAAAATGAATGTTGTTGTTTATTGCAACAGGAACCGAAACCAGGCGAACAACATGCAAGAAAAGTAAGGTACGGAATTGATGTGATAAATAAATTAATATAGGCCTAAATATAGGGAAAGCAAAAGCAAAATTGTGTGCCACATATCTTTTCGGCATCCTAAAACTGTAATGCAAAACTCTAAATATAAATAAATATATATATATATATATATATATATATATATATAAATTTTCAGACTTATGTTTTACCACATTTGAGACAATTTAAACATGATTTCTCAACCTCACCAGCATTTTAGACCTTCCGATATTAACCCTTATATAGAATAATTGCATTGTGTTGATTTTATAATACGCAATAATCGTATATATAAGACTCGGAACGTGCTTGCTTAGACGTGTGTCAAATTCGCTTCCGCTGCCTGTACTTGATACGCCGACTACATTCTGTCCGGTTTCGTATGTTCACCTCAAACTAATACAAATATACCGATGTGTCAGCTCTGCTCATAAGTCTACTAATCTTCTTTAACTTATTATTATTATTATTATTATTATTATTATTATTATTATTATTATTACACTATCCTGCATGACATTAAAGCTGTAAATGCTCTTCTTCGCAAACCATACGAGTTCTGTTTGCAGGAAACGACAGTCCGTGGACTCGGCAACGGCTGCAGCATCAAGCGGTACAGAACCGTATGGCTACGCCTCAGCAGGCTAACGCGGCAGATGGGCGACGCCTTCGGGCTCACCATCGGGGCGCATATGCTCATGTACTTCACGGCACAGGTCGTGTTCACGTACCTGGTGCTTTCGTCCCTACTCCTTGACGTTGGCACAGCCACGTACTCCATCGAAAACATCGTCATACCAGTCTTCATCTCGGCCTACATCTATGCATTGTGCCATTTTGCTCACTCCGCCACTAATGAGGTATTACAATTTATTATTACCATCATTCTACTACTACTGCTACTATTACTACTGCTACCACTACTGTTACTACTAGGCCTCCTCCAAGAACCATCATCGGCCTGAAGGTAATAATTATAGGACCTATTTCGTGTCATCGTCCTGTTATATTCGAAACCGACATCAAGCACTTCTTTCTATCCCTCATCATAGAACGTCTTTATACTCATCTTCCTATACTGTAGAAATACCTCGCCTCTGGAATTCGTTACCTAATGACGTCAGGAACTGCCGGACTTTATCACAATTCAAAATTAAATTGGAAAATTTTGTCTTAGTTAATGTTTTTATGTATGGCTAGAAGTAATGATTTGTGTTTTTTTTTCTTTTTTAATCTAGATTAAAATTGCACGTTTCTTGTTTATGTTAGTTAATTAGTTTGGATACAATTAATTATGATTCTTAATCACTCATTTAAAGTTTGTGTGACTGCAACCTATGTATATTTCTGAGTGACTTTGTTTATAGTGTTTTTTCTCTCTCTCTTTATTTCTTGTGTAGCTTTACTTTGTATATAGTGTATTTTTTCTATTTATTTCTATTATTGTATTTGTATTCCAGGTGTTGTGGAAGAGAAGGCATGATGGCCTTAACTACACCTGAATAAATAAATAAATAAATTAATTAATTAATATTCGAAGGGATTTCCTATAGACTACTTATAGGCCATACACGTTTTTAATCCAATATAATTTTTGTTATCCTATTTTCATCCATTCTTAAAATATGTTGTATGCCGATTGCTTCTGTGTTATTGAATATTATCACAGACTATGTTACTTACACTTAAAAGTTTCCTGATTTTTATATAGACGTTTCGAACTTAAAGATTACTTACTTACTTACTTACAAATAGCTTTTAAGGAACCCGCAGGTTCATTGCCACCCTCACATAAGCTCGCCATCGGTCCCTATCCTGTGCAAGATGAATCCATTCTCTATCATCATATCCCACCTTCCTCAAATCCATTTTAATATTATCCTCCCATCTACGTCTCGACCTCCCCAAAGGTATTTTTCCCTCCGGTCTCCCAACTAATACTCTATATGCATTTTGGATTCGCCCCTACCTGCTACATGTCCTGCCAATCTCAAAAGCCTGGATTTAATGTTCGTAATTATATCAGGTGAAGAATACAATGCGTGCAGTTCTGCGTTGTGTAACTTCCTCCATTCTCCTGTAACTTTATCCCTCTTAGCCCCAAATATTTTCTTAAAAACCTTATTCTCAAACACCATTAATCTCTGTTCCTCTCTCAAAATGAGAGTCCAAGTTTCAAAACCATACAGAACAACCGGTAATATAACTGTTTTATAAAGTCTAACTTTCAGATTTTTTGACAGCAGACTAGATGACAAAAGCATCTCAACCGAATAATAAGAGGCATTTCTCACATTTATTCTGCGTTTAATTTCCTCTCGAGTGTCATTTATATTTGTTACTGTAGTTCCAAGATATCTGAATTTTTCACATTTTCGAAGGATAAATCTCCAATTTTTATGTTTCCATTTCGTACAATAAGCTTATTCTGGTCACGAGATATAAGATTACTTACTTACTTACAAATGGCTTTTCAGGAACCCGAAGGTTCATTGCCGCCCTCACATAAGCCCGTCATCTGTCCCTATCCTGTGCAAGATTAATCCAATCTCTATCATCATACACCACCTCCCTCAAATCCATTTTTATATTATCCTCCCATCTACGTCTCGGCTTCCCTAAAGGTCTTTTTCCCTCCGGTCTCCCAACTAACACTCTATATGCATTTCTGGATTCGCCCATACGTGCTACATGCCCTGCCCATCTCAAACGTCTGGATTTTAAGTTCCTAATTATGTCAGGTGAAGAATACAATGCGTGCAGTTCTGCGTTGTGTAATTTCTCCATTCTCCTGTAACTTCATCCCGCTTAGCCCCAAATATTTTCCTAAGCACCTTATTCTCAAACACATTTAACCTATGTTCCTCTCTCAGAGTGAGGGTCCAAGTTTCACAACCATACACAAGAACCGGTAATATAACTGTTTTATAAATTCTAACTTTCAGATTTTTGGACAGCAGACTGGATGATAAGAGCTTCTCAACCGAATAATAACACGCATTTCCCATATTTATTCTGCGTTTAATTTCCTCCCGAGTGTCATTTATATCTGTTACTGTTGCTCCAAGATATTTGAATTTTTCCACCTCTTCGAGGGATAAATCTCCAATTTTTATATTCCATTTCGTACAATATTCTGGTCACGAGACATAATCATATACTTTGTCTTTTCGATATTTACTTCCAAACCGATCGCTTTACTTGCTTCAAGTAAAATTTCCGTGTTTTCCCTAACCGTTTGTGTATTTTCTCCTAACATATTCACGTCATCTGCATAGACAAGAAGCTGATGTAACCCGTTCAATTCCAAACCCTGCCTGTTATCCTGAACTTTCCTAATGGCATATTCTAGAGCGAAGTTAAAAAGTAAAGGTGATCGTGCATCTCCCTGCTTTAGCCCGCAGTGAATCGGAAAAGCATCAGATACAAACTGACCTATACGGACTCTGCTGTATGTTTCACTGAGACACATTTTAATTAATCGAACTAGTTTCTTGGGAATACCAAATTCAATAAGAATATCATATAATACTTCCCTCTTAACCGAGTCATATGCCTTTTTGAAATCTACGAATAACTGATGTACTGTACCCTTATACTCCCATTTTTTCTCCATTATCTGTCGAATACAAAAAATCTGATCAATAGTCGATCTATTACGCCGAAAACCGCACTGATGATCCCCAATAATTTCATCTACGTACGGAGTTAATCTTCTCAAAAGAATATTGGACAAAATTTTGTACGACGTCAACAAAAGTGATATTCCTCGAAAGTTACCACAGTTGGTTTTGTCCCCCTTTTTAAAAATAGGTACAATTATGGACTCCTTCCATTGTTCTGGTACAATTTCCTTTTCCCAAATAGCAATTACAAGCTTATAAATTTCGCTATATAATGCACTTCCACCCTCTTGTATTAATTCTGCTGGAATTTGATCGATACCTGGAGACTTGTACTTTTTCAGATTTTCTATCGCAATTTCGACTTCTGCAAGCGTGGGTTCGGGTATAAATGGCTCAGAAGTTTGTATTTCAATTTCGTCCCGATCATTTCTATTTGGCCTATGTACATTTAGTAGTTGCGCAAAATAGTTTTTCCATCTGTTTAGGATTGATGGAGAGTCTGCAAGCAAGTCACCATTCTCATCCTTGATCACGTTTACCCTTGGCTGATATCCGTTCTTAAATTCCCTTATACCCTTATATAAATCTCTAATGTTTTTATTCTTACTATTTGTTTCTACCTCATTCAGTTTTTCCTTCAAGTAACCTCTCTTTTTATTCCTAAGTGTACGACTTGCTTCCCGTCTTTCATTGAAATAATTATCTCTCTTCTCCTCAACTGGATCTTGTAAGAATTTCAATTTTGCCTGTTTCCTTCTTTCTACTACCATGCAACAATCTTCATCAAACCACGGTTTCTTTTTCTTAGTTTCATAATAACCTATGCTCTGCTCAGCTGCAATTTTGATACTATCTCTGACATTTTCCTACACGCTATTAACATCTAATTCTTTCTCAACTTCGTCGGAACTTTCTAAAGTGGCAAACCTATTCGAAATTTCGACCTGATAATTTTGCTTAGCTTCCTCGTCCTTTAATTTTAAAATATTGAATTTAGTAATATTAACTTGTTGCTCTACTCGCTTGGCTACTGATAATCTTTCTCTTAATTCTCCAATCACCAAATAATGGTCAGAATTACAGTCTGCACCCCTGAAAGTTCGAATATCTACTAAACTAGTATGTCTCCGTTTATCTATCAAAATGTGATCTATTTGGTTGTGTGTCAATCCATCTGGAGAAGTCCAAGTATATTTATGTATATCCTTATGGGGGAATGTTGTCCTTTTGACAATTAAATTTTTCGATGTGGCAAAGTTGACTAATCTAACTCCATTGTCACTACTAATTGCGTGTAGGCTCTCTTTTCCAATAGTTGGTCTAAAAATATCCTCCCGTCCTACTTTAGCGTTGAAATCCCCCAATAAAATTTTCATGTGATATCTAGGGAACTGATCAAAAATATGTTCCAATTCCTCATAGAAGCTATCCTTTATATGGTCGTCTTTCTCTTCTGTAGGGTCGTGAGCATTTATGACTATGATATCGCACCATCTACCCTTAAGTACTAAATATGATAACCTGTCACTGATAAATTCGACCTTTTTTACTGCTGATTTTATTCTTTTATGAACAAAGAATCCTGTTCCTAATTGATGATTATTGTTTCCTTCCCCATAATACAACAAGTAATCTCCTATTTGTGATATATCATTCCCATCTAACCTAACCTCTTGTACTCCCACGAAGTCTATTCTATATCTAGCTAGTTCTTTTGCTACTAATGTTACCCCTCCTGTTCTATAAAGACTAGTTACGTTCCAAGTGCCAAATCTCAAAACCTTATTCCTTTGCTGTGGTCGTGCCAGAGAATCAGTCCTATTCCGAGGCTTATTGTAGGGATTCGTAACAAGCTGTTTTTTTACGGTGATGAGTTGTTAGCCCTTCGCCCAACCCCCAAGCTGGAGGACCACCCCTTATCAGCTGTCCACGACTGCTTATTCAATATAGTCGCAGCTACCCTCCATATCTGGAGGCCGTCTCTTCTATCCACAACCTGAGGACGCGCCATGCCGTGGTGATAGGGACCCACCATACATGGGATATAAGATTACAGTCAGCAAAATTTCATAAAGACTTCATTCCACATATCCATATTACTTTCTTATCGTATCTCTTTCATTGTACAATTTTCAGATCTGCGTAACGGTGAAGACATCATCCATGACTTTATAGATTAGAAGGCACTCGTCCATGTTGCAACTTCAATTGCTTGTAATACGGAAATGCGCGAGGAAAGTCCTGTTGGTCAATGTAAACAACTGTGTGACATGAAAAATTACGTGTTTCTCACATTTTGCGAAAGTTTTAACTTGCATGCAATTTCAAAAGTGGCATTATGTACAAACAAAAAGGACAGAAGTGGCTTTAAAAATTCAGATAATTTTTACTGCGCAACTTCATCGTGTCAATGCTCTTGGATATTACACATATGTTTGGTGACTGAATGGAAAGAGTTTGATCAAGATTATCATGATTGTGTTTATATTCTATGTCATTATTTTATTTCAAACAATACGTGTTAAATTGAGTAGGCCTATGATGTTTTCAGTACTAGTTACAATATATATATATATATATATATATATATATATATATCGTAAGATGCGCATGGCAGAGAAAGCACAATGGATGTGAGATACGATACAACAAAGTTGTTGATTATTTTTTTTAAGAGGCGAAATACATGTCTTTAAGAAGCTGACTCAGCAGAATACCGCAGTAATAAAGTGAAAATACTTAGTATTAACAAAATCAGACTTGAGATTAATAAATCACCAGAACATATTAAACAAAAAATACATATTATTATTACCCGTCCGTTTTAAATTGACCGATGTTGATTCCACGAATTAGCAGAATGCGTCATCCTCCTCCACGAATCCTTTGATCCCGTCAATGCCACGCTCCGTAATCACCTAAGATATCTTGTATACAACGACAGTAGCGATCAGCGGCCTTTAACATTGAACGCGTAGTAAGTTCAAATCAAATTCACAAATAGGATTATTCAAAAATAACAATGGCATTTAAAACAAAGGATATTTGCATAGATATGATTATGTGGTTTTCACTTAAGTGAAAAATTTTACTTAGACTATTATATATTATTTCTGTTTCTCAAATATTTTTATTACCTAACTAAAACGACAAATCCCTACTAAGCAAAGGAAATAGTGACTTAAACATCTATCAGGCAACAGTATGGCACGTTTTTCGAAAGGAGCTGAACATGAGAGGGTATTAGCTGCAAATGGTGCAAACTCTACAACCTGGTGACAAGGTTAAACGGCTCAACTTTAGCAGTAGCATGATAGCAGAAATGAAAAAATAATTATTTTCTTCCGTTTAGTTTCCTTAGAGGAAGCAAAATTCCGCTTAAGAAGAAAAAAATCGCCACAATTTGTGTATCTGGTGCACAGAACACAACGACAAACCCCAGAGCATGAACGGGATTCGCCAAAGATTCAAATTTTCTGCGCTATTCCTGAACTATATAAGTATCCATGGATTTTTTCCTTTCTTTGCAGGGATTAGATTAACTAGGCTCCCTTCCTTGATTTGGTAAAAAAAACAGATCATTCTCACAGCTAGATGATGACTCTGATGACTTAATTTTCCACCAAGATGACGCCCCATCTTATTCTCATCGGAAAGTCAGTAAATTTCTTACACATCACTGGATCAGAAGCGTCGGCATCAAGTTCAGAATCGTAGCAGCTATGAAAGGAGTAACAGGGGGCACTTTGGATAGAAAGTGGAACGAATTTACTTATCGCCTGATATGCTGACCAGACATGCGCACATGGAATCTATGAGATTAAATTTTGAGGGCTTCTCTATAAGTAGCACAAACTACTGTACATACTTATATCCATGCAAATATCCTTGTTATTAATTTAATATTTGAAGTGGGTGTACTCTTTTTTAAGTACTCTGAAATTTTCAAGCTTTGTTATTAGTAATCACATTGGCATTATTGTTGTGCTTATAAATACTTGAAATAGCACTCTTTTCACAGACGTTAATTCATTCATGCGATGTAAAGTGCGCTAAAGGATGGATCGATTTCGTGACTTACCGAAATTTATACGCCCATAAAACTGACAGTCCGAATTCAACGCAAAATACTTCACCGGTTATCTTTCACGCTACATGTAAGTTAAGTCACGAAACACACGCATAGGTCTTGTTCCCATCTATAACGTTGCACCATTAAATTAATTCTACTAATTTTATGGACTCATGTACACACACAACCTTCCAGTCTAAGAGGTCAAGGGAAACAATTATGATCACAAATGCTAAAGGGATTGGTATGGTTGGTATTCCATGTAGATAATACAAGGTGGCGCACGAAAAAACGAGCAGATACAAACAACAAATGAAAGAAATAAAAATAAGGTAATGCAAAGGTCTTTATTTACTGAAACGATATTGTGTTTTACATTAGGTGCTGAAAATGACCTCCTTGTGCTTCAATGCACTTTTGGGCGCGTCCTAACATGTTATTATACACTTTGCGCAACTATGCTGCAACAATTTTCAAAATTTCTTTACGAATATTGTCCTTTCAAGTCTTCTAATGGCCTTGGATTATTTGCGTACAATTTTCCCTTTAAACCGCCCCACAGATAAAAGTCACAAGTGATAAGGTCCGGCGAACGCGGCGGCCACAATCCTTTGCTGACAGTCCTTCCTTCTGTAAACCTTTTATGAATTCGTGAGATTGAAGTGTGACAGGTCGCCCCACCCTGTTGAAAGACAGCGTACAAGCGTTCATGGGGAGTCAACTGTGCGTAAAATTCCTCAAAGATTCGCATATACACATCATTGTTTACTATTGTTTAAAAAAATATGGGACCCACAATCCGACTTGCTGACACAGCACACCACACTCCGATTTTTCTGTCGTGAAGAGGCTCTTCATCAATTGTATAGGGATTGTTTTTTGACCAGTATCTGGTGTCCTGGGAGTTTACATGTCCTGTCAGATGGAACCAGGGTTCATCACTCATGAAATACAGCAGCGGATCAAACATTCCACTCTCAATTGTGCAGTAATTTACACGTTTTACCTTGTCTTTGTCCTCCAGTTCTTGGACACATGTCCTTTTGTAGGGCTTCATCCCTATATGGTGTAAAATACGTTAACAAGACCTACGCGAAACGTTCACTTGTTGCGATAATTTAAGTGTCGACTTCTTAGGACTATGGAATATCCGCGATCACAGCAGATGTACGAACGGACACTTTTTCACTAAATCTTGTATAATTCTCTTTGCTGGTATG
Organism: Periplaneta americana; assembly: GCF_040183065.1. Taxonomy (NCBI): domain Eukaryota; kingdom Metazoa; phylum Arthropoda; class Insecta; order Blattodea; family Blattidae; genus Periplaneta; species Periplaneta americana. The sequence continues at coordinate 149,013,194 of NC_091117.1, forward strand.
GAAACGCCAGGAAATTTGTTTGCAAAAATGTCCCGCGTTTCTTTAAATGAATCAGTAGACACATACGCCTCCACTATTGCGATTCTTTCTTGAAGAGAATACATCTCGCTGAAATATTTACTTCACACGTCTGAACCAAGTCTTCACGGATTTCGTACTGACTATCGCAACAGCTTCGCAACTATAGGTGACAAATTGGCGGGCGACAATGAGCAGTCTGTACTCGGGTCAGTTTTTCGTGTGCCTCCCTGTATTGTGGATTTCAGGTCTAGTATAGCACAACACGCACTTAATTAGTGATACAACTCATTAAGAAATCTCCACATTTAGACGTAGACAAGAAATGACCAATAAATGTTGTTCGATGCCCTCACTCACAAACAGTGTTCTTTACGTGCAGTAAAGCTACTTTACTTTTGAAAGAACTATGCTACAAATTTTTAGCATGCTTAAAAATTTATCACTCTCGGCCAGGATTGAATCCACGAATCTCGTATCCAATGAAAAGCACAGTATAACCTTCAAGTAACAAATACATAATGTAATCAATAAGTTAATAATTTACTGTATGTATAAATTAATACAAATATTGCAAATTAATAGACTATTATAAATAACATAATTTCGTACTTTTCTGAACGCTGGAATTGCAAATCAATTTCTTCTGGAACTGCTATTGCATTACTTATAAAGTTATCTTCTTTAAAATCTACATTTTCTTTAAATATACTGTGAAATCAAAAATAGTCAGTACTATATAGCCCATCAAATGTCTTAAATGTTTCAGCTTGTACACGTAACCTATTCAAGTATTGATCTTGGAAATGTTTGAAACAAAGACTTACTGGGCAGGACGCCATTTACACCTTTACATAAATAGAACACATTTCTTTACTACAGTTCTTTTATTTTTTAACGTATGAAACAAGCAAGGCATTAATTTCACTAAAAAGTGGAGCCACCCTTTTTGCTAGGAGCCCTTCAATTATTCTATTTTATGCAGATATCTTATTAGAAGAAGGGGCAACTCTAAACAAGAAGTGTAGGAGTTCGTAGACTAAACAAATTGCTACTTTTCTCGTCGAGCATCTGCTAAACGAGCGCTGACAGTAACGCTGACGGGTGAAATGCCACGGAAATTCTTTCTAATCACTATATCGTGAATCATAATTCAAATATAGAAGATAGAAGTTAGACTGCCTAGTGTTTGACTTGTTTGTTCTGATGTACATCCATATTTCTCACTTCGACCCAGTATCAGCCCTGCAATCCTCTTCTTAAGTAGTAATGCCATCAACAGTCATAAATAACACAGGCTTGGTTCGAAAACAGTATATTGTGTTTACTTTCCGAAGTGGCTGTTAGGGACTGACTGACTGACTTGACTGACTGACTGACTGACTGACTGACTGACTGACTGACTGACTGACTGACTGACTGACTGACTGACTGACTGACTTTAGGACCCAGCAATCAAACCATTATATTGACAGGAGCATTCTCCCTATACCGAACGACTGTGCTGAGGTTCGTTGTGTAAATACGATAAATGCAGGCACCTCCACATGCCCCTAGACTAGCCTCCTCCTCAGTTTGTCAATCGATCATCAGGGAAATGTCATGAACATAATAATGGAACAGAAAGATATTGACGGAATGATGTTGATGTTTATATTGGAGAGGCTTGAGGAGAAGAAGCATAATTCATTTCGACTCTCACTTATTTTTACGAACTCGTCTCATGAGATAAACAACCGCTCTAGATCGCTAAATGTCTATAATTGACATCTAAAACTGATGTTTGCTTTTATTATCATCACATTCCTTTGATATATCGCTAGTCGTTAAGATGTAACTACAGTCTAGTATATACAGTCACGAAGTTGAGTTGTTGAGGGTACTAGGAACAATAGACTGTGCTGGTACTATTTCGCATTATCTGTGATGAGGCGATAGTAGCGATCCTAGTGGTTAGCAACTATCTATGGATGCATATTCCCTACGTATTGAGCTTCGTGACTATATATACTAGACAGTGATGCAAAACTATACTCAGTAATTGTGCCATTGTGACTCTAGAAATGTCTGTATGACGTTTGAGCTGAAATACAAGCGTTTAATATAAAAATACAGTTCGAACTTTCTGAAGGTTTATCATATTCCCCAACTCGTAAGAAGAATACTAAGGCAACAACTTCCATTTCTGGTAATGGCTCACTCGGTTGAAACTATAACACTAAACGAAACGGTTCCGTGTAAGAATTCCCGCACAGTTTACTTCACAAATAACTTTTCTCTTGTACACCCTCTGACACGGAAATTGGTCGCTGTTCAAAGACTAAGTTCACCTCGAAATAGCTCGGGAATCAACATATGCGTTATGTTTGCAAGCATGAATTTTACATAGAGAGCTTCGAAACCCGGTCTTTGTAACGAGAAGAAACAGCTCTATTACTAAGCCACAAAGGGTTCGTAGGAAACATCGTTTCGAAACATACAGATACGTCATTGGTACGATTTGATTTCATTCTCGAACCACGTTGCTTAATATCGCCAGTTTACAAGAAAAACACACTAAGTAAAAAAAAATATTACTTTTGAGAGAAAAGCATATACAGAGTGTCCCAAATTAATGTATACACTCTTTGAAATAGTATTTCACAGCAAATAAATGATATAAAAATACGATTTTTGCGGTTTACGATTCAGAAGGCAGTGGAAAGCATCGACACATGTTCATCTGTTTATAAACAAACATGGCAGTGTGATTATCGCTCGATGAAAGTAAGTGGATACTGAAAAGTTATTGGAAAGTGGAGAATGTTGTTGAGGTTCAACGACGTTGGAGGGTTGAATTTGGAACACAACCATCAACAACGTTAACTATCACAAGAATCCGAGAAAAGTTTGAAGTCGACGGAACGGTGCAAGATGTATAGAAAGGGCGGTGCGAAAGAAAGAGAAGTTCCACCGATAACGAGAGTGTTGATGCAGTCATGCAGGCTTTTGCACAATCCCCAAAGAAGTCAATGAGGCAATGTTCTCGTTAAATTGGTATCAGCAAATCCAGTGTTCATCGAATTTAGCGAGCTCAAAAATGGAAGCCTTGCATTCCGAAACTTGTCCACTCACTAAATGAGGACGACCCAGAGATAGATTAGGACGAAGAGGAAGTGCTGCGGAGTTCCCGCCTCCATGTCCTGATTTAACCCCTCCAGACTTCTATCTATGGAAGCTCTAAAGGACACAGTGTACGCCACAAAACCACAAACACTGAAGGAACTGAGAGTTCAGATTGAACATGCCTGTAATGATATGATATTCCATTAGCAACAATCCAGTTGGTATGTCGCTCTCTTGTAATAATTAATAATTAATAATAATAATAATAATAATAGTAATAATAATAATAATAATAATAATAATAATAATAATAATAATAATAATAATAATTTATTTGTTTTATCTGGCAGAGCTAAGGCCAGTAGGCCTTGTACGTCGTTCTTGGGAGTGTACTGTGGCGGAAGGGTGCCATTTTGAACATATACAGATTTAAGGAATACAAAACCGCAAAAATCGTATTTCTGTCTCATCTCGTTGCTGAGAAATAGTGTTTCAAAATGTGTATATATCAAATGTACATAACTTATGTGTATAAACTTAGAATTCGAAAATTAAATACACATAAAGAGAAACAACTTACTAAAAATTATATTTTAAGGACTCAGTTTTGCCAAGAGCTTTCAAAACGCCTTTTCCTCGGAGATAATATTTTTTACTTAATGTGTGTCGCTTGTAAGCCGACGATATTTCTCCGTGTGAATCTCGCGTTAACACGAACGACACTGACAAATTCAAGCTAAGGGATAGCGGCCATTTTCCCTGACAAAGGTGTACATTCTAAATTACTATATAATTACTAATATAAGCTTCAACATTTATTTAATGCAAAATTCTAGGATTAAAAGAAACTTCCACGCATTTCACATTTACAAGGGCACACATGCATAAACAAAATGAAGACATTCTGTCTTTAAGTTAGTGTTTTTCATTCACCAATCACATTTCCTTAGTTTGCTTCATAGTAGAAGATCAGCACCTATTGTGGCTAATGTGTCGCTCACTGCTATACTTACAAATGATGAGAAAAAAGGAAAGGGTTGTTATCTGTTTTGGAATGTAAGAGAATGTTTATTCGGGTACAACCCAGCGAGTTTGTGTTAAATTGCTGACAGAAAGAGGAAGATATAATAATAATAATAATAATAATAATAATAATAATAATAATAATAATTTGTCCGGCAGGAGTTCTTATACATGCCAGTAAATCTACTGACATGAGCCTGTCGCATTTAAGCACACTTAAATCCCATTAACCTGGGCCGGGATCGAACCCGCAACCTCGAGCACAGAAGGTCAGCGCTATACCGACTACGCTACCTAGGCCGAGTGAAAGAGTGTAAGAATGAGAAGGGTGGCCCTGAGGTACGTTTCTATTGTGTCGTTCACTGCTAGGCAGGAGTTGCTTTATCCATCTTGGAATGTAAACGGTACAGGACGTTAAGAAAAACAGAAAAAAAGTTACGAAAAATGATGCAAAAATTTAAAAAGACTTAAAAATAGGCACTAACGTCGAAATAGGCATTTTTAGGCACTACAAAAACCCCTTTATTTATACCTATATATCCATGAAAAGTGCAAATATTAAATCTCAAGCCTGTATGTATCAAGGAAAAAAATAGTTTTTTTTTCCTAAATTCCGCTCTCTAGTAAATAAATGCTACGAAGTAGTTTGCGCAGAACAGTACATGTTACTTTTTCGAAATAACCGATTCAGTTATTAAAGAGGACAAATAATATATATTTAGATTTAGGCTTAGGCCTATATTATACTTAAAATTATGTAAATATATATTTTATTACAGCATAGCTCTACTTATGGACAAAACTTAATATAAAACGATTTTACAGTTAGCTACATGTGTGAAAGCAACGGCAATAAGTAATAGGAGCAAAGAGAGATATAATCGTTGCCAAAGAGTATATTCCGTCGTTCTTGCTACCACCTACAGGCAAATTACTTGAGAAACGCGTCAAATCAGATAATATCAAAATATCAGGCATACAAGTTATGAAAAGGAGGACATTTCTTGATTTTTTTTTAAATCCGCTCGGACCCCGGACAAAGGCCTAAAAAAGGGGACATGTCCGGACAAAAGAGGATGTCTGATCACCCTAACCACTCATCATACTGTCATTCTCCCCTATATTGTATTTTATATTTCTCATTCTCTCCTAAAAACTTCAAAATTCTCCCTTGGTTGGAAACCACTGGTTTCTATTATTATATGAGTGTTCCGTGGGATTTTAAATTACACCTTTAGTGTGCCACATATTGAAACAGGTTGAAAAATGCTGCTCTAAGACAATACAAGATAGGCCTACTACATTGACAGCCAGACCTTAGAAGTTTTGATTACGGTCTTCATACGAGATCAAGAATATGGTCGACCTGGTTGGCGAGTTGGTATAGTGCTGGCCTTCTATGCCTAAGGTTGCGGGTTCGATCCCGGGCCAGGTCGATGGCATTTAAGTGTGCTTAAATGCGACAGGCTCATGTCAGTAGATTTACTGGCATGTAAAAGAACTCCTGCGGGACAAAATTCCGGCACATCCGGCGACGCTGATATAACCTCTGCAGTTGCGAGCGTCGTTAAATAAAACATAACATTCAAGAATATGTGTAAAATGATATATTTCTTATTTATTATTTTGTACTCATCAAACCATATTTATTAAATTACAGGTAGGAGAAGCATTTCAGCAAGAACTTCAATCTCTGGAAGAAAGCGTTCCAGCTAACATCCATGGAGAACATGAGGTGAGACCACCGTACGACACACTCAGAATTTCAAGTAAAGAGACTTAATTTCGTGTCATCATTTTAAACCAAAATAGCATAAAAATCGTTTTGATCCTGAATAGATTTATAAGAGGAGTGTGATAAAAATCAAGCACAATTAGAGGTCTCCCATATGCAAGCATTATGATACCTTCAGATTTCAATTTAAACGTAGGCGACAAATGAGAGACATCTTTCTGTCCTGAAGTCATCTCCTTCAGGGACAGCGTTCTTTCATGTGCCAAAAATTTACATAACATTTCCTTCTGGGTTTGATCCCACGAACCTCGGATCAAACTGCAAGTATAATAAGACCATTAGACATAGACCATAGTGTAGCACTTCATACGTAAACAATTCGTGCAATTTATAGCTCACTAAGTTTTCCATTAACCATCCAAGTTCTCAACTTTTCTATTTTTTTTTTTTTTTTTTGTAGTTCAACCCAATCGTATTAGAGAAGCAATTAAAGTAAAATTCAAATCCATATATTTCACTGACCTATAGATAGCACACTTAATAAGACTATAGAATTTACTTATTTAGGACAATCAATTCTCGTATAATCACTCGATTTTCGTCTTCATCTTCTGTCTGATATAGCATTAAGCTCCCAAAAATTGTTTCTAGATACGGAAGCTTCACCTCTCCTTTGGATAGCGTACGCTTTACATTTCCGTGGTTGGTACATATTTATAATTTTGGGAATTTTATTATCTGTCATTCTATGTTAAACAGTACTCTATGCTGCTTCATATTTTATTCCAGTTATTCTGCTTTTCTGTTACTACTTGCTAATATTTTTAATTACATCGTGAAAACAAGTTCTGCGGATGAAACATTATTTTTAAGTTTATTCTGTGGCAAAATACTTCTAACACTGTTTGTAAGATTGAGTTATGAAGCTTTAGTGAGGATGTTTGTCAACGCTGTTACAGCTCATGTATTTTGTCAAGACACTCGCGTAGAGGGGGTTGGAGTAGAAGGGAAGGTCGGGCGTGTGTCTCATCCGATCTCGTGCACAGCTCTGTAGAAAGAGTAGGGGAGTGTCTGGACATAATGCATGAGCTGTACCAAAATGTAGACCTTGGCCTGAGTACCGCGGGCAAAGAACGTTTTGTAGAGAAGAGCGTGCAGTAGACAGTGTTTATTATATTTTTCCCTCTAGATTACGAAGGAGTGTTTCCATGCGTTGCCAAATACGACTGAATTTACTGCGATGTTGCAATTAATTCTGGACACAATGTATACTTCCCATTAAATAAAACTGCAAAGGAAAATTCTGTTCTTTTTATCTTAAGGATTTATTCTGTGGCGTTCTTGTCAGTGAACATCTTCAACTCTGTATGTATATGATGAGGTAGTCAGGAAGGTAACATTGTTTGTCTTCTTTTACTCAAATTAGTCCTCATGAATATGAGTAAAATTTCTTCACTTCTTGTATAATGCGTTATAGGTTACTATGTAATCTGGGCTCTTGAAGAGATTGAGGAGGGATTAAGCATACTTTTATCTATTATTTAACGACGTTGTATCAACTACGATGTTATTTATCGTGGTTGGCAATGGTGATATATGGAATGGAATGGAATGGAATAGAATAGAATTTACGGGAGGGGGCACTATGGCACAGCACTGTGACTTGTTACGATCGGTATGGCATAGTTGCGCCCCGCGGTCAATTGGGAGGCCTAGGCATGGTATAATTGCGCCCCGAAGAAATCAGGTAAAAGAAGGGACATGGCATAGTTGCGCCCCGAAGAAAACAGGTAGCAGAATGGACATGGCATAGTTGCGCCCCGATGGGCATAGTACACACGAAAGTGATTGTCATAAAATAAATAAAAATATTACAGTTATAGCTGCATTGAAATCAGGTAGGCCTAGGATATGATCAATTTTGCTATTTAAAATAACAATTTTTTTTATCGATAACACACAATAAATGAACTGCATTTTTTGTTTGTACATCGATATCTTAACCCTACGGTGCAGGGTTTCGAAAGTTGAAACTTAGAACCATTGTGATTATTAACTCTTTATCCTTTTCACTAAACTTAACATTCATTTTAAATTACCCTCACTATACGCCATAGACGGTGTGAAAATCACTAATAAAATGTCAAGACTGCTAAGGCCCCATATTCTAACGGCTCACTCATTTGAATATGTCAGTTAATAAAGTACTGCCAACTTCATGGTGTTCATTTTGACGGTAGGCTATTGATAATCACAGCATAAACAGTAAAAAAAAACAGTTTAATAAAGTACTGCCAACTTCATGGTGTTCATTTTAACGGTAGGCTATTGATAATTACTGCATAAACAATAGAAAAACAGTTAATAAAGTACTGCCAACTTCATGGTGTTCATTTTAACGGTAGGCTATTGATAATCACTGCATAAACAGTAGAAAAACAGTTAACAAAGTACTGCCAACTCCATGGTGTTCATTTCAACGGTATCGATAATGAATATTAAATCGCATAAGAAATCAATAAGTTTGGTTGAATACGAGGCTCGAGTTTCCGTAGTGTCTTTTTCTCTACCTATTTCATCGGGGCGCAACTGTGTCATGCCCCTTCTGCTACCTGATGGGAACGGGGCGCAACTATGCCTACAAAACAGAGACTCTTTATCTGCTGCATCTTATCTGACCGTGGGGCGCAACTATGCCCTGCCCGTTACGATCTAATGCGCTAACCCTCAGGCTACGCGCATTCCCAAACCCACACTGGTTGACTAGAATAAGGTTCGCTGCGTACCCAGGTTTCGAGCAGGCAACCCTCCCTCGTCGCTAGGTCAGCTGCCTCCACGCGTCGCCAACCGGCGTTCGGGGAATGCTATGGAATGACGGAATGGAGAAATGTTGACGGAATTATGTAGATGCCTGATATGGGGAAACGGGGGAATCCCGAGAAAAGCTCCAACTGAGACCTCTTCTGCCACAAGTGTCACCATGGACCAACTTTAAAAATTATCGTATCTTCCTTGTTGTTAAGAAAAAAAATTCCCCGCTATTTAGGAACCACAGGTTTAGATTATATGAGTATGCCGCGGGATTTTAAGTTACAACTTTAGTGTGCGACATGTTGAAAAAGGTTTAAAAACGCTGACGGAAATTGTAAAATATTTTTTTCCGAATATGTTCTCACATGTTAAAAATTCAGAATTTCCACTTCGAAGTTTTTAACGAGATTTCTATACACGTAGCTACACCTAGGGACCGAATTTCAGACATAGCAAGTGAAAATAAGATTTTTATGTATACAATTCATTCTCAGGTTCAAAAATTCTTGAGTACGATATACAGAAATCCTCCGATAATCAGCCTATGTGGATTTGCCGAAGTTAATCGAAGTCTGCAAACATCTGTAAGTTTCCTTCAAGTAAAGTTACAAGTTAGTTTTGTAAATTATGGTAAGAATCATTACTGAAGAACAACTTTACGAAGTTTTACTATCTCTGTTTCAGCTGATGTCAGCCTTGATAACATATATGATTGTTGTGTTCCAATTTAATATTGGTTCACAAACGGATGGAACATCACTGCATGGGAATCACACAATGTCATGTACACAACATTGAATGTTTAACAATAAGGAACTCTGATTTCATAAGTAATCAATGATAGTATAACGCCATTTGTTACAACTAAATAATAATAATAATAATAATAATAATAATAATAATAATAATAATTCAGAGTGGCACTTCAATGGGACTCATACGCGACACCGATTAGCATGACTAATATTAACTTAATTGGCAGCTTTATGTCAAAGCCCTAATGTTTAGTCAGTTGCAGAGCCAGTATATTATAGTGTCAATGCCCACCCTACCATATTATCTCCTGGCTGAGTTGTCTCATGAATGATGGATTATCGGTGTCATTCATGAGATTAAAATCTGTCATCGGACAGTTGACTAAACAACAACACTGATTCTGATGAGTTGAAACTTGTTCGCTGCTAGGCTTCTAGTGGCAAGAGTCGCAACTGCTCGCCACAGTGAAGGCTAGTTCACAATAAACCGGGAACGGAAACGACAACGAGAACGAGAACGGAAATAATGTTAAAATAAATGCACAATTAACTATTTTGAATGCTCACATTTAAATTCGTTTATTTTAACGTTATTTCAGTTCTCGTTCTCGTTGTCGTTTCCGTTCCCGGTTTATTGTGAACCAGCCTTGACTTTGTAGGCTTCACGTTTGAAAGCCTTCATTTAAACCATGCAATGTTTTGGTAGCGATGGTGACGCTGAAAAGCGTAACAAAGTGACAGCGATTGAAGGGGTATTAAGTTCTTACGTCCCGCGGACACAGACTATTCAGGTATTATTCTCGCCAAGCTTCGACGACCTCACCCACACCACTCTGCTGACTCGTGCCTTACCCAAAACATAATAAATCATACGGTGCGTGACTGTTAGTTATGCAGCGTTGTCCCATTATGACTCTGAATTAGCCCAGCCGCACGGCTAAGGCAAGTACGATGTTTTTTAACAGAGAAGTTAGTAACTGTCTCTTGAGGCAAGATAAGCTGACCTCTCTACTCGGGCTGAGATCGTCTATTTTTGCCGACGCTGTTATAAAACAATTCAGTTATCGGACGCGGCCAACTGCATAACATAAACATCGAGAGCATGTTGATGTGACTTCTTTGACTTCTTCCCTCTGAGCTAGGGTCGTCTAAGTTTGGCGAGTATAATACAGGATCTTCCTATGATTAGTGAATTTTGGTTCCAAACTCCTCTTATTATTCGTCAATTTCCACAGTCTCTCTGACTATTATAACAGTCTGGTTATGCAAAGAAAGAAAGGAATGCGTTTATAATCTCATTGAAAACCATTAATACCATGTAACATTCTATATTACTCTAAATACTGTTACTGTATTTCATAAACAGAAAAGTAATATTATAAAATATTATTATGTAATTTACAAATAGCTATTTCATGTGAAAATATGAAATATTAATACCATTATCTACTTAAACCGTACAATAATTTATATATTGAGTTAATCTCACTCGTTTGCTTTATAAAGAGAGTTTTTAGTGTGCACGGTTCAATGGAATATAGTGAATGTCTTAGTAGTTCAGTTGACAGAGCACAGGATTAGGGTGACTGCGGACCTAGCTTCCAATCCCAGTGATAGCGAATTTGTATTTGTGATGGACAACACCAAGGTTCCTAAGGGTTTTTCTCGGAGTTTTCCTATTTCCCTTATTATCACCATTCCAATATTATTCACCCAAAATGGTATAACGTAATGTATATACTTAGTAATGTTACTGGCTTACAAATGGCATTAGTCTAAGAAGGCGTAGAATACTTTCAGAGAGGTGGAAGAGAGCTCTAGTGGGACTCCATCGGAACCTTAAGCCCACAAGGCTCAATCGACAGATGGCACCACATAGCTGAGTCACGATATCTACAGTATAAAAAAATCGGTCGTTTGGACTTGCTAGTATAGGAGTGGTAGGGCAGAGTAAGGCCATTGAAGGTTGCAGTGCTAGCCTTCGGGGTCCCTTCTTTACACGGAGAAAAAATACAGTCATTAAATTAACAGGGAATAATATTAATTATTAATCTCTGATTGAGGCTCTGGCTGATATCTTACACCTATTATCGGGCAGTACATCTCACTTGATATGTGTCAGACGAAGAACAGTAAATACATGTTAAATTCGATTGGTGTAATATGTTACTAGCCAGCGATGTATGCAATGGCGGAGGAAAGAAACTGGTCACCCTACCCCATTATCTCCGGCTTAGTTTCCTCATGAATTATACCTTATTAGTGTCACTTATGAGTTTCAAACTTGTCTCGGATAGCTGACTGAACAACAATATTAATAATTAGAACTAACATTTAAAAATATGAAATAAATAATTTGAGACAAATAAGTTATAGAACATCTAGTACTAATTCATTTAAGCATAAATATTATCGTACCAACAACACCAATAGGCTATAGTGCCAAAGTGAAATTTTTTAATCATTCCACATGGAGCCTGTCTTACAGAAAAATACATAGATGACCATAGAGGTCCAGGATAATAAAACAGACCAGAAGTTATGAAAAACATATAAAAACATAAAAGAAGAAATGGCGATAATAATAATAATAATAATAATAATAATAATAATAATAATAATAATAATAATAATAATGTACTAATATGGTACACATTAGGGGACTGTACATATTTAGCCTTTCTGAATTTGAAACCTGCTTAAACAAAAAGCTTTCTTTTTATTAACTGTTCTTAAGTGATTGATAATGTCAGTTTTCTATGTGAAGTCAAGTATTCGTAATTAATTACAACATTCTTTGAAAAGGATACTAGGAATTACTTCAGTCTGCTTTTCCGTACAATGTAATGTGCATTAAGATGGATTATATTCAATTTAATCAGAAAAGCTTCATTCAAAACGGTAATAAATAATGTTAACAACAAAATGTTTCTCAATACTTCTTCATTTGTTTACTCAGTCCCGAATTTAATAACAGTGGCAGCACTGAAGCACTTCATATTCATTTGACTCTTACTCTACCTTGCTTTAGGTAAGTAATAAACAAATCATAATAGCCCTAATTACTTTTCTAAAACACAAAATTAGATATATAAGTTTGTATTTAATGCAGTATAAACAGTATCCATAACAGTTCTCCTGTCATAATTGTTGAAGGGTTCAGAGACACAGTGGGCCAAGCGCTATTTATTAAAAACGGAAAATGCATGAGTTAACGTTAAGTGAATACCATAGTTTAATGAAGATTGACATACCAATTAGTTTTAATGTGTATACTTTATATTGTTTGCTATATCGTCGCTTAATAACCAATACCGTGTAACTGACAAAATGTAAATTTTACAGAAGGAAAAAAACGAATAAAAACCATAAAAAATAACGCAATAGTCTTGAAAAGTGGTGTATGGCTATGAAATAGCTTAACTAATTTGTAACTAAGTGAAAATGGATGATCATGGGTGTAGACATTTGGCAGTGTCACTTACGCGGTATTGGAACTCTGCCGTTGACTACATTTTGTTAGTTGCTCGGTATTGTGAGACAACTTTAGCAGCTTCAAGACACATGTTGACAAGCGTTTACTTTACGTTAAAACTGCCTTCTGGAAATATTATTCGTGCTCTTGTATATGTCAATGTGTTATCTGAATTGTTGTCCTACCATCTGACTTGAGGTCAAGGTCGGTAGGCTGTAGCTTGAATCAGCACTAGATTACGTTCCAGACAATGTTTGCTGCATTCTTAATCAATCAAATGCTGAAACTATGGGAAAGGAAAAACGAAGACACAGTTCAACGTTTATTGTTATAATAATAATAATAATAATAATAATAATAATAATAATAATAATAATAATAATAATAATAATAATATGTTACTAGGTACTTTATTTTCACACTGCGTATTTGAATAGATAAGTAGAATTGTTACTAAAACGTTGCTGACAAGTATAATTTTATAATAAAATAATGAATAATAATAATAATAATATTATTATTATTATTATTATTATTATTATTATTATTATTATTATTATTATTATTATTATTGACAATGGACTTGACTGACTTGCGAATAATGAAAAGAAAATCATATAAAAATATAATAATGGTGATAATTTTTCAGGCACAATATTTGTTAAACACAATAAAGAAATAATTATATGCCTATGCTGAAATCACAAAAAGTAATTCTTGAATAACCCTAGTGTCGAATACTATCATAAAAACTAAGGCACAATCGGTTCTACATACAATAATGTGACGGTAATTTAGGCAGGCTACTAATGCTCTTTTTTTTTCTGTGCTTTTGCATGAGAGCATGACTTTTCTTTTTTACTGAAGGGACGCCATCAGTACTATTAGCTAACCAATATCGCACAGTTCATTCTTTAATTCCCAATGTACACAGAAACATCTTTTTGAAAAACTGAATTTTTTTTGTCATCAACTTTTAGGTTGTAGACAAATGTTCTCTTTCTTCTCGATTCAGAATTTGTACTGCCAGGTCTTTTCGTAGGAATGAAATTCACAAGATTTGATACGTGAACGGTCCTCTGTTCCGAAGTCATAGTTTTCCAGAATGCCTGAAAGATGTCTTCTCTCATTAGAAATTAAATTACAGTCTCTTACTTTCGAATTTTGGCACATTTTATAACTACACTCTGGCCCCAAATTCCTTGCATCTCTTTCCGTATTATGTGTCACTTTGCCATCTTTCGATCTCTTGTAGCTAAGATAAGCTTCCTCTCCCATTCTAAGATTTCTATTTTTCATTTTCTTCCACTTAGCCTTGTGTGACTTTGAACTTCTTTTTCTCTTTTTTGTCAAATTTCCATGAACCGCTTGTAGATTCTTCTCTTTACCTTTTTCTGACGAATGTAAAGCTGTAGAATAAATAGCACTCACGAATTCTTCGGGGTTGTCTACATCTGAAGACGCATCCGAAATTTGGTGTAGAGCCTTCATTGACGGGGTATTGTCTTCAGTTTCTGTCCTATCCTATTTCTATCGGTATTATTTTAATAGTGTTACTTTAAATCATACCAGACTGCATAATATGATCATAATCTTACCGGTAACACTGGACGGACAATGCCTGATCTACAGCAGCCCATTTTCAGAAGGACGGTTCTCTTTTGCATTTGAATTATCAGGCAGTACACCTACGAATAAGATGAGATTATTAGTGTTTATAAATGTGATCTAAATGGATTGAAAAACATGTGTAGTAAATATTATCATCAATTTAGATCTTCCTCCTACCGGAGGAAATGGAAGGAACCAAGCTCAGGACCACTGAATGTAGCGCAAATTATTTTAGCGGCCCATTCATGATTATTTATATTACTTAAATTAAGTTTGCTGCTATGATTCCGTAACTGAAGAAAAATAAACGTTTAATAACTGTGATATTTCTTATGCCATACCTTTGTTAATGTTCACAGAAGTTTCTCCCGTCTTGAATGCAGAACATACCACAGATAGGATTTCGTTCTCGCTAAACTGACAGTCGTCTGATTCATTGTCCATTTCTTTTCTTGTATCTGTAGGCCTATATAATAACAAAATATTAAAATGTACTATATTTCAGTGAATGAACTTGCAGTAAGATTCTGCGTGAATTCAGCTCAACTAACATTCAATTAACATTAATGAAATAATTCTATTATATTTACCAATTAAAATATTTGAAACTGAACACTTCTTTAATCTTCTCAGAATATTACACACTGTTGATACAATTTTACAAGGCAGTAACGAGAACCAGCTTCCGTAATGATGGCGTGCAGGGAGCAGACATAACAGCCTATCTGTTGTCAGATACGCGGTATTTCCTACATACTTCTCGTGACTTCAGATACGCGGTATTGTACCCCCTCCTTCGCACGCAGGCCATTCATGCAATCAAATTCCCGCTCTTGTCAATGCATGCAGATGACAGTGGAGGTACCATCTGTGCAAAAAACCAGTTTTGACCAAAAATGTCAGTTACGCAGTATTGTTTCTTAAGCGACGATATGTTTCCATTGAATTATGGTAATAACTTCATTTTAAAACTTGTTTCCTACGGTTTTTGTAAATGGCGCTTGGCCCGCTATGGTTCTCAAGCCTTCATTTATTATTACATGGTGTTAATTGAACTTTAGAATGACTTTTAACATGTTAACGTGAAACGTTTGTGAGCTTGACATTCGAGAAATTTGGTCACACTTTCTGTTAATACGGTAACATCATTTACAGCAGTCCTCGGATGAATGAATGTTAGAAACAAAGGTGTTTCGAATTCAGCTAATCGTGATAAAACATAAAGGTAAAACAAATAAACGTCATATCATAATGAATTTATTATTATTCGTACACAAATGAGAGTGATTAATAAATGCGGAGAGTATAAAGACAGATAGACCTATAATGTCACACATACTCTAATTAGTGCTTAGCTGAGGTATTAATTTCTACGAGTAAATTAATCCAATTCTCTCTAATGATTTATTATTATTATTATTATTATTATTATTATTATTATTATTATTATTATTATATTATCATCATTATTATTAATTACAAATTTCAAACAACTAATTGGCGTCATATTGAATCGTTTCTACTGTCAATTGCATTGTTGTCTCGAGACTAGGCGTCATGGTATGAAGAAGCAATATTATGAAGTAATTACAGAGAAAACTCCGCCTTATCAAATTCAAATGCGGGAAGTATAAAGACAGAAATGAAAAGAAATATCAAAATTTTATTTCGAATTTCAAACATGCTTAGAATTTTACCCAAGTTACAATAACAATCACGAAGAGCACAAACCTTTCACTGAATTAGTATAATCCAAGCTTCGAAATGGTCACTTGTGGCTTTCATACAAGCTGGAAGTATGCTGGTCATTCACTCATGGCAGTACTCGAGGTCTTCAAAACAAAATTCTCCTTCAAGAACTGTTTTTAACTGTAGGAGAGTCTTGCATTCATTCCATATTGTTTCTAAAATTAAAGTACACGGTGGAATACCTAAAAATCTACTTGTGAAAACAGTCAACGTAAAAGTCTACAGGCTCAGGAATATATTTATGATAGTTACTTTCATGTGTTTAATATAAACTAAGTTTGTAAATACCTGGTTGATTAGTTTTAGCTTAATGGTAACCATCTTCAGAACTAGTATGTAATCAAGATGTATATATACTAAAAACTCACAGGGAGGAAGCTCACAGTAATAGTAGAGAAAGGTCCAGTTTCTTGAAGTAGCCAAGCATAACGGACGCAACAAAGTAGATGACTCTACAAACAATATTTATTTCTCCTGATATTATGTACCTATGTACATAGACGAGTCAGTAAGTTACAAATCGAAGTAGCAACCTACATTTTAATGAGACGCCTGAAGCTAACTATCACCGTTAGATGTCAGTGTTGTCTAGGTGACTAGTTGATCGATGAGCTCATAAGCGAAACAAAAAAGCAGCAGTTTCAAGATGGCAGAACCTCTCCATAAGTGTACCATTGTCAAACAGCGCTCCGTTGTGCGATTTTTCTGGGTAAAAGTCTGGCAATAAAGGATATTCATTAAGAAATTCTGCCCGTGTATGACGAGCATTGCCTCTCAAGTCAAACTGTCTAAGGGTCCCTTCATAGGAGGCCCTTAGCTGCGCCACTAATTGCTCGTTACTGACGCTGCAAACGTACGTTTGATCCATTAAATTCACTAAATTTTTGTAGAGAATTTTTCAGTCTTCCAGTGAACATGGACTTACAGGGAGATATACTTTTGGAAACTTTGCTCATACGGAGAAAGAATAGACGTAAAAATAGAAGAAGAGTCTGAGTCCAACGATTGGTTTTGGAAAGACAGAATCGAAGACTATTTCATACTTTATTTGATGATTTAATCAGGACGATAAAAAGTTTTTTTTTTTTTTTCTTATTTTCATATGTTTAAGAAATCAATTCAAGAGCTTCTAGCAGGAATTACCAATGAAATTCGAAAACAAAAAAAAAAAAACAAACAAAAAAGACACCGTGGCACAATAGGCTGTATACTGTCGTGGCGGTGTAAGGAATTGGTTGCCCAACAGTCGTCCGTTAACAGCGCCACTCACGCGCCACTAAAATAATGGCATGGCTGTGGCCCCGTCTGAAACCTACAATTTAATTCCATGTATCCGGAAGGGAAGCGCCACTTTTAGTGGCCGCCACCAGCGGCGAAGTCAACCACTCAGATCGTCTGCAGCGCCAGTATTCTGTGGCTGTGGCTGTGTCTGAAGGCTCCCCATTTACATCCATTATTCGCAAGTGCCAGCGCTTCTGAAAGTGGCCTCGTTTGAAGGGACTCTAAAATAAATAAATTTGATACAGAAGTTCTCTGTGGACGGATATCGAATATCGAGTCGGTCGGCTAGCGGAGGCAAATTTGCAACAGATTGGCAACTTGATCCGAGCAGACAGGATGAAGGAAACGATATGCTATGCCCTATAGTCACAGATGATGAGTCTTGGGTGCATCATTACCAGCCTCGACAAAGCGTGCATCAATGCTGGGATCAAGTCGCCAATGGTATAGATCGAGAGGCGAGATCTGGCATATGAACTACTCGAGAGAGGAAAGGATGGGAGATCAGATAGGCCCTACAAAGTTTGTTTTGGTTTGAGTAATATTGAATTCAGACTAAAACCTTCCATCCCACTGTTGATACAGCCACGGCGCGTGATAAGGTCACAAGACAGGTCTTGTCTCCTCTGCTATACACTGCTGTTGGTTGTTTGTTTCGCTTGTACATACTTAGAATGATAATATTGTCATGAAGCGGCGTCTCATTCAAAAATATAGGTCGTCATTTCAATTCGTAACTTACTGACTAGTAGTCCCGAAACGTTGGAAATGTCGAGTTCCAGGTCACGGTGAAGTACCCAAAAGTCTGTCTGCTTCTGAATCAAACAGTTTAATTAAAGAGGTCACGATCAGTAACATAGTCTAGTTATATAATAATATTTACAGATTTAATAATTGTATAATTTTAAGATGTTTATGTTAAAAATATTATTTTATAATAATTATATGGCATTTCGTGTAAAATGTTTGTTCAAAGCTATGAGTATGTAAGTGGCCGTCATAGAAAGCAGCTACAATGAATATGGCAATAGATGGAAGGAAAACGTTAAAAATTATATTGGAAATTATATTCATTACATGCATTAAGTCGCAAGAACCAAATGTTCAAACAATGGCTGAAATTACGATCCATTTCCTTCAGCATCATCAGTTAACATGCATTTCTGTACTGCGCACATTCGATCAAGAAGGTAAGTTGCATTTTCAGTTCATTACTGTATCCTGCGATATACAGGATGTATCATAATAACTACCGATAGTTCAAATTTTAAGATGCGATAGAGGTCACAATGAAACATTTTTTATAATAATGTAGCCTACGAAAATACTTCCGTGTCGAGATATTATAAAGATATCAAAGAAATGAGGATTTGAAATAATCTCAGCGTGAAAAGTAACTGGCCACTATATAGAAGACTTAGATCTAGCCTTGAAAATATTGTATGACGGGAAATATGACACAGACGATGTTGCTCAGCATTAATTCGCCATACATCATTAGCATTGTTGTAAGCTGCTTCATATGCCGTAGCATGTCTGTTAATTTAACATTTGTAAACCGATGCATGTTCAATGATTGGACATCACAGGTTTGTGACGTACAACGAAAACAAATAAAAGAAAGTCATGGACGATAAGGCCAATAAAGAGTTTTGACTTTTACCGTATGTCTCAAAACGGAAGCATTTAAGGACACTGTTTTTTTAATTTCTTTTATATTTAGTTACGTGCTCTCTATTGCATCTGAAAATAAAGCATGGTTATTCTGAAATACATTGTACAGTGCATGTCGCACTGTTTATCTTAAGTGGTATTTAGACACAATTATTGTACAAAATTATGAAATGTACAATAATTGTGTGTTAATATCTATATTACATACGTTTGTAATGCGATAACAACATCACTCATAAATAGATTGACAGCAATAAGTTGAATATTGAAATATCTGTTTACGTTTCCATCGCAATCTCCTCCATCTTCTTCGTGTCTTACCAGCTAGTTTGAGAGCTGTTACACTTACGTCTTCTTGCACTAAGCTTAGGCTTCTAGTAGATATGCACAAAAAATTCGTAAACTGCTCGCACCACATAATTATATCGTAATAATATTCATTTTCGACTTTTTATTTAACAACCTCCTTTTAGCGACTTACAATTCAACGCTGTGTAGGTGAGGGTATCTGGACCAATACTACATTCTCCCACAATACGGGCCTTCCTGACCGTGTGGTCAGCACGATGCAGGATCACCGAGGAGATGTCACAGGATAAGTAAAAGACAAGGGGCGAACACTAGTCCCGTAGACGGAAGATAAATATCTTCCATTGTCTACTCCGGGAATCGAACCTTGTATCTCTTGGATATGAGGTTGTGAGAGCCAAGGCGAAGAACATATTGCAATGAAGTGTATAATTAATTTTGCTCCATTTCAGTTGTTATGGTCTCTCTGGAAATCTAGTGCATGGGGTTGTGAAAGCTTATCATAAATGTCAAGACCTACACTGCACTGGGCTTTCTGGTGATGACCATGACGATGACGATAATAGTCTGGTATGTTCTCATTACTTACTGAGGTTTAATTTTGCTTTCCATGTACAATCTTTTTAACTCCTAAATAATTTTAATGCGTGTGCACAACTGAAAGTTTAAAAAAATAATAATAAATAATAATAATAATAATATTAATAATAATAATAATAATAATAATAATAATAATAATAACAAAATTATTTAGCGACGCTCGCAACTGCAGAGGTTATGTCAGCGTCGCCGGTGTGCCGGAATTTTGTCCCGCAGGAGTTATTTTACATGCCAGTAAATCTAATGGCATGAGCCTGTCGCATTTAAACACACTTAAATGCCATCGACCTCGGCCGGAATCGAACCCGCAACCTCGAGCATAGAAGGCCAGCGCTATACCAAGTACGCTACCGAGACCGACGTAAAAAAAGTTGAGAGTAAATTAAAATAGTAGCCAAGGCAAGTGTCACACCACGATGATAAATGGCTGAAAAATCATATGCGTTATTCTATATTGATTGTTTACTCTAGTTTACTTTAGTTTTGTTTCAATAACTTTCTAGAATTGATGTTATTTATCCGCTTGAAAAGCACATACATTTCATTTTACGTAATTTATTAACTTGCATGATTTAGAAGAAACGTTAAGTTAATAAAATAATACCCAGTCAATGAATAAAACTTTTCTTGTAAAGGAGTTTAATAATAGAAAGCGAGATTTTACAAAATTAATATTCTGTTTTAAAACGCATACGTTACGGCCAGGAGCCATAAATATGAATATGCCGTCCTAAAGAGAAACAATTGGGAATCGATTAATAGTTTCTAGTTCAAATAGAGTAACGCTACTCAATAACAAGTAGGCCTTCTAAGGCAGAAAAAAACTTTGAAATAAATCAATAGTTGTAGTTCCCTTATTGTATTACCTGAGTTTCGATCTACATTCTACTTATAAATTCACGACCCACGACTGGACGTAAAAAAAATTGCGTGTCTACCTTTTATGGCATAGCATATCGCATATCGTCCACTTCATCCCATCTCCTCAGATCAATTCGGCGATCTGTTGTAAATTTGCCTCCTCTAGCCGAACGACTAGTACTGTTATTGCAAGTTATCTTGAACCTCCTGAGCGGGGACAGAGGGGCAGAGGGAAGGAAGCGCGTAACGTAGGTAGAGCCAAATGAGTTGTTTGCGCATGCTCCGCAGCATAATCTCTTGTCAAGAAACATAGTACTATTCCCTTCACTGCGTACCAGTAGTGTTACCATGGAGCAGCAATCACAGTGTAGTAACTTTGGTGAAATCACACCACCGCGGAGAAAAAGTAACGCTGTTATCCATAGCCGAGAAAGAGTAATTATCGCAAATATAATAAAATTAAGCGTTGCGAGGAGTAAAAATTAAATAAATATTTGCTGGAACCTCTTGCTAAGGAATATGAGAGAGCGGCTAAATATTCTGGCAAAAGTATTAGTTACGTGAAGAGAATTAAAAATAATATTGAATTACATCCGAATGAACCTCACACTACTCCAGGAAAGAATAGATATGCAATGTTTAGAAATTATTGCTATAATAACTATGTGCAACAGTGTGTGTATTGAGAGCGACATAATGAATTACTGTTGCAAGTTATTATTTTCTTATAGTTCTACTAAACATATTATTTCATTCCAGAATTAGACTTGTGTAAAGTTGAAGTGGACGACTTCGATCAATATGTTATTCGGGATACTATCTAAGAATTCTATCGTGTTCAGAAAGTAGTACCTACGAATAAGAAGATAATTCCGAATGTATGATTCCATTGGCGAAATAATTAATTTTGAAACAAGCAATGATGGCAGCAATGATAGGGATATGGATTGTGTATAATTGTAAATTAATGTAAATTCAAATAATAAGCCTGTAAAATATTGTTATAAGAATATATACATATTAGCTGAAGGTGTAAGTCATGCAGGCCTCTACAGTATAATGTATAGAAGTAGCTGTAGTAACTCCGCCATTGCCGGTCCTCAGCCCGGATGAGAGAGGAGTGCACACACGATTATATTTAAATACTTACTCATTACAGGTTAATTAAAGCTTGCTACGAAACTGTTCTCCTCTCAAAACCGGAGTATCGAGAGAAGATGATGTCTGTATTGAAACAAGTTCTTTTACAGCAGGGAGCCGCATGGTAAAAGAACCAATGTTTTCTGAAAAGAGTCACGTTACCCGAGGGAGGGGCATCCTTGCCGTGTCGTTACGTTGATGAGTACATGCCGTACCGAGCAGTTCCAAAGACAGACTTAGGGGATGTAAGGTTTAAGATAACTTGCAATAACAGTATTCGATATTCGTCCTCCAGAGAACTGCTGCACCAAATTTATTTATTTTAGAGCTTCTTCAGACGAGTCTACAACTTACTGTGTTACTATACTATCCGCGCTCCCATCTACTGGGTGAACAGTATAAAACAAAACAGGCTTCACTGCTATGCGCGCGGAGATGGGAGACTCAAGGCCGCGCGAGTTCTGCTCTATACTGTTCACCCAGTAGGCTATAAGCCGCTAACAAAAACTTCTTCTCATTGCATTACCGAGTTCGAGTCTATAACTTACTGTCGCTATAGTTCTTCTTAAAACAGTGGCCGCGATTAAACATAAAATTTGTTGCTAATAAACTTTCTATAACCAGTACTGTGCTACCCGCACCGTGATCTACAAGCGAATATTAATATTGTAGCCTATACTGTGTACTATCTGCACTCGAATTTATAAGCAACTGATATACTTACTCTTACTGCATTACCCGTGCTCCAATCTACTCGTACAAGCTGCTATGACCACAGTTATGGGTAATTCATTATCTCGTGAAACCAAATGGCTGCGTGCGCCGTAGCATATAGTAAGAACCTTATGATGGAAGACTAGAAGCGTAGCGAGGGACGGAAGCTTTTCAGTCCACATTTTTCTTCCCCTGACGCGCGAGATACCGAATGGCCTATAAAGTACAATCCGCAATACCACATGAAACAACTGACGAATAATTATATCTTTTACTTCGTTATATTCGCTCCGATTTACAAGAAACTACGAATAGGCCTATACTTTCTCTTACTCCACAATTCCCACTTCTTATTAAGAAGGTACTATCAATGTAAATTATTAATAGACTTCCCGCGATTCGTGACAGAAGCAATGTTGTCAATAAATACACTTCATCCTACTGCATCACCCGCTCTCCACTCTACAAGCTATCGTCATTATAGTTCTTAACGAATTACCCACAATTCGATAAAACATGTGGTTATCAATATATTTCTTTCACTGCATTACCCGCGATCTGACCTACAATCAACTGACGGTACCTATAACTTACACTGCAGTACAGAGACACATTGACTTCAAACCAGTGCTGCATCATTCGGGGGTAATCCGAACTGCGGAGGTGTCCGATTGAAAGCGCATGAAAAATCGTTCCGGAGACTAATCATATTGCAGTGCTGCGTATGATTAAATAGTATCTGGAGCGATAGTTCGTGCGCTTTCAATCACACACCTCCGGTTACCTCCGAATGAGATCCAGCAGCTAATAAAAGTATCGATAGTAGGCCTATGTAGCGGCTCTAATTTTAATTATTCTTATGGTGGTAGAAATAGGGTAATAGTGGTGCATTAAGAACATAATAATAGCAGGGAAAGCAAAAGTACATCCAGAAAACCTGACTTACAGTAATTTTGGCCATGACATTTTATACCACTACCTGTAACGTTTGTGGCTTTGTTATAGGGTATGAGTTACTTCGTAGTAAATACTGCTAAGATGCAAATATAGCCTACATTTGAATATTGGAAATAAAAAGGATGCAAGTGCCAAAGACAAAAATCGTACTACAAAATTTCATGTGGAACTAATAATGTAATATGATACATTTTGCATATTTTTGGGAGAAGCTACGTTTTAAATAAAATTACAATGAGACTTATTCACTTTTCGTAGTGGATTGAGCCAGGGACATGGACTCTATTTTGGAAAAATTAATTTTCTAAGATATTGGCACTTAAAGCCTTTTTTATGTCTAGTCTTCATTATTTGGATGTTTTGCGTTTCTAAGATAACATAAATGCAAAGTATACTTATAAGATACGTTGCATATATTTCAGACTTAGCATGGAACGCAGACTTTGGAAAATACATTTCCACTGTATCGAAAAATTTAATGAAGGTTTCAACGATGACAGTTACACAAGCAGAGGATGTAAGGAATAACAATTGTGCTACTATCTTCATAATAAATCGACAAGTACATGAAAGACTGGGCAGTAGAAAGGTAATTTGTTTTTGAGGCATGTGCACTATTGTAAATTTAATGTCTTTTTCACATAGTAATAACCTATGTAACAGTAAATAAACTATACACGTAAAAGTTATGTCTCGCACCTTAAAATATTCCTAAATGATCCACTTAATGCTATAAAAATTATATAAAATTGAGTGTAACTCTTTAAGGCCTCCCCACACCAACGCGAAATATTCGCATCCGTGGCGGCGACGAATAGTTCGCGTATACAACGGCAACGAAATTCGCACGTTACCCCACACCGACGCGAAATATTCGCAGCGCTGACGGAGACCAAATTTCGCGTATGCAGAGGAATATCATGTCGTAGCTCCTATGATAGTCAATCAATCGCACTGTTATTTTTATGATTGGCAGGTCAATGTCTGAGGAAAGCATGGAACAAATTTTGAAATCGAAATTGTTTTTAAAACGAGGGGGGGGGGGAGATATTAATTTGGAAGTGATCTGTTGGAAATAGACATTTATACCTTCAGAAGTGGTTAGCGGCAAACTTTTTTATTTTTCACGTTAGATGGGAGGTCAAAGCGAATGAAATGTTGAGAAAGAATGGAAATTACTTTTAAGAGTTGTCGCTATTGAAAACCTTTACTGGTTTTTAATTTACGGCGAGTTAAAGAAAAGAGTATTTTTTTACTTGGCGAAGAACTCAAGACAACCTCTTGTCTGTTAATACAGAAATCTTTGCTCTGATTTCAAATCCGCTTACAAAATATTTCCATCGCTTAAATTGTTTTATTATAATTATGAGTTTTGAAATGTAATAATAAATATTCAAATAAATGTAATTAAAATATAAATAATGCAATTAGAAAAATAAATGTAATCACAATATTAAAATAAATGTAGTTACAATATTAAAATAAATGTAACTGAAATATTAGAATACATTTAATTAAATTATTGAAAGAAAAGAATCAAAATGGCGAACGATGATACCTAGTATTTAGCCTTAGATGTTGTGCTTGCGGTTGCAAACGTTGTCAAAGAGCTTAAAGCTCTGGAGGAGAGAACACATAGAAAGAAGATAGAAGTGTGGGTGAGAGTGAACTCCACGTAGAAAAATACAAATGTACATCAGAAACAAGAAGGTACAGATATCTGAAAAGATAAATTACCTATGAAACGAATATTCAGAGAATCCCTCATAACATGAATTACCATCCCAGCACATATAAATAATTGAAAATAGTCAAGTGAAATAAAAGATCCTTTATTGGTAATATATTTTTTATTCCTACTCATAGAGATCACATTGGAAGATTCTCGGTCATTTAGCAATTTTCTAGAAATTTATGAGAGTACGTTCAACAAACTCCTAACACGATATAAATCATTTTAGTGTCATGAAATCAATACATTCACATTTGGAAACAATTATTATACTTTAATTGTCCGTGTTTCTATTATAATGTAATATAATACGTCTAAACTCCCTCAATAACATATTTTTCATGTTTTTTTTTTATCATTAGATACAAAAAGAAAACCATGCTAACTTTTATTAAAATTTTTACCAACTAATACTCCCTTGAATGTATAATGGCTACATTCACTAAAATGCGCTTTCAACGCAGAAAATATCATAAAATTCATACAGTATTTGCAGTTCTAAATATACCGTATGATCGTGCAAAAATAGTACCTATACAATACACGTGTGTTAAGTGCGTAACAAAATCTCGAAAACAGAAGAGACTCTACTTCGTCTCGTCTTTTCTAACTTTTCTTTGATTCTGTTATAATGCCTCCTTCAAGAGAAGGAAGACAAGAGATGATGCCAAGTCTAAAATCTGGGAGGGGTTTGTCCCACAAGTAGTGATATTCGCGTATAATTAATAAAATTATCCTGTTTATGTGTAAGTGTAAGTGTGAAGCAGTATCTGCTAGGTGTAGGTTTTGCTAATTTTTTCAGCGATGTATGCAATGGAGGGGGAAAGGAACTGGCCACCCTACTCCATTATCTCCTGGCCTACTTGCCTCATAAGTGGTGCCTTCTTGGTATCATTTGTGAGGTTCAGACTTGTCTTCGGAAAATTGACTAAACAACAATCCTATAATATTATATTTAATATTTAAAAATTAATTGCAAGTCTGTTATCTTAACATTATGTAGAGAAATATCGCATAATAAAATAAAAATATTAGCCTAAGTCCAAAACATTGGTTATTATTAATTGAGCTGTAGTGACACCAAACGCGAGTACTAATGTTAGGAGATACAGCGCGAATCCATAAGGTTTAATGAAAACAATTTATAGGCCTATTTATGTTTATTGAAACAACTCTAATATACTAGCTAATATAAAAGTTCCTAGAGTATTTCATAGGAATAAAATATGAAAGAGATTAGTTTTGACAAAAAATTGCTATTAAATATATGTTTGCTTTTAAGAATGAAACCTTTCATAAACTAAGAAAATTATTAACTTTGAACTATTAAACCTTAGTAAGATGTTAAATGACGCAAAGTTCATATAGATAGGTTCTCTAGAAATATATTTCTGTACTAAGCAATGCTATGATATTCTGAAGGACTGATAAAAGTCAACAAAAATGCGAATATGAAATTATTCCTTATAGACATGCCGTATGTAGGCTAGAATTTTTCTCTTAAGATACCGGTATGTTAAAGATGTGAATAACTTACCACTTTCATTAAATTTCAATTGGATTGCATCTCATATTGCCCTTTTTCCTTACTTACTTGTAATCCTGTAAAATAAATCGTATAATACTGGATGTTTCCTTACAATTTCTCACAGAACGCCATCATAAAATTCGCGGCGGCAGCGAAAAAAACCGCGCAGGCGGCAGATCTTAATTTCAACGCTGCAGATTCGCAGACGTCCGGCGATACTTTCGCGTCGGTATGGGCACACTCATATACCGCAATGTACACTGAGACAGTGGCAACTTTGCGAAGCGGAACATTCGCCACCGCTGCGAATATTTCGCGTCGGTGTGGGGAGGCCTTTATTCATATCCAGTTTCAATATTTTCAAATTCAAAATAATTTTTAACCTTGCGTTCATTTACAAGTCTCCGTAAAGTTTTAATTCTATCACAAATCTATAAATTTTAAGGACTCAATATAAGAGATGTAATCTATGGCAATTTACTATTGAAAAATAACCATTAGGATACATACTGTATCTCATTGGCACATACTCGGTGCTTCATATTAGGTTGGCCAGTTCAGATGAACACAGATGAAATCATTAAATAATTATTAATATATGAGTCCAGATGTGAACTACGCACTTTTC
This sequence comes from Periplaneta americana, assembly GCF_040183065.1. Taxonomy (NCBI): domain Eukaryota; kingdom Metazoa; phylum Arthropoda; class Insecta; order Blattodea; family Blattidae; genus Periplaneta; species Periplaneta americana. The sequence goes on from NC_091117.1 coordinate 149,040,900, forward strand.
AGCTAATTTTACATTATTTTAATTCAAAATGTTTTTGCATAAACTATGAATATTCTATGTTTCCAGGAATCCAACGAATCAACAATACTGAGAGGTAAAGGTTTAATATTCCATGAACCGGACATGTCTTTACATGATCTGTTCTCCAACATTCACATTCGGTTGGATTCTGAATATTTCTTGGTCCAACCGAGAACTTCGGTAAATAAAGGCCAATTGGAGATTGTCTTTAAAGAAGTGTACCATATTCACACATCCAGACCACTGCAAGTGAAAGTGGTTGGCAAGTGGACAAAAGACGGAGGTTTATCTTGGACGAACGAGACGTATTCTGAAAGAAGAAAAAATTTGCAGGCTATCGTTTTTAAATCAGGATTCATCAACTTCGTATGTTCATTTCATTATTATTATTATTATTATTATTATTATTATCATCATCATCATCATAATCATTATTAAGTAGCAAAATACCCATCAAAGTTGACTAATTGGAGACTGTAATAAATATGGCGCTCTTCGATAACCTTTATTGCTCTGGAAACGGGACTAGTATGAAGTTTATGAAATAACTGAAACATAGGCTAGTTAAATTATAATCATAATGAGCACTTAATTTGTAACTTTTCATAATGACTTGTGATTATTTTTAAATCTGTCAACAGAGCAACATACTTCAAGCGTCGAAGTTCAATGGATCAAAGCCTATCGAGATCCGTGGGTTTTCCTCTGAGATATTGAACGCATTACAACAAAAGCTCAATTTCTCGTAAGTATTGTTTCCCGGTACTTACAACACACGAACATTCAGCAAATATTATGGGATGGGATGGGATGGGATGGGATGGGATGGGATGGGATGGGATGGGATGGGATGGGATGGGATGGGATGGGATGGGATGGGATGGGGTAGCAGTATTAGTAGTAGTATTTATTTATTTAACCTTAGAGATAAGGCCATTATATAATTACAATTAATAGTAAATAAAAGGGTGGGGTAGGTGTGAAATTTTAAAATGTCACGTGAAGTGAAGTGAAGTGAAGTGAAGTGAAGTGAAGTGAAGTGAAGTGAAGTGAAGTGAAGTGTAAATTTCTGTGATATGTAGTGAAAATAATAGAATGGTACAAATATGACTGAGTCAACACAGGTGAAAATAACAATTTATTTGTTTATACTGGCAGACTTAAGGTCCTTCTCTCACACTCTACTAGGCTTGAAATTATGATATATTATCATTGAAGTAAAGTGATATGGATTAATGAATAATGTAAATTACTGTGAAGTTATACACTGTGAAATATGTGAATCAGATATTATGTATGTATGTATGTATGTATGTATGTATGTATGTATGTATGTATGTATTCATGCATGCATGCATGCATGTATGACATGATGTGACATGATACATAATAAAGCGAAATTATACACTGTAAGGTAGTAATTACGTGATTAAGAATGAAATGATGGGATCTGAAATAAAGTGATGGGAATTACTAAATTAAATGAAGTAATATATAGGTACCTGAAATGGTGTAATTTAAGATGTAATTCAAAATAATATGATGTGACGTTATGTGAAGTGACATAACTTAACGCAACATGTTAATTAAGCCATATACTGAGGTGATACGTTTCTCAGAAGCATGTGATGTGATATGGCGTCAAGTGATTGGTATAAGAAAATGTGAATCAAAATTATGTGGTGTGATGTGAAGTGTAATGATGTGAAATGAATAAGTATACTGTACTTTAACGATCTTACTAATAAAAACTCTGTATACAGATGTCTAACTGTCTTATACTTATACAATGAGTAGCTCGTTTATACGTCGTGTGTAAATTCCTTGCTAATAATCACTACATACGTCGTGTATAACAGTATAACTGTTACACAGCTACGTCATGGTTTCGTCATTACTTCATTACGAAAGGTAATAGAATATCTGAGATTCACTATTGCATCCGGTAGAGCGCTCTAGTGTGCCATGTTAAGTATCGATTTTTACAACTGGCTCTGATCGATTACCACATTATATTTTGGTCAAAGAGTACAAGCTACAGCAATATTACTCTAATTATTCTATGCTCTTTGGTTTGTTCTTCTGTGTTTACAAGGCAGCCATCATCATAAAATGAGAGTCGATACGAACAGCTGTTAGAGGGGCGGCCATTTTTTCTCTATATACAACGCTTAAACAAGGGGTTTCGTGCATATAACTACTGCAAAGCAATTCCCATTGTGTGGTTACAGACTGTTTATACATCCATCGCTTATGCATGATTTATTAGTAAAGTTTTCTGTCTCAACTCTGCATAAGTCTCGTAGGCTATAAAAAGTATACACGGTTTATTAGTAAGACCGTAAATTGATATGTGATTCAAATATAACTCAAAATCACAGTGCGAGACGATGTGATGTGATATAAATAGTATGATAAAATGTTAAGTATTATCAAGTGACGTGAAGAGATATGATGTGACGAGAAGCGATACAATGTGATATAATGTGATATTGAAGTAGCGTGGTGTGGTGCGCGGTGTGCGAAGTGGAGGATGCGGGGTGCGGTGTACGGGGTGTGGTGTGGTGTGGCGTGACGTGGCATGGCGTGGCTTGGCTTGGTATAAAATGATGTAAAAAGACATGAACTCACGTGAAGTGGTATGATATATGTAGGAATGTGATACTGTGTGAATTGATTGCGATACGAAGTAATGTGTCTGATGTGAAAGGATGTAATTATGTTATGTAAAAATATCAATAGAGGTAGCTGAAATGAAGTTCTTACGTTCAGTGGCAGGCTGTACATTTTAGACAAGAAATATAACGAAGAGATCAGAACAGAATTAAATATTTTAACCTGACAGAAAGAATTCAAAGTCTGAGATCTAATTGGCTACAGCACATAGAAAGAATGCCACCCAACAGGCTTCCACTGATTTTACTCCAGAGCACCAATGTTGTCTATTCACGCTTCTTTTATTTGTACTGTATATACTGTTATCCTCTGAGGAGTTTAGTGCTGAGAGGAATGCGGTTCAGACTAGTCTAGCGCGGTACTGGAGTGGGCGGGAACAGTGACAACGGCAGTCTGGAAGGAAGTACAATCATACTGAAAACATTCGCCCTATTTACGAGAGCAGTATGCCTATTAGTTTTCTGAAGTATTTTTGGCGAGATAGAGATACAATCATTCGTACTTACAGGTTCAGAGAAAGAAAGTACACCACCAGAAATACAAATACAATAAAATAAATAAAAAGAAAAATCATAATAAAACTACAATAATATAAATGAAAAGAAGAATCATACTATAAAATTGAGTGATTAGTAGAATTGAATTAAATTTGTAAAGTAATCAATTTAAATCTACTCTACTGCTGAACTCACTTGAGAAGTAAAATTACTTGATTTGTATTTTAAGAGATCACCAACAAATGATTTTCGCATGAAATTATAGGAATCTGTTTTTCACGATACCAATCACACATATTCTAAAATTCCAATAGAATAAAACCAAAAACACTTCCATAGCATGTTTCCTTAAAAATGACTTGTAACGGTGAAATATTTAATATGAGTAATTCATATAATATTAACATAGCTAACATCAGGGAGACGTTTGAGCAAAAATTGCAACAATATATTTAATATATTAATAACAAAACCATATAGGCCTAGGTAAACAATATGTATATGAAATACTCACACACTACTACAAACTGAAGACTGGATATTTTTGGACGATTAATACTTCCCACTCCGCTCGGCTCGGCTTATCTGTAGCAACAAAAGAATCTACCTGCAACCCCCCGCACCGATGGCAAGAATACCTCAGGTCACAGTACTAAACTCGTCGGAGGAAGACAGTACAAAGATAATACCGTTGTTTGTAGGAGTGACTACTACATCCCAAGTGACGGGTCATTCGGCGCCATGATAAACGGTACATGGACTGGACTCATCAAAATGCTGGTCACAGACGAAGTGGACGTGGTTGTCCTTACCGTCATGAAGACGCTTGAAAGATTAACCGCTGTGGACTTCTTCACCGCTCTCATACAAACCAGGTGAAAAGATCATACGTAAACAATAATTTGCCTCCGAGAAAAACGATAAAAACAACCTCACAAATATACCGAAACGTGTCACGTAATTTTTATACGACTTGAATAATAACAGTTCAATATCAACTGCACAAGCCGCCTTGATGGCTCAGTTGACAGAATAGTGGCTTACGACTACTGCGGACCCGGATTCTAATCCCGCTGATGACAGAGTAGTGTTTGTAGTGAACATAATCAGGGTTTTTCTCGAGGTTCTCCGTTTCATGCATCATTCCAGCGCCACTCTCCCTTTCAATATTCGTTATCAACATTAATCAAAATTGTGTCGGTATGAGGTATAGCATTATACTGACGTACAGATGCCGCCAATCTGAAAAGAGATAATAATTACAGCCCGGAATTTTAGGTGCTAAAAGTTAATATTGTTCCTCGCTATAGTTTATAAATAGAAGCCATGGCCCCACATCTTTGAGAGGTCATTCATGTCATTCAGTATTTTCCTTTTGGTACCGTTAAAGATGTCTACTCCTCTTAACCATCACGAAGGGTGCTATTCATAGAAATTTCGCTAGCCCTCGCTAGCCCGCGCTAGCCCGTGTGCTAAACAGGATTCATATCATATCATATCGCTAACACTGGTTTATGAATACGAAAAAGTTAGTTAGCTGATCATCCACCGAAAGCCCGCGCTAAGAATATCTATGAATACGGCCCTTAGAAATTAGCGCACGATTTACAAGATTTATTGCTCAGTCCTTGTGACTCTGTTGTCTATTATTACATATCGGGCTCTTGTGAACTAAGCTTAAAACCCTCCTCACGGGCTATTCATCTACACTTAATGTCATTCTTAATTTTTAGCACCTAACATTCCGGTCTTTAGTAATAACTTGCTCTTTCGGGGTTGGAAGGGCACTCTAGTGGGATTCCATTGGACCATTTAGCATTAATGTATTCCGAAATTACGATCTTGTTAGTACTCGAATATAATAATAATAATAATAATAATAATAATAATAATAACAATAATAATAATAAAAATAATAATAATTTATTTTTTTCTGGCAAAGTAAAGGCCGTGAGGCCTTCTCTTTTACTCAACCAGAGATTAAAAAGGAAATGCACGATAATATAATGTTAATATAAAAGAAAATTACCTAAGTCAAAATCAAGACAGAAAAATATGCATTAGCCAGAATATTAACGAAATTAAATACTTACGTAACTAGACTAGACGGCATTTCGGAAGGCGGTCGGCTGCTATATGCGCCATAGCATTTCTGGTATGTGACATCACAAGCTTGTACAATATAACCAATCGGAATCAGTCAGTAACAAGTACTTCTCCAGTTCGTTTGTTCACGCGTGAGTGTTTCAATACATTGAATAAGAACTACTAGCATTTACTGTGTGTGTGTGCGTGCGTGCGTGAGTATGAGTGTGAGTGTGAGTGCGTGTGCGTGTGTGTGTAAGGTAAATAAATGAAAGAAGAGACAGTAAAAAAAAAAACAAGTACTGCACAGGCAGGCGCGGAAAATAGTGTTTAAGGCGTATAGTTATTTTAAAAACGTTGATGAGCAGAACGCTGCCGGCCATCTTGATGCTGGCTGCAACGTTTCCAATGCGCAAGAAACGACTGCAGAAGCATGTGTTGTGGGATTGAGAACCGTGCAAAGAATACTGTTAGTGAAGGAAAGAAGGTTTGATTGGTGTCATGCTTACAGTAATCAACGGCTAAGGTCACTATTGTCTTTTGATAACTTAAATTCTCTCCTGCGCTATTCGTATTGCACGTGCGCGTGAAGTACGATGTGGCAATGTTGTACGCTGTCTTGCTCTCTCTATCTGTCTCTCTCGACGCAAACGCTAGCAGACTACCGCCTTCCGAATTGCCGTCGACTCTAGATGGCAAATTAAATTATATGATTTTATAATAGGCTATATACCCTGGGACACTATGCGATGTAAAGTAAGGTGTTTCACTTTGGACTTGAAAGCTTTTAAGATCGAGCATCCCCAACATCTGTAGGTAATGAATTTCAAGAACAGATAATGTCTATTGTAAAAAAAAAACTAAAAATATGCGGCTGTTCTGTGGAGAGGGACTGACAATAGAGTGTTTTGTTGTGACCGGGTATACAGATTATGATGTGTGAATAGATTATGAAATCGTGATGCAAGGTATTCAGGGATTGATCTATACAAAATACGATAGAGGAAAGAAAAACAATGCAAACTGCGTCTGTCAGCCAGCCGGAGCCAAGACAATTCATTGAAAGACGGTGAGATATGATCATAGAGACGCATATTAACATATAAACCGAACACAGGCATTATGAACATGCTGTAATCTTTGGAATTAGTTATAGCTGAGATCACTTAATAGAACGTCGCAGTAGTCGAACTGTGGTATGATACTGTAAGTGTCTGGACTAAGATTTGCTTTAATTCAAAAGGAAGAAATTTTTTATTCGTCAAAATGAGTGCAGTAAAGAAAATACTTTTTACATACATGTTTAGTCTGTTTGGCCCAGTTTTAAGTGCTCATCGATATGAATATCCAGATTTTTCACACTTCCACTAAATGGGATATCAGTGCTATTTACAACTACGACGGGAAGAACAGAACATCTCTTCTCCTAAAAAGTACCCAAGAAAACAGAGTACTTATAAATGCAGATATACAGGATGTTAAAAAAGTATCCAACATTTTAGGAGGTGATAGTATGCATCAAAACAAGAAAAAAATATCTGGGTATTACAACACATACTTTCTGAGATCTGAAGACTTGTTCATAGAAGGTGCTCAATGTGACATCCATTTGTGGCAATGCATTTTTCTGTCCTAAAATACAGCAGACTACCAGATAATCATACCGTAGTTGATGGAATACTGATACGTCGCAAGGAATACTGAAAACAAAAGTTTCGTTGCGGATATGAGCGAGGTTCAGCAGAGATGGTGTTGTGAATTTTCGTAATCAGCATGTGTGGGCTGACGAAAATCCCCATGCACTTGAAGAAATAAGGCATCAGCGTATGAGCAGGCGTTCTTGGCGATAGATTAAGGGCCATAACTGCTACCACAGAGATTAACTGGGGCTCTTTATCAGGACTTTCTTATTAACGTATTGCCTACATTGCTGGAGAATGTGCCACGTCAGCAAAGACTACAGATGTGGTTCATGCATGATGGCATACCAGCACATTTTCTCCGCAATGTGCGTGAACATCTGACGCTGACATTTCAGGATCGCTGGATTGATCGGGGAGGCCCAACACCTTGGCCTGTTCGTTCCTCAAACCTAAATCCCCTGGACTTTTGGTTATCAAGAACAACCAGATAAAATTCAAATAGTACGTGATTCCTTACGCCGAAGGGCAGAGGAATGCATTGCCATGAATGGACGTCACATTGAACACCTCCTATGAACAAGTATTCAGATCTCAGAAAGTATGTGTTGTAGGACCCATGTTTATTAGGCATTACGAGTATTTTCTTGTTCTGATGCATACTAGCACCTCCTAAAATATTTGCTACTTTTTTAACATCCTGTATTCTTATCTCTTATTTTCACAGTTTTCGTATTTACATAAAGAAGCCGGATTCAGAAGAACAATCGTTGAGTAAGTTACTTAAGCCTTTGTCTGGCAACCTGTGGAATACGACGCTTGCAGCAATGGTGACGATGACTCTCGTTCTAGTCTTGGTTGCACATTGCGGCAAGAAGCACGAGAACACTCAGGATGGCCACAGCTACCCTTTGGGCAGTGCAGTCTTGCTCATATTCGGGATCTTTTGTCAGAGAGGTGAGAACTGCATACGCAGACTTATTTTTACCTTGCATATAATCATCAACATTTCACGGGTTAAGCCATTAAGGCTCATAGTTTTCAATTGAGGAGTCATATGTACTAGGGCCGTATACCTCTATAAGCCCTTTTTAGATATAATGCATTTTCTTGTTCCCCATAATCATGTTGTCTATCTTGCAAAATTTTGTTTCAATATCTCTAATACAGCGATCATGGCGATCGATTGTTTATCTGCATGTCATGATACACAATGAGATAAACTTTGTAAAGAACATGCCAATCGTTAAGAGTACTTCTTTAAATCATGCACCAACACACAAAACAAGTGAAATTCATCTTAACCATGAAAATATATGGGAATATTGCATAACAGTTAATGGCTCCACTATATCTGTGTGTAGAAAATTTTGTTTTTCATTATTCCAAATAAGTGAAAAACAAATACGTATTAATCAAGAAAAAGTTTTAGAGAAGGCAAAATTTCACAGAAGCAAGAGATGATCATGATATGAGCCGTTTAATTGCAAAATCAGATACATCACTAAAACATAATTTTTCAGTACGAAGTAAAAACGTTTGCAAGGAACCAAGGATTTGCAACCAATACTACTTTTTTTTTCATCATACAAATCCATGTGATGTATCTGGCTTTGGAGCATAACAGTGCTTTAGCAGTTGTAGAATCATATGAAGATATGAAATATAAACTCATTTCGAAAAAAAAAAGTGATGTATCTGATTTTGTAACTACACGCCTCATATCAGACGCAGAAATATCAGCTAAAATGTGTGGGAGTTAGCAAAGAAACATCTAGAAAGCATTCCACATCAAGAGTTACATTACTCCGGAGAGAAGTCAAGTAAGAAATATTTTCAGAATTCATCTCTGAATGTTGCAACTTTGTTCCGACACTTTCAAACAAATTGCAGAGAACAGACAAATAAACCACTGAAATTGAACTATTAAACATATTTTCAAGTTTTGAGAAAATGAATGCAACTATGAATTTAAAAAGCCTCATACTGATGTATGTGATTACTGCACAGCTTGTACTGTGAAACTCTGCAGTTCACAAACCTCCTATAAACATCTATCCTAGAAGCAGTATAGCGCTGGCCTTCTATGCTTGAGGTTGCGGATTCGATCCCAGCCCAGATCGATGGCATTTAAGTGTGTTTAAATGTGACAGACCCATATCCAGTAGATTTATTGGCATGTAAAAGGACTCCTGCGGGACAAAATTCCGGCACATCTGCAATGCTGATATAACCTCTGCAGTTGCGAGCGTCGTTAAATAAATCATAATTAAAATTAAAAGCAGAAAAGATCTCCGACAAGAAATTCCCTCTACATTTTGTCTGGAATATTTTTATAAAAAAATTAATGTGTTGTAAATCTACGTTACGGGACCCAATACTTTAATCCTTAGATTTTGTTACCACTGGCGAACCTCGCAGCTAATGTCAAGCAATGACAAAGAACATAACACAGAGGTACTAAAATCAACATGGGTAAAATAATTGATTTTTTATAGCGACATTTTCCATTGTGTCTAAAAGGTAAGTTTGGAAATGCGTATCTAATTTTAGGTGTAAATATTTTTTGCCTGCAGGCTTGGACCCGGCGCCACAAACCTGGTCTTGCCGTCTAGTTCTGTTCACGGCATATCTCAGCGCCACTGTCATATTCGTGGCATATTCTGCAACGTTCATTTCTTTCTTGACTATTAATCGTTACGAGTTACCCTTCACGAACTTAAAGGGACTTCTGGACAATGGGAAATATGTTCTCGGAATGCTGCCAAAATCAGCACAATTCACCGTTTTCTCTGTGAGTAAAGTTAATTTCTATTAAATGATGACCTAATCTGAATTTTCTTCGTTAGTTTGGACCAGAAATAAACCTTAACACACCTCTCTAAGATATTGGTAAATCCACAGTGCCCTTGGCAGTATGTGTCCTGTTTCCAGAAGAACTCATCTTTGAATGTCTACTATACATATTCGTACATCAAAATTAAATCGTAAATTGTAGAAACTCCACAAGACACAATTATTCCCAATTTCAGTTTTTCATATGTTTGCAATGTTCATAGATAGATCCCTTCAATTTCTACAGTAATCCCACATGTCCACTGCTCCATGTACATTTCACTGCTGCATTAAATTACAGTGAATACCGCAAGTCTAGGACATGTCGAATTTCTTTGAAACCAGACAATTTTTTCAGTTTACTTTCCTTTCTTTTTATAGGTTTGAAAGAATATGAGGAATTAAATATACTGTATTATTAACATTAACTTACATTTTTGTAAGTGAGTGATTTTTTTTTCAATTATAGTATAGCCTACATTTAAAGCTGTTTAGAAGGTAAAAAGATTGTCCCGCCCCATCTTCAACTAAAATAATATATTGTTTTAAAGAAATAGAATCACTGTTACCAGTCATGAATAAAATTACAGAAACCCCACATATCCAGGCAATTCAGATTTTTATTCAGAAAATTCCAAAAGAAAAAATGAAGTCCACATAATTATGTCAAACACTATCTTTTATTATTATGCATTAATAAAAATAATAATTTCAAAAAATATCAAACGCTTTTGAAGATAATCAATTTTCTGTGTCTCTTGAAAAACTTACTTAAATGGACATGTGGAATTTCTACAATTCACGATTCATTTGTCTAAATTACACCTTGATTTTTATTTAGTTGCACAGGCTCTAATTCGATTTGCACGTTTACTTCTCACTGTCTCTTCCATAATATTCTGAGACATGCTTTAGCGACCCTGATTCACTAAGGCTTGTCTCAGAGTGTATAGATGATGGATATGTTTTTATGTAAATTTATTCTTGTGTATTATAACATGCACTAAATACCGCAAACAGGTATGCAAATAAATTCCTCTTGAAATATGTTTCAAAACAATACCAATAGCAGATATAAACAAATCGTCCATTGCTCAACAACTCAAAGACAAATGAGTAGAATATTAAAGGAAAATACTTCCGAGACAACTTAGTAATTACTGCTTGAAATGTGTAATGAGAAATTGAGGGGTAGAATGTCAAATGTACCTAAATCCACATTTCGAATTTTTCAGATGATTCATAATTATAATTCTTCTAGCCAGTGACTACAAAAACTAAACGTATTTTACTCATCAGATGTGCACAAATATATTAGGTACCGTTATTGAAATTACGAAAATGCAGCAACTTTACCTCTAAATGCACACAAGTTCATAGACCCAATCAAAGAATAGGCGGAAAGAGAACCGTTTCCTTGGAGGGGCAAAGTAAAATCACAGAATCCCCATATAAGAGAGTTATGGGGGACATAATTTACCTCCTCCCCCTGTTATAGCTTGACTGTGGTACAGTATATTGGAATATGACCATTTAATAAATGTATTTTCGGGGGCATGTTTCTTTTAGTGTTACATCCATATCCGCGATGTTTCGGACTGAATTGTATAGGACTTGAACTGTAGGTCAGCTACGAATTATTATAATAGGGCATGACTCTAAATAATCTTCCTCTTTTTCTCTCTCATACAGAAACATATGCATACATCAATAGAACTACGTAACAGTGCTAACACTAAACTTTTTTATATGAAGCTTACCTTCCTGAAGATATATTATGAAATGTAAACTCTAATGATTTTATTTAATCTCGTCTTTAAGTTTACACATTATACCGGGATCACTTTTCTTTTTTCTGCATTGTTGTGCAGTGTGTTATTCATACATCTCCAAGTGGCGGCCTGAACATCTGCAGACTTCTAACACATGAGTACGGTCTGTTACAAAAGAAATATTACAGTGCTTCCATTACTCAAATGAGGTGTAGAAATTCTTATACATTCAGAAATTTAAAATAAACATTATAGTCCAGACACATTACCTGAAGACATTATTTCATAAATTTATGCACAGAAACTTAATCATAAACAAAAGCAAAATAGATCTTTTGAATTCAACATTTTCTAACGTTAATAGAAAAAGAAAAGAATTCAGAGAAGTTTTGGGGGGGGGGCAGTGCCCCCCATGCTCCCCTCATAATTCCGCCTATGAATCAGAGTAGCTCTACAGGTCATACAGGTGAAGATGGTGGCGCTCAGCTGTACTGTATATGTCTGCAGTTAGCTTGTGCGACTGTTTGAACTGTGTTCTCTTTATTCGGAATGGACAATACAGAAATTAATCGACCGAAAAATAAATCGAGAAATGAACAGGATAGGAAAAAGAAATGTAGAAACGCATTATAGCAATGGGTATGTAGTGTTTTTTTAAATAAGTTGTATTAAATTATTAGCCATGAAATTGAGATATTAAGGAAGTTTCGTGAGCTTGTAAGTATAATAATTTAATCTTTATTGATTTGAGTGAATAACATTGTCCCAGAAGTGTTTTCATAGACCTACACATCTTTTTACTTATAAAATGAACACGAGAAGAGTACACTCCATCACAATCAAGAAAAACTGGAGTTACAGCACGATCACTGCAGGACCTTCCAAAATGCCAATAAATTTTCAGAAGAGGATGGTAGAAGTAAATTTAAAAATTCAATGGACTGGGGGTCATGTGCACCAGAACATCTCTTTGAAAGCATGCTCCATTGTTACGCCTTTCCTGGACACAGTAGATTAATTTGTGACAGGGACTTCGAGTTAATTGAAAAGAAAGGATGAAAGGTTGCTACAATAGTTTATCATGAAGGCTGGATATCCCTCATTGAAAGTGCTTGCACGAATAAACAATTTGCTGTTTCATTGCTAAAATATCCATTAAACAAAACACTTGATCCTGATGAAGAACGTGAGATCGCTGCAGCTCAAAACCAGAAGGAGGTTCTCGATGGTATTCTAAGAAGTCAGATCCCGAGAATAATTGAAAAAAAAAATAATGAGTGTGAAGTTCCGAAAGAAGAAAGGAATAATGGCAAAAGGAACAATGATTGGGCCATGTAATATACTAGTGTCTCTTCTCAAAAGGGGAGTGCGAGGTGCAAGCCTAAACAACTATTTAAAGAAGATCGGGGAAAGCATTGATTTTTGTCCAATAAAATTTGAATATGTTTCAGATAGCATGTACCTCCTCAAGTGTGTCCTCGGATATCAAAAAGATACATTTATTTCTCACTAATTTCGTGCTTCGTCAACAAAAGCGTCCTTTATACAAAGAAAGCCACTTTGCTGCATGCCAACTTTTTTTTCTATATGAACTGTTACAGGTCAGATTCTTTGTAAGTGAATTCTGTTATAAGTCGTACGTTTTCAATGTGAAGTGTCCTGTGTTATGTATGCATTATTAACTACTATTTTTGTCTAACATAAAGTTCTGTTTTCCTAGAATATATTATCAGGAATGAATATTTATAAGAAATACAAGTTTTAACTCCAGAAATATGGTTTCCTTTAACATTTTCTGGACTACTTTCTTTAAAAAGGCAAACTCACCAATGAATTTATGTATGTACGCCGGTATAATAGATTAAAGTGCTGAAGCCCAGAGTAAAATGTATCATAATAACAAAAAACTGCGCAATATGGGTGCAAAAACCCTATAAAAGAAAGAAAGAATAAGTTCTGTTCTTAAATATATCCAGAGTTCATGGAAGTGAGATGGAAATTATGTCAATGAATTTTTTTTTTTTTTAATTTTAAAGGATTTCTTTTTTAGTACCACTACTGTGTAAAATATCAACACTGTATAATAATCTAGGCTACCAAGTAAAATTAAGATTTGGGTATTTTATGTGATGTGTTGACGTTACATGAATATTCACAATCAGGATCAGAGAATTAAATATAACCACTAAAAATGGGGAAATGTGTAAAATCTGAGAAACTACTTGAGCCGTTATTACTCGGACACTACAGACGTGGACAAATTATTAGCAAAACTCACGATTTTATTGTATAATTATACAAAATTTGACTTTTCAATTTTGACTGCAGTTGATATTTTTACGTACTTCTGAGTACTGTAATCATAAAAATGTTAACAGTCGTCTAAATCGAAAAGTCACATTTTGTAAAAATATGTCACAAAATTCATACATTTTGCTAATAATTTGTCCACGTCTGTACAAGAACAAAAACTAAAAGCTTCGTTAACTGACGGCTCTGTATGTCAACCATTATTTCTATTTCGCTCATCTTTCTTTGTTATCTTGTCTCTTTTTATGCCGCATTACAAGCACGCTTATCATTAAATTGTAAATACTTATTCTTAGAGCCTGTAGCATTCCAAGTACCGGCACTGACCGAATTCCGAACCAGAGTTCAGTACATTTCAACCATAGAGCCACGAAAACAGTTTAAAAAATATAATTAAATCTTTATGAAATATTTCACATGACGTCACATTCTGCAGAGGATAGTGAAGAGAAATTACAAGATATGATATAAAACGAACACTTCAGCAAATGAAACCAAAAATTACGTAAAGAAACTTTAAGTCAATCTGAAACAAAAATAGCGCAGCTTAAACTCACGTAAACAATCTAAAAGTAGCTTGAGAAAACCAAATCTAACCTAAACAAAAACGTTCATCAATCACGCACAACTGCAAATGAGTGCATTAAGAAAAGACACAAATCGTTACTTGGATTCTAAACTTTACCCACAATTGACTAATAGGGAGTTAGTAAAATTTTGTATGCTATTATTATTATTATTATTATTATTATTATTATTATTATTATATTAATAAAATTACAGCAGAACCCCGATTATCCGTCACCCTATTAACCGATTGTTGGATTATCCGTCTGTCATTCTCTCCTCATTTGTTGTAAAAAAAAATGAGTACTGCACAATACATTAGTACGTATTTTTTTTTTTATGGAGAGTGATATTACAAGCCTTCACCCTTACACATTATGACCTACTGTTCGAGTGACCTGTTTAATATATCTGCTAAACGCCTTCCAGAACTGCAAAAAGAATACATGTTGTGCTAAGTATCGAAGAGAAGTGCTTATAATTGAGTGGTTTTGGAAAAGAGGAAGTGTGGTTCATCTCACATCGGAATACAAGATTGGAGTTACAACTGTGCGAGATTTAATAAAAAAACAAGAATAAAGTGTATGGGGTAAATTACTTAAATTTATAACATGAGACCTATACTTTTCCTATCTTTCCACAGAAATCCATCATAGGAAGTTTCCTCGACCCTTAGAAACCCGCCATTGACATTCATTCATTCATAGTGTTGTCACTGCAAACCCAGCATTCTCCAGTCTTTCCTATTTTCTGCCTTCTTCTCAGTCTCCGCATATGATCCATGTATCTTAATGCCGTCTGTTACTTGATACCTTCTTCTCCCCCGAAATCTTCTCCCGTTTACCATTCCTTCCAGTGAATCTTTCAATAGGCAGTTTCTTCTCAGTCAGTGACCCAGCCAATTCCTTTTTCTCTTCATGATCAATTTCAGCATCATTCTTTCTTCACCCACCCTTTCTAACAGAGCTATTATATTTAAAATTCCTGAACCACTACCTAATAGTAGTAGCACTAGTAACCCCCCCCACTTCGATTATTGTGATTTTCTACTGACTGACCTCAATGTCAACCAGTCGCAAAAATTACAACGTGTTCATAATTCTTGTGTTCGCTTCGTCTGCGATGTCCGTCGCGCTGACCACATTACCCCATCCTTCCAAACTCTAAACTGGCTACGGCTTAACGAACGTAGAGATTTTCATTCTCTTGTTCTCCTTTTCCATGTCCTTCACACCTCTACACCTACCTACCTTGCCTCCCGTTTCAGTTACGTGTCATCATACCATAATCTCTTCACATGCACGCAAAATAGCCGCATACTAGCCATACCAACATATAAGACATCATCGTATTCATCATCATACACAATCTCGCTATTGCGCTTGTGGAATACCCTACCCAGTGACATCAGAGAATTTAGTAGCGTTCAAAAGCAAGCTTATTAAGTATTTTCTTACTGCGTAGAGTAGGTTTAATTTTTACTTAATCAATAAAAGAAATGCTTCTCTCTTCTTAACTTTTACAATAAACTGTCTAGCTTTTATTAATCAGTTAATCTTTTAGTACTTTGATTTTATTGTATTTGTAAATTTAATATTAATTGTAATTATAATTGTATTCTTAATATTGTAGTTGTAATCCCCTGGTAGAAGGGAAGAGAAGGCCTGATGGCCTTAACTCTACTCTAAATAAATAAATAAATGAAATAAATAATGTGTTAAGACACATGATCACGGAGAAAATTACGAAACTGCATTATGCAACACTTAATTTATGAAAGCCTTCTATGGTACGGATTATCCTATTTTTTCGATTAACCGTTCAGCCTATCCCCTTCATTAACACGGATAATAGAGGTTCTACTGTATTATCATCAAACTTTAAATACAAATTTCACTGAAGAAACCGAGAAGACTTCCGTCTCATTCGACTGCTAGGAACTTCAGTGCACGCTTTTATATGTAAAATACTACAGCTACTTCAATTAATACAGTAGGCCTACAGTGTATACTGCACAGCCTTATGTTAGTCCATTATTAACGTTTTAAAATGTTACGTGTACTAGACAGTAGTAAACAGCAGACAGTCTGGTCATATAATTACAATTTGACGCAAGACGTAATTTAAATTATTACATAAAACACAAGATAAACGAATGTTGTTGCTATGACATAACACGTCTCATTTTTCCTCGACGATAATCTAACTGTACTCCGTGCCTGGAATCTGTAAAGTATAGGAGACGAAACAAGTCTTCTGTGTAAGTGGTTAGTGAATGACTACTTCGGGGGAAGGCACTCCCTGTAGAAAGCGAGCAACTGCAGAGAAGAACCATTTTCATCTTAAATCAACCGCAGTTAAATAGGGATGTCCTGAACTAGCACCAACAGATAGCGCACGTGTACTTTGAGGGATTCGCTTTGCATGTGCATTTGTTTTTCAGTATGTAAACATTGAGGATATACGTAATGTATTAGTATATTAAACACTTTTAAAAACACCTCAAAATGCCAAATTTTTGTTATATTCCTACATGTAAAAACCAGGGAAAGCTTTTTGTCTTCATTCAGGTCCCGAAATATTCTGAATACATGCTTTAAACCTTAAAAAAATAACGAATTAAATTGCGCCTCGAAAGTGCTAGCTATTAAACAAAAGTAACTACTTCAAGTAATGAAATGCTGGCTACAGTTTCATTTTGGAGAAGGGAAAAGAAAAATCAATAAAAACATACGCAACCTCGACAGCGAGCTACGTTAGCTTAGATTATATACAGTACCGGTAGTTACAGGAGTCTCCGAAGTTTACGCCTGCAGTAAATTCTCTATAAACTGAGATGTTCATTGTCCAGGACGATCCGTAGTGAAATCCATTTCGTGAATAATGTTTTTAATGTACTGTAGACTAATTATTAAAACCATGTTTTAAATTCAAATTTTCAAAATCATCCTACATAGTATTCAAAACTGCATGTCCTTAACCTACAAAATACACGAATAATCGTGATGTTACTGCGATCATATTACATCAACCTATCGAACATTGTACTTCATCTTACTGCAACATAGAAAAAAATACGAGGAATTCAATCTCGATAGTCCCTTCCCTATAAAAAAAATACATTGGTGGCTGCATATCTTGTTTTTAGAGTACCTACGGTACTTAAATACCAATGATTAAAGAGGGTAATATTCATCTACGGCATAGTTCCTATTTTTTTTTTTTTTTGCACCTCGTTCTCAAAGTTCTCGTTTAGGTTCATGAACATTCAATTTACTCGTATCTATATTCTGCATACTGCAGATTTCCCCACCCATCTCGGGGAATCGCTCAATGTTATACAGGTTTAGGGCTATGCTATTATTTATTGTAAATGAAATTAAATTATGAGATAAGAAAATATTGAATTATATTAAATTATACTAGGTTATACAAAATAATTGTAAATATAATTTTGACACGCACAGGAAACCAACAAATGGGAAATGTAATCAATTATAGCATATGACATAATATAGCCCTACAACATGTTGCGCCGCATGGAACATTCCTGCCATCTAAGGGTAAAACTTCGCTTAAGATATCCCTATTGCCACACTACCTAACACCTTCCACCACGCGCATCTTACCACTTATCAGCTGTGAGTTGATGCTTGCTGCAATACACTCCCGTATTGCTAGACTCCGCCCATTCGCTTCCCTTTGTCTCCACCTAAATGCGGCGACTAACTCTACGGATTCCAGACACGGAGTATAGAGAATGGTGGGTTTCTAATCGTAGTTACACATGATCTGTATTTGACACTGTCCACAGACGTCATCAGACCCCGTCGTGAGAGGTGTGTACAGAGAGTTGATGACGCAGCCACTCCCTCTGACCAATGAGGAGGGACTGGATCTAATGTGTAAGCAGAACAACTATGCCTTCCTGCTGTTGACCATAGTAAACAAATTGACCAGGCCGTATCTGGACTGCACCGACGTCGAGATACCTGACTATGCCATCCCGGTGTCCATGGGTATGGTGGGCAGGAAAGACACAGAGCTCAAGAGCCTCTTCAACTACTAGTGAGTGACGTTATAGATGCCTCAAACTAGGAAGCTGCCTGGAGAGGGGAAGTAGTAGAGCTAACGGAGGGGGCCCACCTAGGCTCCGATACCCAGGTATAGTCATATTATCTGAAACGTTGACCTCGTGACAATGCATTCAAGATGTACCCTCCCTATGCAGCCTTCTCAACTGTTATTAGAACTGAGCTGTACCGTTCTAGTCCACAGTGCACAGCAGTAGGCGGACAGTGGTAGGGGAGAAGTACTCTATGCACCTGCGCAAACGAGACAGCTTGCTAGTTTGAGGCATCCAGTTACGAGGCAATAAATCCGGCGTCCATGGACATGATAGGCAGGAAAGTCACGATAAACCACTACAGTGCATCTGAACCATCTAGATTAGAAAACTGATCGGTTTATCACATAGGTTCCCACGCATCCACAGCGCATTTGACAGTGACACTATTCGTTTGGCTGTGATTGAGTGTAGATAGTTCGCTCTGTCACTTTTTGTGTAACAATGGTAAACAGATATTCAATAAGTAATATACATAAACTATAGGAAGTCATGTGGTATAACCAGACGAAAATTCAAACGTAAATATTGTGACCTCTTTAATTCACACAACAATGTTACTTTTATTCACAACAATAATGGCTTTCTATTTCTGAATTTAAACACTCCTGTCAACAATGGCAATTCCACTCCACACAGCAACACAGTATTCGTTATTGCACTCCACAGACGACAATGGCAATTCACTTGGATTATTGAGAACAACAATGTACACCTAATCTCAACTAATGTTCACAAAGAACTATTTACAAAACAAAACTATCAGTTCTCAGTTCTCAGTTCGTTTGCCTTGGCTAGTTCTTCTAGCTCATTCACTCAAGTTCACAATATATCGAACCCAAGACTTCCAGAGACAGTCCACTGAACTTCGAACTCAAGACTTTCAGATAAAGTTCACTGCACGCCGAACCAAAGACTCCGGACGCGTTACTTCCGCCAAGACGCTGCCACAGTTGCGGACCCACTCAAGTCGAACTCAGGTCTCGAAGGCTGGTTTCCTTGCTCGCTCACGGCTGCTTCGCAAAACTGACTGGCTTGCTGTCCAAACTAAACTGGCCTCTCGAAGGCTTTTATTTGTTAGGTAACACTTCGCGAGCCTTCGATTTCCGGACATTTCTGTTTCTGGACTATTCTCGGTCTCCCCATCACTCGGACTCCAGAAGTTTCCTTTACGTCCGTCGCAGTAGGTTTTCTCCCCCTCTCCTTCGCCATGCGCCGCGCCCCAGTGCTGGCCTTCCTCTCTCCCCGCGCACAGCTGCCAGCGTCTCGCAGCTTGCTCTCTTCTCTCCTCGCGCTTGCCTTCTCGCGCGCCCTCCCTTCTGCCGGACGCGTGTTTGACTCCCGAGGCAGTGAGAACTTTCCAGTGCGATTGCCACAATATTATAATAGACCAGTCCCTCTAGATATAAAATATTAAGATTATTTGGTAGATTCAAAGAAACGGATTCTTCAAATGACAAAAAAAAAAAAAAAAAAAAAAAAAAGCGTCATGTTCTTGCGGAGGAAAATATGTTAATATACATCTTGATTACACGACTTTTAACACTATATCACTTTGGAAAACGTATTATGAGTAATTACAACATCGCATACAGAGCAAATAACACTCTACAAAAACATCTCAACACACAAGCAACACAAACAAACAAATACAACCACACTGGCGCATACGAACTCAAATGTAACACCTGCAACAACTTCTACAAAGGACAGACAGGCAGATCATTTCAAACAGGTTACAAAGAACACATCACAGTCATAAAAAAATTACAAAACATTTCCACATATGCAGAACACATTACAAGTACACACCTGTGGAGTAACGGTCAGCGCAACTGGTCGCGAAACCAGGTGGCCCGGGTTCGAATCCCGGTTGGGGCAAGTTATCTGGTTGAGATATTTTCCGGGGTTTTCCCTCAACCCAACACGAGCAAATGCTGGGTAACTTTCGGTGCTGGACCCCGGACTCATTTCACCGGCATTGTCACCTTCATATCATTCAGACGCTAAATAACCTAGCTGTTGATACAGCGTCGTAAAATAACTCAATAAAATAAACACATTACAAATGCTAACCACACCTACAGAGACATCAACACAGACATGTAAATTCTACACATCCAACCAAAAAGCCAAGAACTAAACACACTAGAACAATACGAAATATACAGACACACAAAAACACATCCAAATGAAATTCTCAACACAAAACTCAATTTCAGAACACACACACTCTTTGACTACACATTACACTACACAAACACACTCCCAAAGGAAACACAATCAAAAGGCCCCAAGACTAGCAACAACCAGTTCTGAAGATGACTGATAGCAGGCTGAAACATGTTAACGAGATAATGTAAAATTTAACACGTGAAAGACACATAATACGTTTTCCGAAATAATGTTAGGCTTTGGAGCGCAGTTCTTGCAGGTATCTGATAAATTTAACACAGGAGACAGAAATTTGTGAAGTATCTGCAGAAGTGGCAACAAAATTATTGAAATTAAAACAGTAGACTAAAGAATTCCAGTATTTCATGAATTACAGCAACAAGATTACAATCGTAAGCTTAGCTTTTGTAAATGGATGTTAGGAAAAGCTGTTGCTGCTGTTGGTGGTAATGGTGGCGGTGTTGGTGCTGTTCTCAATACACTGCATTTAGCGATGAAGTCATTATCAGTCGAAGCTTCCGGCATTTGGAAACAATGCAGCCTTCATTGGAGACGGCAGAACCAGATAACATGTTTTACCCATATTATCTTCACTGTTACATGAAAGGCAGGTTGGAGAAGGAAGAATCTTCAATCTACTAAGCTGTGGTCAGTAACCATTCAGAATGTGGCAATCGCTGATCTTCTTGGGTCTTGGGTTCTTAATTGTAGGTTTTCTTATACGGGATCACACTTCTTGTTGTATGTTGCATATTCGGATATCTGGGATGGAACCACTATGAGAAACATTTCTTAGCCCTCGAGTTACAAAAAGTAAACAATGAACACTGACTGAGAAGAAACTGCCTACTGAAGAATGCACTGGAACGAGAGAAGAGTTCGGAGCAGAAGAAGATATCAGATGATAGATAAGATAATGTCGGTTTCTTGATAAAAATGACCAAGTCACATTGAAGGCTTCCAAGTATTATGAAAATTTAAGGCATAATTTTATATTAAAAACTAATAATAAAGCACATTTACCATCAAAATAACTATAGTCCCGTCGCTCTAATTTCTGGCAGCCAATCACGTTGCAGGTCGGCTACATTTAAACGTGTGCGTCTTGTGATTCGCTGATGAAGACGTCATGCATTTCCTAAGGCTGGATAAATACTTTATATAATCGCCCGCCATTTTGGCTCTTTCGTTGGCGTTCGCAGAAAGCACACAAGGACGTTAATTGCCGCTCAATTATTTGCTCAATTACAGTGCGTATGATTTATTATCATAGGAGCTACGACATGATAATGTTTAACGGTGTGGCAAATAGATCCCTCGTCTGGTAGCTCGGCAACAAAAGAACAAAAATGGCGAACGATACTAGCTACCTAGACTTTATAGAGCCTTGACTTCCTAAGACGTAAGCAAAGAGGAGGAGTCACGCCGGGAATAACAGCGTCGCGACTATAATTACTAACATCTAACTAGGTACAGTTATCTTTGGATGGATCATTAAACCTTTAAATGCCTTTTCCAACAATTTTGCATTTTGGACTTGGTCACTTTTACCAAGAAACCGATGATATATGAATCTTATGAGGAGACAAAGAGGAAGTTAGAAAATAGGAAAGATTGAATGAAGAACGCTCAGTTTGCACGAAAAACCTGACCTTGTGAATGAATGAATGAATGAATGAATGAATGAATGAATGAATGAATGAATGAATGAATGAATGAATGAATAGGTCCTAAACGGTAATTAAAGTATATAAAGCAAATCCTCATACTCTAGATGAACTGAAAGGAAATATTATGCCATATATACTCGTAAAGAGCGATTAGGTCACTTACAGCAGAAGAATTAATGTGTCAATGACATTTCTTGAGAAGGTGTAAAATATGTGTAAGAGAAAAAAATGAATACGGGTATCACATACAGCATCTTTTGTGAGTAGAGTGAGTACCTCTACCTAAGTTTTAACCAGTTAACTCCCGATAGCAGGCATTCCTCGTTTAGCAATAGAGACCTGGCTTCCTATCTGATACAATTTCCAGATCTAGATGTCTCAGACGCACTGTAATATGAAAGATTATAAAGCCTATACCGGTAGCATAGAATAGCGTATCTCAAAGAGTGAAGCACTGCAACTGATGTCCATTGCAGGACAGCAAGATCGTCGAGACCACAATCTACTATATGCAGTCGCGAAGCTTGAGTTTTGAGGGTGCTAGAAACAATAGACTGTGACGGTACTATTTTGCATTGCCTGTAATGAGGCGATATTAGCGACCCTAGTGGTCAGCAACTATCTAATGTTTGCATATTTACTACGTATTGAGCTTCGCGACTGTATATACTAGACTGTGGTCGAGACCAAGGCTTCTTCAATTAGCCTACCACTGAGATTGTCCTTTATGGTTTAGTCGATGGTTAGCATGTTAGCCGTTGCATCTGAGGATCATGGGTTCAAACCCAGCCGTGCCATAAAATCCTTAGCATGGCTTTCTTTGCTAGGGAAGTGAAAATGTGAGTAGCATATTTACGGCACATCAGAAAAGACCTTGTCTCTCATAGGGCACTGCAGTCAAAATTTGTAGGCCTTTGTCGTCCAGATCGACTTTCGACGCCGAATAACGTCTGCAGTTGAAAGCGTCGTTAAATAAACCAGCACAACCTAGTACACCATGATAGTAAATGAGGTTATGTAGTGCAATGCTTTCTAAATTGTGAGACACAAATCTAGCATATATAGCAGACAGGAAGACCTGGTATACTACCAGTATGTATGGTTATATAGGACCAAAACATCCATGGGTATGGTGCGCACGAAGAACACAGAATTCAATGGTCTGTTCAGCTGCTAATAAGTGAGGCTATGTACGAGAGGATTTCTAAAAGTATGCAATGTTGTATGTCTATGTCCATTAGCAGCCAGAACGCAGGACTCAAAATCTTACTCAATAGTTACACTACGCTTTGTAGCAGAGTGGATACGAAAGACAGTAGCAAGATGCTCATAAATAACATAACCTCATGAAGTACTTGAGCCAACCAACATCATTTGGTTAGAATAGCTTTTGTTGTTCAGATTCGAGTTCATTTTCACCAATTCTCTCGTTGTTGAAATAATTTTTTACAATCATTTCGATTGAAAATGGGAGGGAAAAAAATACAAAATTAAAATGTCTAGTTCTTCACCTTGTCACTCAAGGAAGTACTTTTATCGGTCCTCCATGTAGATTTAAAACACTAAAATTAGGCATCCTTATTCCAAATCAATGTTATTAATTTTTCACTTCATTAAACAAATGATAAGCCATTATATTTGATATTATTGCTTCTGTGATCATATCTGTCGTCGATTTGCAAAAGGGGACATGTCCAAAATGACAAAGTGTTGGAAAATCGCAAAAATTGTAACTAAGTTAACAAATTAAAATATTCACATATTTTTTTCTAATTAGATCACATCGGATACAAACATTTTAATTTTTTAAGTCTGTTGTGGTTTTTTTTACGATTT
The DNA here is from genome assembly GCF_040183065.1 of Periplaneta americana. NCBI lineage: Eukaryota > Metazoa > Arthropoda > Insecta > Blattodea > Blattidae > Periplaneta > Periplaneta americana. The sequence goes on from NC_091117.1 coordinate 149,065,110, forward strand.
TCCAACACTTTGTCATTTTGGACGTGTCCCTTTTTGCAAATCGACGACAGGTATTATACTTTGTTTGCAAGTTCATGTATTATATGTTCTGTTTCAGTTTTGTGAAAATGCATGAAGCTGGAATTGTGAGAAGAAACGAAGATAACCTTTTGCCATTGAAATTTAGAGAAGAAATTAAAGACCTACCGTCAAGTGTGAATATAGAAAAAACATTGTCAATTTTCATCATACTGATGTCTGGTGCCATTCTGGCGGTATTACTTACGATATTAGAGATAGTGATCCATAACATGAAGTCAAACTGTCTTCATAATTAGATACTCTCGAGTTTTACTTTGTATTCTTATCTTTCAAGACATTTGGGGGCAACAGAAATATACAATAGTATATATGCATAGAACAGCATTGAACATTTTAGCCGACTCCAGTAGTTTCATTGAAATTATCTTTCTTTATGAGAAGGACGGAACTTTAGAAACACATTCATAGTAGCTTCTAACATGAAACTTCAAATAGTTTCATAAATATATAATCACTTTAACTGTAAAATTTTCATGTTTCTGAATCATGCTAACAATCCCTTTTACCATAAATCTTTCATCAGTTTCAAAAACATTCACAATATCTCTAAAATTTGAACTTCAATCTACTTCAAAAACATAAAATCCCTTCAACTGTGGAACTCTAATCGGTTTCAAAACTAGATGAGCACTCATAATGAATTTGAGAAACAGATCCACAATCCCTTGAATGCTGAAACTTTAACCTGTTTCAAAACTATGAGGACCTAAAACTTCAATCGATTTCATAAACATGCAAAAACAATCCCGCTTAGATCGTGAAACTTTCATTAGTTTCCAAGACATACTCAATCCCTAGAAACGTGAATCTTCAAGCATTCAAATACAATCCTGCTTAAACCGCGAAACTTTCATTAGTATCAGAAACATACACAATTCCTAGAAACGTGAAACTTCAATTGATTTCATAAGCATGCAAAAACAATCCCGCTTAAATCGTGAAACTTTCATTAGTATCAGAAACATACTCAATCCCTAGAAACGTGAATCTTCAAGCATTCAAATACAATCCCACTTAAACCGCGAAACTTTCATTAGTATCAGAAACATATTCAATTCCTAGAAACGTGAAACTTCAATTGATTTCATAAGCATGCAAAAACAATCCCTCTTAAACTGTGAAACTTTCATTAGTATCAGAAACATACTCAATCCCTAGAAACATGAATCTTCAAGCATTCAAATACAATCCCGCTTAAACCGCGAAACTTTCATTAATATCAGAAACATACTCAATTCCTAGAAACGTGAAACTTCAATTGATTTCATAAGCATGCAAAAACAATCCAGCTTAAATCGTGAAACTTTCATTAGTATCCAAAACATACTCAATCCCTAGAAACGTGAATCTTCAAGCATTCAAATACAATCCCACTTAAACCGCGAAACTTTCATTAGTATCAGAAACATATTCAATTCCTAGAAACGTGAAACTTCAATTGATTTCATAAGCATGCAAAAACAATCCAGCTTAAACCGCGAAACTTTCATTAGTATCAGAAACATACTCAATCCCTAGAAACGTGAATCTTCAAGCATTCAAATACAATCCCACTTAAACCGCGAAACTTTCATTAGTATCAGAAACATATTCAATTCCTAGAAACGTGATACTTCAATTGATTTCATAAGCATGCAAAAACAATCCAGCTTAAATCGTGAAACTTTCATTAGTATCCAAAACATACTCAATCCCTAGAAACGTGAATCTTCAAGCATTCAAATACAATCCCACTTAAACCGCGAAACTTTCATTAGTATCAGAAACATATTCAATTCCTAGAAACGTGAAACTTCAATTGATTTCATAAGCATGCAAAAACAATCCAGCTTAAACCGCGAAACTTTCATTAGTATCAGAAACATACTCAATCCCTAGAAACGTGAATCTTCAAGCATTCAAATACAATCCCACTTAAACCGCGAAACTTTCATTAGTGTCAGAAACATATTCAATTCCTAGAAACGTGATACTTCAATTGATTTCATAAGCATGCAGAAACAATCCAGCTTAAATCGTGAAACTTTCATTAGTATCCAAAACATACTCAATCCCTAGAAACGTGAATCTTCAAAGCATTCAAATACAATCCCACTTAAACCGCGAAACTTTCATTAGTATCAGAAACATATTCAATTCCTAGAAACGTGAAACTTCAATTGATTTCATAAGCATGCAAAAACAATCCAGCTTAAACCGCGAAACTTTCATTAGTATCAGAAACATATTCAATTCCTAGAAACGTGAAACTTCAATTGATTTCATAAGCATGCATGTACACAAAATTCCTTTAACCATGAAACTTTAATGGATTTCAAAACCATCCAAATACTCACAATTCCTCTAAACATGGAATTTTCATTACTTTCAGAAACATAATCAGAATTCCTTTAATCATTAAAATTTTAATCAGTTTAGAAACATACATGTCATTTTGTTTCCTGGCATTACAGTAATTGTCAAGTTGGTTCTTTCTAGGCATGAGATGTACTTAATAATGTCTATGTCAAATTAGTAGCTCTTAGTTATACGCTTCTTAAGTCCGTTGTTTTCAATGTACTGAATGTCATAATTCAAAGTTTAATCACGAGAAAATTTAAATTGTCACATTGACAAAATTTAAATATACAAGTTTAAAATGTCAAAGAAGATTAATCCTGGAAGAATATTTCGTGTAATATTTTTAGTTGTAGAGATACTCGTTCAGCAACAATAGGGTGCAAAAATGATTAATACAACTGGCTTTCATTGATGTATCACTTTGGAATTTTTCTCGCATTGAGAAAACACAGAAATAAATAAACAAGAAAACACTCTCCGAAAATATAATCCTATACCTTTAAATCCGCAGTCATCGTATCTGTTGGTAGAATTAAGAGAAGTAAAAAGTGAAAGAGGAGTAAAAATAGAAGAGAGAAAACATATTTTACATTCCAAGAAAACCCACAAACTTTCAATCATGGTAACATAAAAAATCGAACTTTACATCTTACAAACCACACTTTGTCGAATGAATAATAAGGAGAAATTGGAGAAACAGAATTTTAGGAGGTTTTACAGTACTTTCTATTCCAAGAATATGAACACTGGTACTATTAACAAAGTAAAATTACATAATTTATCGCAAATATTTCAATTAAAATTATGTTATAAACCGAAGCTTCACAGTTTATAAACTAGTGAGTTTAATGCGAGAAGGAAAAAAGAAGAAGAAGAAACATAAATAAAGAGAAGAGGTTTTATTTAACAGGCTATTCCAAAATAACCTCGAAATTTTAAAGAAGATAGTATAGGAAATATAATCTTATACCTCAGAAAATGTAGTCAGATAATGAATAAGAAAAAGAATGAAGAAAAAGTGGAGGAGGAGGAAATGGAAGTTCTCCATGAAGTCCTGAGGAAATCTACAGAATGTTAAATCAAAATAGCTTTGAAAATTGAACCTTAGATACTGTAAATTGCGTCAGCCGATAAAAACACAAGAAAGGAAAGAAGAAAAGGAGCAGGAGGAAAGAAAGAAATGTGTTAGATATGACACAAAATAGCCCCACTTAGTTGTTTTCATGTTAGTTCAATCTTCTCATACTTCAGAAAACGTAGATATGACTGCTCCTTTTGAAATGCAGCCAGAAATCCAGGTTTCTTAAGCCTAACAATATAATATGTATCCCACAAAAATCTGCCCAAAAAAAAGTAGAAATATATGGTATGTATATATAATCGTTCTAAACAAACATAGATCTATGTACTATTAATTTAATCTATATAGAATGTAAGAAGAGAAAACATGTCCCTCTTATTCTTCAAGTTATAGGTACCGGTAATATTATATTATATACAATGTGTCTTAACTGGTCTTTATCAAAGAAAGATGAGAAAGAATTCTAAGGTGAGTATATTAAGGCAAGGCATCTATGTCAGCAATGCTAAATTAAATCCCAAATTTTCTGGTTATAATTCGAATGGCAGACAAGCTTGCTACGTACACTGGCATTCAAAGTTACCTGACCCCAACTAACCGATAGTAACCGATAATTTGCTTGTGTAAGTGTGGGGCTTCTTTAGTTATTACTTCTATGAATAGGTGACGAAGATAAGAGCCAGTGTTGGTACATAAATATACCCGCATTATAGAACTCAAAATTTCTTCTCCACCTAATGATTGCAAAAAGTATTAGGTTTAGCGGGAAACCATTGATACTGTCAATTATAAGAATAATTTATACTTTAATCTACATCATCATTTTCTCCAACACATTTTTAACAATTCCAATAATAGTGTTACCTATTGAGAACTGGCGGAACTATTTCAAAGTTTATCAATTTGTTATATTTATGGTTATGTCTTATTCCGTGGTTAGAAAGTTCGCTTACACGATCAAAAAACTGTAGGTCAGAACTCTTTGAACGCTAGTGTACAATCTCTGCTGCGTTGATGTCAAAAAGGCATTTCGTGGCGCTAGTTGAAGGTCATGTGATGCCTGTTAATAGGTCAGTACGTGGATGTTACTGGACTATACTACACGAACACAGCATAAGCAGACATTCATTGGATGGACGTTCAGAGTCTCGTACAGTCTTCAATATACCGTACGGTATATACATATGTTAGACACTTCGACCATAGATTCCTTTCCCCAACACACTCAATACAACCTTTCATCAACCACATCTATATTATAGGTGAGATATTGAGAATACGTGACAGTTCATGTGTCGGTAATTCTTTATTTAATATCCGTCTTTTTATTACAAACATTATTCAGAGACGTTAAGTCTACAATACGGCAATAATGGTGGAACAGAAAATACAGAGAAACTTGCCTCAAAGCTGATTTTTAACAATAAATCTTATAGAAATTTTTATATAAGATTTTTCGACTGATAACGAAAGATAGCTTATAGAGATTAATATTATTATATATCATATAAGGTTAAAAATTTCGCAGCATCTAAGAATTATCTGAAGTCAATCGCATTTTCTCTTGAGTCACTTTTATTCAGTCTATGAAATTTAAGTATTAATGTTTGACTGAACTTACTATAAAGAGGAAGACACTGGCATGGTTTTTCAGATTGTGTAAGTTTCGTCAAAAGAAATTCTATCAAAAGTATTAGAATGGAAACGGAAATTCCCGTAACTAAAACAACAAAAAATATCATCACTGTCTCCAAAGGCACACTTGAAGGAGGATCTTCTATTATCTCAACATATTTTGGTGGCCATGCATTCTCTTCAATTCTTGTTAGTATTCCTGCCCGTTTTATTTCTTGAACACTGAAATAGAAAAGAAAATCTTCCAGTATATGTTTTTCCATAATACTAACTTGTCACACTGCCTCATCCATTGTCACTTCACAAATCAGTACGAAGCAGAGAACTTTTAAAAAGTTCCATCTCTTCAACATCCTATAAGACACTTCTTGTTCTTGTATGAGCCATTTTCAAATAATCGGTCTTGGAAACTCAAAATTCTCCAGAGTTATTTCTTCAATAGAACATTAGACATAGAAATCCCACAAATTAATATCTTGGAAAAGATGGTACAGAGCAAACGTTCCCGTTACTACTGCATCGGCGATGTTGATTTGGCTTCGCCAAAAAACTGGAGGATTTCAGAGACATTCCTGAGTGGAGATGGCATTTTTCACCTACTGGTACTACTATTCCCATAACTACTCCGGGCTCAACTCAGCATTCTAAAATTTAAGCACTAAGCCTTTAAGAAAGTTAAAATAAATATGACGTCAAATCACATTTCTAGCATAAGTTTCACAAAGCATATATATTTTAAATTATCATTATTATTATTATTATTATTATTATTATTATTATTATTATTATTATTATTATTATTATTATATTCTCTCTCTTAAATTAAATTTATTTCTACATTTATTTTCACTTACTATCTTTAAATTATTACCATATTTTTTTCTGTTATCAACTAAATCCTCGTTTACTTCACTTCTTCTGAAACTGAATTACAAGGAATTTTAAATTTGTTTCTTGTCTGCTTCATCAAATAACAAAATCAATAAAATACAAGAAGAATGACACCTATTATGACTTTTTCCTTGTCGCTTCTTAAAGATGATACTTAGTTTGTAATTTTCTATTTACGTATTTTCATATTGTCAACTTGGAGAGTTGTTATTGCTTTGGTTTACCGACCTACGGCATGTGGACCTGCAGCCGCTAATCTACCGTCTGCTGCACCTCTCTGCTCACTCTTCGCTTTCGTATTGGACGCGGCTAAGAGGTTTTGCAATGTTATTATATGATTCTTGTGAGTGCAGTTTAGTGTGAGATACCGTATAGTACAGCTCGCTGTTTAACTCCAGAGGAATGTTTGTGTGCAAGACATGATTATTATAAATATGAATTGGTTCGCGGAATCTGCACGTAGTTTATTACTAAATTTCCGAATACCCTACTGACGAGGCATGCAGTAGCTACATAAGTCAGTGAATAAATTTGAGAACAGTGTTAAACAAATAATGTCCTAGAAACAGAGTAGTTTCAATACAGACTAGATTATATGACATTGGCACTATTCTCGAAGAAAAAAAAAAAGCTCAGCAGACTGGCGTGTCTATATTATCATCTGCAACGTTTATATAGTTTATACATATTGAACCTTATCACTAAACCCAGTGCATGCTCTAAAATATGAAGATCCACGATTGCGAGTGAATTATTACAATTGAGGGGTTTGGGGGGAAAAAACCAGGCAGCTCCAATTTTTTTTATTTTTGAGCTATTTATGAACAGAGGAAAAAAAAAAGTACGCTCTATCGTTTGGTCGAAGAACGAGGTAGTTCCAAGAATTACATTCACAGTTATAATGCATTTCGGACCTGCCTCTTTCTGTACATGCTTACTGTTTGGCGGTAAGTTTTTCTTCATTATCTCGAAAAGTACTGAATTGGAACTACCTAGTTTTTCCCCCCAAACCCCTCAATTGGTTTTTAGACTCCGAGGAAGGTGACGTAATTGACCCCAGCTTGTGCTTTTCTTAAGCGTGTCGTACGGTAGTTCCATCTAAATAGCCGTGTAACCACCACAAGAACTGGCGAGAGTGAACGAAAATATAGGCCTAATTGCGCGATATTCCATGAGGATCGACATTTTCATCACCTACGTATTTTAAGTGAGTTTTGTACGTAGTTTAATTGCGCCGATACGGTACTAATCCTGGTGGCCACAACCGCAGTCCTCGCCGTGGACTTGCATCCCAACACATCGGTAAATCAAACCGATAACAACTCCGTATTTATTTATACTCATAGATTAGAGGTACAGAGAAACTGAAATCATCATATTACTTGGACCGTACACGCTTTTATTTTATAGATTCACACAGTGTTCACTTACGGATTCCGATCAAATGATACCCGTTTTCTTCGTGTTGCATTGAAACTAAAGTCACGCTCAAACTTCCTTACGTTTGCAGGTGTGTCCGCTTATCGGCGGTAGCCAATAGCGGCAGTGCTGCGTTGCAACATATGGGCACGCATATTCGCCGCTTAGAAAGTCTCAAAATCAAATAACGAGTGCGCTCTGAAAATTGGTACGTTGTAGGGACCCTGCATGTATATATGATTAATTTTTAATGTTTTCTGAACACACAGAAACAAAAATCACATTTTTACCCCCAGTGGTTCCAATTTTACGGGTTAATATAGTAAAACCCCGAAAAGACGCTGTTCAAGAGACTGCGTGTGAACCGCGTATTAACCGGGACCGTGTATTAGTCCGGTATACTAATTTTGACTTATATACAGTATCTATTAGCATTTTTCTTTATTGAAATACATGATTCATGAAAGGTAATACAGTATTACTCCATTATGCAATTACTGTACTGTACACCAAAAACATTTACAATGTGTACTGTACTTAATTCTTTCGAAGAAAAAAAAAAAAAAGTCATTTATAGTTGTTTGCCATGTGCGTGTTCTCTAACTTCTCATGTTTATCACACTTCACTTTCCTGCGCTTACAGCCTCCCGACATCGCAGCTGCAGTGATTGAGTCGCGTTTTTTTATTATCGTCCTTAATGTCAATGGTAGGATTCGTAATGAATCAGAGAGTTGTTTCTGATTAAGAGTACTGTTTTCATCGTACTTTCGTAAGATTTCCAATTTTTTTTGACACAGAAAGCGCTTTTCGTTTAACACTCATTGTAATCACACTAACACACACTTCAGTACACTAAAAGACAACAAACTGTTCAGCAAAAATTTCCATTAAATGGCCAAAATGCTTCAGTGCTGTTACAGTACATTGCTGAAAATTACATCGAAAATATTCCACAAAAATAGCGTATTATGCAGGACTTGAGCGCAACAAACGGGTATTTTATAAAGGCGATTATTAAATGTGTAGGCATATAATAACCACTATTTTTTCAAGAATATGATTTGACAACATGGACATAATGATATTTAGGGCCATGTCAATTCATTTGTACAGAAAATTACTATTTCAAATTAAGCCTATCATTCAGTTTTATTATTAGGCCTACATTGCGCCTTTGTGTTATTCGACTACTTTATTTTTTAATCCTAATAAAAGTAAAACTATTACAAAAACTGATATAAATTCAGCGAGTATGATTATTTAGGACTGACTCGACTAATATTTCTTATTTTGTGACTTTTAATTTCATTCGATGCAAACTAATGATAATATTCATTATTATTATTATTATTATTATTATTATTATTATTATTATTATTATTATTATTATTATTAAGAAGCCTTCTGCATCTCCCTAGCAAACCAATCTCAGGTACAGGATCGCGCTTCACAGTTTTAAAACTACTGCCGCTGAGAGACAGAGATGAAGAGCGTAGTTGTGACAACGTCGCACTCGCATGTTACTGGCGCTCGCGAAACGTCAGGAGGTTTGAGCGCGACTGTGGTATAGTACTCGTTCATAATTGTTTTGCAGAAGACTTTTGTTAAGTAATCCTCTGTCAATAATAATAATAATAATAATAATAATAATAATAATAATAATAATAATAATGAACGACAAGTGTGAAACCTGATAATGAAAATTTGTTTTGCTTGTGCCTAAATATTGGAATGTTCTACTGCTAATGGCTTCATCGTCACATACAGTGCATTAGATACCACACCAACTGCTTTGTAAGAAGACAAGTACAATGAAAATAGTGTCCGAAATAGACCAACAAGCATAATAATCATAGTCTCAAAGATAAACCTACCGAAACTCTTTTTTTATTGTGTTATTTTACGACGCTGTATCAACATCTCAGGTTATTTAGCGTCTGAATGATATGAAAGTGATAATCCCGGTGAAATGAGTCCGGGGTCCAGCACCGATAGTTACCCAGCATTTGCTCATTTGGGTTGAGGGAAAACCCCGGAAAAAACCTCAACCAGGTAACTTGCCTCGACAGGGATTCGAACCCGGGCCACCTGTTTCGCGGCTAGACGCGCTGACCATTACTCCACAGATGTGGACCCGAAACTCTTATTGTCAAAAAAAAATAATAATAATAACAGAGAATCTTATGATCTGCGTTATTTTGTATCATGGCAACATGCGTTCTCAGATTGCAAGAAGTCCGAGAGAACCTGCACTGAGAAGCTTTATAAAACCTAGAGCACAGTTAAACTTGCCATGCAGCTTTAATCATTTTAAAGAAGCCTCTGAAGCAGACAGATCTTGTAGACGAGAAGTGTATGGTTGTCGCAAGCTATTAAAAAATTGCTAATAAGAACCTGGACGAAGTGAACAAACCAGTTATACGTAATTCAGGTTCGTAGTGCCAAAAATAAACTTGCAGAAATACTTATTGATCAATAGAATAATAAAGAACTTAACTATATGTGTTATCTTGTTTCATGATAATACGTGTCCTCAGATTGAAAGTCGGAAATAATCGTAGACAATTAACTGATAAAGTTTACTGTATTGAACCTCGAGTACAGTCCGAACTTGCAGCGTGATTTCCGACATTTGAAAATGCATACAGATTCGTATAAACAATGAGTTTGTGACTGTCATAAGCAAATAAATAAAATAACTATCATGTACAAGGTTGACAAACGAGCTATAGATAATTCAGATTAGCAATTCCGAAGGTAGGCCCATACCTGCCAAATTCCGTATTTATAAAGAAAAAAAAAACCTTTGTACGAGTAGTATGTTTATCTATTTTAAATGCAGATTTTCACAACTGGTACTGTAAAGTAATGTTACAAGCGATTACAAAACATTAAGAACTTAATTATGTATTAATCTACAATATTCTCTCAGCTAGCAGTGCATAATAACTGCGGAATCCCGGCCAACAAGTCACTCAGCTGAGTGCGCTCCTAGTATAATGGCAGTTGACATTGGATACACGTCAACATATATATATATATATATATATATATATATATATATATATATATGTCTAACTTGGAGTCAGGCCACAAAGGGAAACATCGAAGGAGGAGAATTCGATCCGATGCTGTGGATTGAATTCGGCGTAGCTCAGTGGTCAGAGCACTTGGTACGTAGAACCAAGGACCCGGGTTCGATCCCCGGCGCCGGGGCGAATTTTTCTCCTTAAATATTAAGTGTCAATATTACAGATAAATTTTGTAGGATAAATTAATATAATCTATAATATTCTTAATTATGTAGGCCTCATTTTGTGCGAAATTAATAGTAACATAAACTTTGTAACTTCTAAATAAATTCTGATATATTACCTTTGTGATTACAAATAATCCTTTTGTGCGCAATGCAGAAAATGAAAGTTTAGATACCTATATTTTTATTTGAATCATATCACTGTAAATTGTTTCATTTCGTATGTCTTGATATTGATGATTTATGAAAAATTGCAAGTAAAAATATCTTCGATATTATGACAAAATGCTACATTTTTTTATGAAACGCATAAAACTTATAATGGGAATGTACCGGTATGTATTATCTTCATAAAATCGAATTCTTTCAATGTTTACTATATAGTAGGCAGGTCAGGTTGTGCTATTATATCTACAGTTAGGACTACGAATCTAGTCTTCATAATATTAAACATACGTAATTATTTTCTTGATAAATGTGTCATGCATGGAATTGGAGATTACCTGACTGCAGATATTCACACGGCCGTAATTTTGCTCCGACTGCAATTCAGTTCCAAGAGTTCGATAACATCTTTATCTGTTTTTCAATCTATTATGTGATAATATACTTTATCTTTTAAAAAGCCAAGTACATGTGGCGATCTACGAATACTTATTGGATTTTTCTCTAAAATCATTTCTATATTTCCAATACCTCATACATCTTTGAAGCATAGCAACCCCTGTTGTGTAAATATTCATTTATCAAAAGTACTTACGTCTTGTGTATTTTTACAAATTTCACGACCCTCAGTAGCTGCACTTTAACCTCATACTAAAGAATCATGCATAGCCTTTTTTCGCTCGTTTAAATGAATTACTGAGAAATAAAAAATTCCGTGGCAACAAATATTAATCTGACATAAGATATGGATCACTATTTTCTTCAGTTTTCAAATCATATGCAAATAAAACTAATTCGACAAAAACTGCATTAGTTGTGAGAACCATCTGCTTTCCTTATTCAATTAAACAATAATAATTAATATTCTAAAAAAGAACATGAATGGGTTTTATCAACCATTACTTAAACAATTTATTTGTCATTGCGTTACTGAAAAGCAGTGATGCAGAATTAGAAGAGAGAGGTGGAAGTATGAGGAAAGCATTGGTTCCCCTCCCACAGTCCACGGGCATTGAATGACGTTTCCGTGATCCGTCTACAACCATGTGGCGGATTACAACAAACTTGTGTTCATGAACAAAATGTTATAATTATAACATTAAATTTAACCAACAAATTCGTATTAAATGCATTATATGAATACAATATGTTTATATGTAAATGAAAAAACATTTAGAATTAGGCTACATAAATGCACAATTTGTCATTTAAATTCAATTGTTTAAAGTGAACTAATAATAATAATAATAACGAATGTTCAAATAAAACACATTCTTGTTATAGTCCTAGCAGATTAGGAAACCTTAGTCATGAAGTTACTTAAGTACTTCCTTTCAGAACATATTGCCATAAAATTTAGATTAAATACGTTATCTTTTTATTGGTATTTAGTCCTGTATAATACGATTGTATGTAAAAATTAAATCATTCGTAATATTTTTAAAAGTATAAAAGTATATAATTCTATTTTAAGTAAAATTGACTACATTGGTCTCATAATAAAAACTAAAACAAATCTAATTTCTCATGTGAACATAAAGGAAAATAATTGTAATTAACTTAGTTTCAACTACAACGTGCATTTTATTCCGCCAGTTTCGTTATATTAGGCTATACTAAATATGTATAGGTCTATAGTCTGAGGAGGGAAACCAGATGTGCTTCTGTCAATTTAGAGTAACCATCACTCTTAATGAAGTTCATTTTCAAGGATGTTTGCTCACATACTTATGTAGAACCAAACACAGAAAGTTCTCATACGTGATTTGTGATTGTTTTACAGAAATATAGAAGTACCGTACGTATTCATTTTCCCATTGCTCTTCAAAATGGTTATTTTCTGCACGATATTGCGTTTAACTCCATCACTAGACAGTGAATACAAATCCCCTCTACATTATCATGTGAATGACACGTGGATTTAAAGAAAGTGGTAAATGAAGTATTCCGGCTTGTGACGTATGTCACAACTGGCGACCAATTCTGCATCTTTGCTGTAAAGGTCTAGAATTGTTATGGTATTAGGTTGTAACTTCACCAAGAATGATTTTCAGTACTTACTGGTAGTTGAAGAGTTTCTTGTAAGGACTAGACTTCCTTATGATCATAGAAGCAGTGATGGAGTAGTATGCCTGTGGAACTCCCACTATTTTGCACGGGATATGTCGAGCCAGACCCCGAAGTGTTACGTCAGACACCAGGTAGCTGTACTTGTCACTTGAACATATGCGATGTAGTCCCTCCGTATCACTTCGTGGAAGTTTGGTGATATCAGGAAATATAAGATGTTTGTAAATATCTTTCAGTGCAGGTATCTTAGATTTCTGTGAAAAATAAACAATATATACGAAAAGATTGGTTTTTTTTAATTGTTAGCCTACTAATGTTACTACTATTGACATTATGAAATGTTCCCAGAAAGTTTCTCCTAGAATTTTGGAAAAGAAAGATTCTTAAACGTCTTCAGGGGACTGAGTAGTGACTCCTCTACAATTAAAGCATTTCAGTACAAAAGTTTAGTTCAGTATGTCTAGAATTTTAGCACTCAGAATGAAATTAAAATTCCCATGGTTATACAATACATCATTATGAATTCAGTGGTATAAAAGACAACTAATTAATCTCTTATTCAAGTGAAAAAAAATTTCATAACTGATAACCTGTTTTCACACTTTGTTAATTGCACCTCAAATTTTAAATGGACATTACTTGCTACAATTTTCACTCATATTCATTGTACTATTTTAAGTTATCAAGTAATGTACCTACATCGTAAATTCTGCACCCAAACCTATATTTAGTCAAATACTTTAGCCTTAGTGAAACAGAAAATATTTAACTTTGATAAATATTTTTAATGCATATATTTTTTCTTGTTACGTTTGTGATACTCATAAACCTGAATATTAGATCTACTTTGTAGAACACAAGCTGCAGAAAACACTATAAAAGTATCACAGAAGTAGATTCAATAAGTTTCAGAAAAAAATGCACTTAAGTTTGAAAAGTTTGAAACTTATGGAAACTTGAAAACATTCTCTTATTCCCTAATGTTCACAAGAAAAAATGTACCAATAAACAGTAAGTTTCTTACCTTAAAGAAATCTATGCGAGCAGATCCTGCAAGTACTCCTAACTTATATGATCCTTGTCGCAGGAGACCTTGGAAATCATTGAAAGGAAGCTCAGTTCGCCTTACAGTGAGGTAGGAGATGAAGATGGCCGAGTAAGCCACGAACAGTATAACAGCCAAGAAATACGTACTGAAGTATACAAGACGACAAGCCATTGTCTTGGGCACTGTGTCGTGACCTGTGGAGGAAGTCACAATATGTTCTTCACAGATTACTACTTATTATGCAATATAAAATAAAATATAATATATAAAGATTTTATCATCTAACAATAGTCCAAATAAGTCTATATGTTGTTTAACATTTTAAATCTAAGGCTTTATCTGTTTTCTTAACTCCTAAATACTGAATTTGGTTCCTGATACCTTAGTCCACAAAGACTAAAATATACAAAACTCTTCTGAGACATGTTGTCACGTAGGGCTGTGAAAGCTGGGCTCTAACAATCTTTTCCCGAGTTGCAAATTCCACATGCTACTATATATAGTTCTCAGTGACGGCGCTAGGGGTGGGCGAGGGAGGGCACCCACCCACCCAAAAATTCTCCTGCCCACCCTTTCGCCCACCCTAAAAAAACCTTTTAAAACATCTAAATTTAATTAATAAACTTATGAAAAATAGCTACGGAATTATTCACCAACCTAATATAAATGGCACTCAGGAGGAAATTAAAGGCAAAGTAAATATGGGAAATGCCTGTTATTATTCGGTTGAGATGCTTTTGCCATCCAGTCTGCTCTCAAAAATCCTGAAAGTTAGAATTATAAAACAGTTATAGACCTATTACCGGTTGTTCTATATGGTTGTGAAACTTGAACTCTCACTTTGAGAGAGGAACATAAGTTAAGGGATTAAGGGTGTTTGAGAATAAGGTGCTTAGGAACATATCTGGGACTAAGAGGGATGAAGTAATAGTTACACAATGCAGAACTGCACGCATTGTATTCTTCACCTAGGAACATTAAATCCAGACATTTGAGATGGGCAGAGCATGCAGGCCTACCACATATGGGCGAATCCAGAAATGCATACAGAGTGTTAGTTGGGAGGCCGGAGGAAAAAAGATCTTTGGGGATGCCGAGATGTAGATGGGAGGATAATACAGTAAAATTTAGTTATTCTGTCATTCATGCAAATTGTGTCGCTCAGTAGCTTACAACTTACCTTGTTGGCAGAAGGACCCATAGACATAAAGACACGACTCATATAGGTTACAAGGCAAAGAACCGTCTTTGAACTTCGATGTTGGACTCAAGTACCAAGTTGCAGCCAATAAAAGCGACAGTACAGCCATGGTGGCAGCCACTACTCCCCACAGCGAGGACACGAATGGTGATAGAATGTGACTGAAAGTGCTCACCTCCATCTCGGGCTGCTTCATGTGCACTTTCAACCTTAAATATAGAAACGTCAGAAGTATTTTTATTAGCTTTATTCACTTCTTTCTGTTAGCTTTTGTCTACAATTGTTTAAACCAAAACCTCCTCAAATTGATGTACTGAAGCAGTAAAATTTCCTTTTGTTCAATCAGTACACATAAATTGCCATCAAAAAAGGTAATTTTTACAAAACAATAGTTTACAAATGGCAAAAAAAAAATGATTTTGTGCGTACTGAGACCTGAAGAAACCAAAAATGGGGAAATAAGTAGAGCCTACCTGGTGCCATTTAAAAAACGCAGACTCACTGGCACACATTTCATAAATGAAAAACATAGTATTTGAAAAATGTTC
This sequence comes from Periplaneta americana, assembly GCF_040183065.1. Classification (NCBI taxonomy): domain Eukaryota; kingdom Metazoa; phylum Arthropoda; class Insecta; order Blattodea; family Blattidae; genus Periplaneta; species Periplaneta americana. The sequence goes on from NC_091117.1 coordinate 149,080,846, forward strand.
AAAATTTTCCTTCTTTGATACCGTACAACTTTTTTGTAAATAGTTTCTTCCTAAAATTAGAAATAAGAAAATTACAAGCATTGTTCCATACTTTTTTTACTCACCCTGTATATTAAAGTCTAGAACAAAGAGTTTTTATGTATAATACTATGTAGTAGTAAGTCTAAGGCGATTCGCAAGAATATATCCTGGTGCCGGTAATCCTGTTTCAGGTATGAAAACTATTGTTTAAAATGTTATGGAACTCCGTCTACTTGCTTAGGAAACAGGTGATTCAAAATTCTCAGCAAGCTTAAATTACAACCCTATAAAATTACAGCTGTCCACGAATTTCTGCCATGCGATCACTCCAGTGGAGTTCAAAATTTTGTAACTGGTTTCTGGAGAGTATTGTAGGAACAGAAGCTGGATATAATGTGATGAAGTAATACGATCCGAAAGATATATCTGCACAGTGTAGAAGACGTTATTCTTGTATAATAATAATAATAATAATAATAATAATAATAATAATAATTAGGAACATTAAATCCAGACGTTTGAGATGGGCAGGACATGTAGCATGTATGGGCGAATCCAGAAATGCATATAGAGTGTTAGTTGGGAGGCCGGAGGGAAAAAGACCTTTGGGGAGGCCGAGACGTAGATGGGAAGATAATATTAAAATGGATTTGAGGGAGGTAGGATATGATGGTAGAGACTGGATTAATCTTGCACAGGATAGGGACCGATGGCGGGCTTATGTGAGGGCGGCAATGAACCTACGGGTTCCTTAAAAGCCAGTAAGTAAGTAAGTAAGTAAGTAAGTAAGTAAGTAAGTAAGTAAGTAATAATAATAATAATAATAATAATAATAATAATAATAATAATAATAATAATAATAATAACTTCTTGGAAGTTGTACACATTTTGAAATATATACTCTTTGTATGTTTATATTAACAGAGAATAAGTTCACAATCTTACCTCACATTCCAAATTGGAGGTAAGAAGCTAACGGCATCAATACGGTCCTTCAAATAAGCAAAAAAGCTGATTCCAACATCCACCTCCTCTCTTAAAACCATTCCAACCACACCGCTCCAAGAGCCATTGTCGAGAAGAAATCCAAAAACTGCGTCATGTGAAGTTACGAATTTGGTACTGGAAAAGGTTAAATACATATAATAAATCTCTTCACGGCCGAACATTGTACTGTGCTGCTGGAAGAGGTAAAGTTTACTTATCTATGTTCATAACTAAAGCTTTACGACATTTACAGTAAATTGTATTATAAAATTAAATTATATACAGTAAAACCTTGGATTACGAGCATAATTCGTTTCGAAAACATATCTTAATCCAAAACACTCGTATATCAAAGAGACTTTCTACATAAAAAAGTGCAAACTCAGATTAATTCGTTTCACAATGTTTTATTCATATAAAATACAGTATAATTTAGGTAAAATTCAATACAATAGTACAACACAAATTACTTTACTGTTTTTTGTTTTTGAGTGTCTTTCACTTGTTTTACTGCTTAGTAAACTTCTTGAACATTTAAAGAAAATATTTTCACTAGGGGCCTATCAGTAACAAAATCACTTCTGACTGCTTAACTGAATGGAATCTTTTGCTTCGACTAAGAACCTATCCAATAACACCTGGTTTTGTCTCGTTTTGAGGATTTTGCGAAAATGTGACATTGCGTTGTCGTTAAATAGATTTATCGCACACACTGTTACAACCTTATCAGGGTGGTGAATTTGAACAAAATTTTGTACTGTTTCCCACTTTTTACACACCTCTTTAATCTCATTTGAAGCGAGGAATTCGTCCGCTCTTTTCTCCTCTTCCTCCTCACACAAGATCCCCTCCAGTGCCTCTTGCTCTGTTGCTTGCAAGCGAAACAAGTTATGTACAAATCGTGCTGCTCGTATCGCAAGACATCGCTCGTTTATCAAACAAAAATGTTTCCTCATTGTTCGCTCATTTTGCAAAACACTCGCAAACCAAATTACACTTAATCCAAGGTCTTACTGTAATTATCAGAGACCAGAACTTTGGCAGATTGCCTTTTTAAATGTGTTAAATCTATCTTCATTTTGAAAGTAAATCCGTATGAATTATGCCTTTGTGATTGAAACGTCACAGTTTTATGTTGTCCTTTTCTGCTTTTTTAAATATAAATGCCTAATTTACAAAATAAATGCTTTTTTTGCCTTTATTTGATTATTTATATATTATTTATTAATCTATTATTAAAAATTGCCTACAGGTATATTTTAATTTAGTTCTATAACCGCTGCAATGAAAGTGACTTCACCGAATGTATATTATTGTCTTTCAGTCAGTTCATATTCTTTTTGCAACAATAAGTGCTGCCGAGCAAAAATGTATAACAGTAAGCATTTTAATTATCGCTTGTGTTTATTTGACAAGGTATCAATGAGTGCGGCTCTAACGTTATTTATAACGGTTATTTTTCTTTCAGTTTTCATTGCGACGTTGTTGTAGCTAGCAGCAAGATGCCGAAATTCAGTGTTCCTTTACGCAGTAAATTGCAAAGTTAGATTAATACTTTTGGATCCGACGTATTTTTTACTGACGGTAAAGTACTTACATGCAAAATATGTGAGCAGTCAGTGAACTACGAAAAGAAATATTTCATATCGTAACATATCAGTATAACCAAACACAAAAATGCACTTTCCAAGGCTACTGGAAAGAAGATTTCTTTGCTTCCAACAGTAATTGCAACATGGAGTCGAAAATCTCAATTTTCATTCGACTTATGTAAAGCTTTTCTTGCTGCCGAAATCCCTTTGTGGAAAGTGCAAGGTTGTGGGTCTAGTGCAAGGCTTTTGTAATTGCATTTTATTTAATATTTTAGCTATTTATATTGCCTTTTTGCCTGCCTATTTTAGCTATTTATGATGCCTTTTTGCCTGCCTATTTTAGCTATTTATGATGCCTTTTTGCCTCCCTATTTTAATGATTCATAATGTCTAAACTTCCGGTCTCTGGTAATTATATATATATAGACACACACACAACCAAGGAATTAAAATGTACTTTTCTAGGTTCACCACCAAAAGTTAGGTCTAAATATTCCTATAAACCCAATACCGTTACTTGCTTGAAAAAAACCAGTTCTTTTTTTTTTCCTTCATGCCATCATCATTAGAATAAAACACTGTTACATCAATAAATTTGTTCAGTAGACTGTACCGTTTTCAAATGACTTTTAACAGTTTATTATCATTTACTGTTTATAGCTACGTACACTAACATTATCATTACCTAGCCACCGACGTAGCTGAGGCGGTAACGCGTTTGAGTGCTGATTCGGAATTCCGTTCAAGCGTGGGATTGATTCCCACTTGGAGTTATTACTTGGTTGGTTTTTTTCCGAGGGTTTCTCCAATTGTAAAGTGAATGTCTGTTAATCTATGGCGAATCCTCGGCCTCATCTCGCCAAATATCATCTTTCTAGTACAAACTCCATCGATGCTAAATAATTTAGTAGTTGATACAACGCCGTTAAATAATCAAGGAAAAATGACAGAAATTGTCCCAAGTTAAAGGAGACATCAAAAGTGACTGCCCCTATTTCTTTGCACATTTTTGCCTCAACTGTTTCTGCAGTGTTAGCTGAAACTCTTTAATGAAAGAGTGATGGAACGGAGAAAATTCTCTCCGGCGCCGGGATTTGAACCCGGGTTTTCAGCTCTACGTGCTGATGCTTTATCCACTAAGCCACGCCGGATAGACATCTATGACGTAGTGGAGAGGGCGGCCACTAGAGGGAACCCAAGAGATGGAGCTTAATCTGAGACGATTCTAACCGGCGTCGGGGTTGTATCCGGCGTGGCTTAGTGGATAAAGCATCAGCACGTAGAGCTGAAAACCCGGGTTCAAATCCCGGCGCCGGAGAGAATTTTTCTCCGTTCCATCACTCTTTCATCATATGATGACGCAGAATATCTGCATGGAAATATCATATGTACTTCGGTACATCAAAATATATATGATATGCGTAATAAATCACTTTGTGATCAAGACGGCGCCCATACCGTCGGATCCCGGCCACCAGTCACTCATTCGAGTGCACCTCAACACATGTATGAACTTCGGTCCTGCGTTCATAGACATCTATGACGTAGTGGAGAGGGCGGCCACTAGAGGGAACCCAAGAGATGGAGCTTAATCTGAGACGATTCTAACCGGCGTCGGGGTTGTATCCGGCGTGGCTTAATGGATAAAGCATCAGCACGTAGAGCTGAAAACCCGGGTTCAAATCCCGGCGCCGGAGAGAATTTTTCTCCGTTCCATCACTCTTTCATCATATGATGACGCAGAATATCTGCATGGAAATATCATATGTACTTCGGTACATCAAAATATATAATATATATGAAACTCTTTAGATAACGGAAATGATTTTCCATTGGATGTAATCCTTTGAAATTCAAGCCAATTACAATCGTTCGAGATAATAAAACTATTACGGTATTCCTTTTCGTTTAAGTGTCTCGTAGAAGTAAGGTCACTAAGGGAAAATACCAAAGGAGAACGATTCGATCCAGCGCTGTGAATTGAGGCTCGGCGTAGCTCAGTGGTTAGAGCGCCCAGTGCGTAGAACTGGAAGTCCCGAGTTCGATCCTCGGCGCCAGAGCGAATTTTTCTCCATTAGTAACCAATGGTAACCATAACAGATAATTCTGCAGGATCAAAAAATTAATCCTTACGTAGTCTCGTAGAAGCCACATTTAATATTTTCCAAAGTTAGGCCTACGTTATAACTGACAGCTGAACTGAAGTACTGAGTGACTCGGAATATCAAAATACGAAAACAATTCAAGAATTTTTAGCGTACCTCAAGGACAGATTGGATAAATAATCAATAATAAATATATTTTGTATCCTTGATGGTCATAAATTATGAAATACGTATCTGATAGCTTCAGGTCGCGTAAGTATTAATAATTTCGTTGAATATGTTGAAAAAATAATGGCTAACAAATTCTGCTTGTGGTTTAAACTAGTTATGGGTGTTTTTACAACATGAATATAACTCCACTATCCTTTGTTCAATTAATTTACGATATACAGAACGTCCCAGTGTAGTGTGGACCATCCTGTGTCATTTACGTGTAGAAATGGTACACCTATCGGTCACGCGGTGCATTGAGTTAACGTTGCTGATACAATTTAAGCAAGAACGACGTGAAAATGTTAGGAGAAAATCCACAAACTATTAGGGAAAACATGGGAATTTTACTTGAAGCAAGTAAAGAGATAGGTTTGGAAGTAAATCCCGAAAAGTCAAAGTTATGATTATGTCTCATGACCAGAACATAGTACGAAATAGAAATATAAAACTTTGAAATTTATCCTTTGAAGAGGTGGAAAAATAAAAATATCTTGGAGCAACAGTAACAACCATAAATGACCCTCGAGAGGAATTTAAACGCAGAATAAATATGGGAAATGTCTACTTTTATTCGGTTGAAAACCTTGTCATCCAGTCTGCTTTCAAAATAACTGAAAGTTAGAATTTATAAAGAATTATATTATCGATTGTTCTGTATGGTTGTGAAACTTAGACTCTCACTTTGAGAAAGGAATAGATGTTAAGGGTGTTTGAGAATAAGGTTCCTAGGAAAATATTTGGAGATAAGAGGGATGAAGTTACGGGAGAATGGAGAAAGTTACACAACGCAGAACTGGAGGCATTGTATTCTTCAGCAGACATAATTAGGAACATTAAATCCAGATGTTCGAGATGGGACTTCTATGTGTAATGTTAATTTTTGTTGTAAGGAAAACAAATTTTAGAGTATACTTTGTCCTCGTGACAATCCTGTAATGAGGAAAGTCCTCAATTAAAATAAAAAATAATAATGTATGGTTCCTTACATCTGCGATCACTCAATTTTTCAAAATGTGAACGATTTCTATACATTTTTCCCTCGGAGAATTATAGAGTAACATGACTTTAAGTTCTATTGAGAATAACTTTGCATGTACAATGAAATCAACAAAAAAATATACATGCTTACGTAAAATTCATTCGGTGCTGCAATTCATTCCACAGATCCATGAGGTAACCTTCAAACTTAACAGGTGTCTTACCGTCGTATTTTGCCACGTTCAGGTACGGCTTCTAGAAAAAAAAAAAAAAAAGTAAAATTAACTTAGTTTAAAAATAGTTTTCTTTGGGTACAGAAGTATTAGAATAGGGCCTATCATTTTTTTAATGAATCAGAAATTTGAAAAAGATGTCAAGTCCATTGAAGCTACTTTTGAGAAAGTCGCAAAAAATGTTTCTACTGACACTTATCGGAAATTTTATGCTGAAATGCTATTAAATAGTATAAGAGTCTATTAGAATGACTGTAAAAGAAATCAGACAAAGAATATTATTTTTCCGACGTTTAGTTTCATGGAAGTAGCACCTTTTTCCAATGACCTGGTATTTATGCTTTATAATGACAATGTATTCTATATTTACGTTTTGGCACAATCCAATGTTTTACATTATTGCATTAATAAAATTCATACATAAAAATCTAAATAATTTTGAATTGTATTATCATAGTTATGAACAAAAGATATGAATTCTTTAAGATTGTTTGAACCAAAATGCAACACTGCTACAGTATTTAATCATAATAGTAATTTAGGTCCAAGAATATATAACATATTTATATTTAAATATACTAATCTTGTCAATTCTAATAGTTCTAGTATTAAATTTAAAAAGTTATGTATGGATTTTATGAATAATGAAAAATTGTAAATTTAGATTTATATATTCTTATTGTGTAGCAGACATAAGACAAATTGTATTATATACTTCTTAATTTAAGTTCAGGAATCCGCCCTTGAGCACGAGTTCTACTTTTTCAGGGATGAGCTAAAGTTTTATCTGTTGATATTATGTTTTATGTTACAATTATTATTACCAAAATAAATACAAATACAAATACTGACTGTAAAATTTCATTCATGCAATAAAGGTTCCAGATCAGTACTCAGTGAAGGTCTTGTAACTATTTTCAAATAAAATAACACTTAAACACAACGGATATTATGTGTACGTGAGTCGGATTTGACCCATTCTTCAACAGAAAGATGTGTTTTACCTTTTAGAGTATTATGGTGGTGTTAACTCATTTTCGCAAAACATATGAAAACTCCTTTCCCAATTCGTGATTCAATTGTATGCATACGGTCAGTAAAATGACGTAACTAGAGCCGGGATTTATATATAAAATGCATACTCCATGCAAAGTAATTTAATAACATTGTTTTCTTCCGATAGCATGACAATAGTAATCAATACATATTCGTCAGTGAATAGGATTAAATATTTTAAGATTTATTTACATTGCATGCATATTTTCCTATTTCAGTACACAAATTGCATATTTTGTACATATATTCTCATGTAGGCCCTATATTATGTTACATTTTGTAATACAAAAAATAGCATATTCAGCAATTCTCCGACACTGGGGACACATAATTACACGCTTTAGCAAAGAGAATATGCTGACACACAAGAACTTTTCCCAACACGTTTCAAACTTATTGTGAAAGAGCTTTATCTTTGACATACGAGACTCTGACCTTTATTTGCCATGAATTCTAGGATAAGTTTCATGTCTGAAAAGAAAGTTTACTTCAGACATAAAACGATATTCTTGTGCTTGTATGCCCTCATTCTTTCTACGTTAATTCTATGCACACAATTCTCAACTCACGTAAGGAATGACAGCTGCTTTAATGCTGACGCCTTGAAGACTGCCCCTTCTTTCATGAAAAGTTTCTGAAGACCAGGACATCTCTCTGGGACTCCACTTTGCTACTCGAAACGTTTGGAGAGGTCGGATGTTGTGGATATGGTAAACCTCGGTGAGGGATACCTCTGTTGTGTCTCCACATCGCTGGGCCACCAAAAAGTCACAGTCGAATGGAATGAACAGCTTGTCGAAGAACTCCTTGAGCAATGTCGTCGAGTCCATGAATAAGAGCCATCTGATACGTGACAAATCGCCTGCAGCACTTGCCTATCCAAGACAGAGAATGTTACATTGAAATTATGGTATCTTCTATTACACACTTTTGACAATGTTTATCAGTAGTTCAGTCAGAAGACAGCTTTTTACTATAGTAATTAGACTTCGATTCTCCATAGATCCTGTGAGATATGGTGAATGCAGTGGCTTTGGAAAAATTGTCTCCAAGTACTTCGGATTTTTGCGAGATTCTCATTCTACAATGGCTTTATAATCTATGTATCAAAATATTATTGTCTTTGGATAAAAACAAATCTCTCTGTTCTATACAACGTTCATACAGTTTCTAGCTTTCAGAAATTTTCCTAAGACAGCAAAACAAGTTTTAAAATGACTTCCGGAAGAAATAGACCACATTATATTCACTTACAATTTAGTTATTTGCAAAATTAATGTGTCCACTTGATTCTCTCGGTGATTCAACGCTGTTAAAACAACGGATTCGTGTGAGTATCAGTTGAATCCTAACTGATTGAAGCACAGATCAGTTCTGTCTCGGGTTGAAATCTTGACAATTGCAAGAGATTGTGCTGCCAAGAGATGACAAAGTTGCAGTCCGATCTTGCGGTGAATAAATATACCCATAGGCTTTCTCCCTTATGTGTTTTAATATGTTACGTATTCTTTCGGACTATTCTAAATTCAAATTTATCTTACCCTAGTCGGCTTACTTCATAAATGAGAAAAGTGGTCTATAAATTTAGGGCTCTCAGAGGTGTTCTTCCACCAATTACGATATGTCTTACCTTTCAGATTATTCTTTTCTTTCAACTTCCCTACTTGTTATTAGGCCTACTATAAAGTACATTATAAAATTGGAAATTTAATGGAAATTTTTTCTCTTTGTGCTAGATTCCGTTTTCAAAAATGAAAATTGATTTTGCATATTTTTTATTAGACACCAGATTATATTCACAGAATAATAATAATGAAGGACATACTACAGATATTACAACAACTGCTAAAAATAACAACATACCGCAAGAACGCATCAAAGAGACCATCCATATTACAAACGCCATCGCAAAACAAACCTACTTCACACACAACAACAAATACTATGCCCAAATCGAAGGTTTACCCATAAGATCACCCATTTCTAGCGTCTTAGCAGAAATATTCATACATGATAATAGAACAGACACATTTAAATAAAGACAACAATAAACACTCAAACAACATCATATTGGCACTTGTACATAGACGAAATACTAATATTATACAAAGGAAACAAAAGACTGATTGAAAACGTACATCAACACAAATAAAATATACCCATTACACATTAGAAATTGAAAACAATAAATCCATAAATGTCCTAGACACTGCAATAATAAAAGTTGATAACAAACATGCGTTCAAAATTGATAGAAAAAAAAACACAAAAACAGTTACCGATACACAAAACATTCAATCACCCAACACAATAAAACATGTCGTATTTCGAGCCATGGTACAAAAACTAATTAACGTAGCAATCAATCAACAAGACTACAATGAAGAAATACCAGTGGCGTATACTGGTTTAAGGGCCTGGGCTACCACTGACCCTATTATTACACAAAATATATTTTAAAGTCCCTATAATAAAATTCCTTACATATTTATATATGAATTTCAGACGTCTTGATTGGGACGAAAATACTTTGTTGCCTTCGTCATTGAAATTACAGTTGGGCCGCTTGCGAAGTTTCTGTAGAAATGACTTTTCAATGGACATCAGTGCCAAGCCGGATAAACGTTCTTGTGTATGAGTTGATCTACAGTAGGATTTTATTCTCTTCAACGCAGAAAATGTTCTTTCTACTGATTCTGACGTAGCTGGTATTGTCACAATTAATGTTGCCAATTTAAGGACTTCAGAAATAACTTGGTTCAGCTGGTTTTCATATATGGCAGATAATATTTCATGGATAGGTTTGTTCGAAAAATCAAATAATTCTGCTGAATATATTACACTTAATTCATTTTTCAAACGTACTTGATCAAAGTGACTGTTATAGGACTGAAATAATTTGTTTAGTGCCTCATTCGGGAAGTTTTCTCTATAAGCAGAAAATTTTTGAGAATCTAGAAGATATGTGAACTGAAGCTTTCCATAATCAGAAAATCTGTCAGTAATTTCCATGTGCATACGATCTAGTATGCTGTAGTACAGCTGCCTGTATTTCAATTCATCATCTCCTTTTCTTCGCTTTAATGGTGGTTCCATTTATTGGCTGAAGAATTTTCATTTTCCATATTACTCCATATGGACGGAAACCCACTACGTCTGAACTCGAATATAGTATTTTTTAACTTCGATACCTCTTTCAAGCAGTATGCTATGTCTAGACTTTTTGTCTGAAGAATATTGTAGAGCACATCTGTATGTGCGAACACTCTAGCATAGACTTCAAGAAGAAATATGTTCTGAAACTGTGTGAAAAAATACAAATATCCTTGAGCCTGCACAATTACATCATCAACCCAGTTTTCTTCAGAGTCATTACAAATGATATTTTCAAAGAAAGCAGTCAGTTGTTCTCTGTATTACTTTACTGTATTTACAAGCCGAGATGTAAAATTGCTACTTTTGGGAGTTTCTTTTTCATAAATTCTTGAGTTTTTCTGATCTTTTAGGAGATGATGAGAAAAATGCAGCTAAACCCGACAGTGTTTTGAAAAAAAATGCGGCATTCTGGAATGGATGAAGTAGTTTGTTGCAAAACTAAATTGAGAACATGGCTGTAACAATGGACAAATAGTGCTTGAGGATACTTTCCTTGAACTTTTGTTTTTAAGCCATTAATATTTCCCGCCATAACTGAAGCACCATCGTATATCTGTGCAATTAACTTATTGCCGACATTGTATTCTGCTATAACACCTTCCACATGCTGAAACCAAGCAGCAGCAGTTTTGCCCGAACTGACATTTGTGAATCCTATAAACCGTTCTTGAACATTGGCAGTACTATCGACGTATCTTAAAACAGTGGACAATTGACTCTGATTAGAGCAGTCACTTGTTTCATCAACAACAATGGCCGCAAAAGGTGCTTCTTCTATTTCAGATTTTATGTTCTTTATCATAACCCCACTTATAGCAAATATTAAGTCATTATGAATTGCGGGAGAAGTACCACGAAATACTGTTGAACTCTCAAGATGATTGGCCAGTAAATGGTCAAATTCACTTAAGGAACTTAAATATTCAATATAATTTCCTCTATTGTCTGATTCCACACTCTCATTATGATCCCGAAAAGCCAATTCTTGTTTTCCTAGAAAGCAGACTGCGTTAATAAGATGCAGTAAAATCTCCCGATTTTTTTTCCACAGGAGCATTGTGTTGGTTGATATGTAGAGCTTTTTACTTATCTAGCTGTAAATCAATTCTTGTCTTCCCAAAGTTTGCGAAGTTCATGCTACTACAAATATGAGCTTTTGATTTGTCGTGTTTTAGGACTGCCGTTCGAAGGGAGTTGATATTAGAAAACCCTCTTTTGACCACACATTAGTTTCGCGGCTAAATAACAAACATGGCCAGCAAAATAGTTTAGACAGTTTAGAACTACCACACAACCAATTCCACTTACCATATGATGTTGAAGTGAATCACGCTGTTTTTTCTTTTACGTCCATGGACAAATTTAACTCAGGAGTTGGTCTTTCCATTTTCACAATTTAAACTTCCTCGTTGTATGTACGACAATTAAAAGGCACTTTTAATAAACCTTCTATTACACAGTCATTTTCAACACAAACCTCTCCAGAAACTTGTTCTGCCATATTTTTCACAATATCACTTAATTGGGAAATTAAAAACTTAATAATTCACAATTAATATAACTCTTAGACACTCGAACAAATCACAAATTTAAAATACTGCACTGCAAGAACACAATTACATTCATGAGCTAGCGTGCTAAGCGTACTGTTGCTTCGCGCCTGCAAAGAAACCGATCACGAGAGCGGCAACTCACCCGGCCTTACACTGCACGTTGGAAACAGAAGAGAGCGGGGGGATGGGCAGTTGTGCGACCGGACAGTGTGCGCGGTACGGTCACAGGCTACCTCACGTAGCAAGCGGTTTCTCCAGTGATGCCGCCTTGACAACTTGTTTCTTTTCGAGAGCAGAGAGCGCATATAAATCTAACAATTACTTTAATTTTAATTACTGTGGTAAAACTAATAATACAAAATTATTACATTATGTTATATTATAAACTTTTTCTTTTGTAATTTCCTTGGGCTACCGCCGGTAGCCCCGGTAGGTCGCAGAATACGCCCCTGAGAAATACACACCATCAACTACATAACACAAGAGAATGGATAGAGGTAATCCCTAACATAATAGAAATACTGTAAAATTTTGACTTGTTCCACATCTTAACGCTTCATTGCTCATGTAAGATCTATAGAATATAATGAATGAATGAATAAAAAAGACGAAACATAATCACAATATAATACAAACATAAGAACGAAGAATAATAACACTAACAAAAAATAAAAACACACACAAGGTCGCATGTTCATTCTGGAAATTAAATTACAACATTTCATACAGAACACAAAACACTGTACGAAAACATCTCAACTCACAAACAACACAAATAAACAAATACAACCTAACAGGAATATACAAATTAACATGCAGCAGTTGTAACAATTTCTACATCGGACAAACTGGGAGATCATTTCAAACATAATACAAAGAACGCAACATAGCCATAACCAAATCACATAGAATTTCCACATACGCAGAACACATCACAAGAACCAACCACAACATAGAAACAGACATGGAAATCCTACATATTGAAGCGAAAACCCAGAAATTAAATACACTAAAACAGTGCGACATACGCAAACAAAAACACACCCACAACATATCCTCAATACACAATTACATTTCAGAACACACACCCTATTTTGATTTCACACTATCGAACACAAGTGCACCCACCAACAAAGCAATTCCAGAAGAAACCAGAAAAAGCAAGGACCTCACTAGTTCTAAAGATGACTAACAGTGCAATCGAAACTAGTCAACTAAGGTACCTAATTTATCAGCTTAGTTTAAATCAATACTAGAAAGTTGTTTCTACAACTAAATTTTAAGTGATATATGAGTAAAGTGTTAAAAGTGTGTAATTAAGATGTTCAAAAATTGAATTTTTTGTCCGCCTCTGATCGAATTTGGATCGATCATATCTGTCACCAAAATTGTTATCTGAGCCAGAGTAAAGACACAACAGCAAAATTTGACAGGTTCATAAAATAATTCAGTTCATGTACAATTTTGAACTATCAAGTATGTATCATATGATATTGTTTGTTTTACCTGGAGCAACGTTTGTCTGGTCAGCTCATCGCTCGAAAGAAGCAAGAAAATGGATCGGTAATTGAGCTTCTTTTCCGAGGACATCAATTCCCCAATGTAACAAGAAACTGCCATCACATGCTGCTCGGATAGTGACGTAAATATATTTGCCACTTCCGAATCTTCTTGCAAACCTGAAACAAACGCGAGGGAGAAGGACGATTATAACAGCGCAAATCTTTGAGAAGGCTCATTTAAAACTGCTATAGCCACCAGCGCAGCTCAGGCGGCGGCGCATTTTCCTGTTAATCCTGAACTGCTCTCGGACGTTGGTTCGATTTCCGTTTGTGCTGATTACCTGGTTGGGTTTCTTCCCAAGGTTTTCCCAACTGTAAGTCTGATATCAGGTAATCACATCGCAAATCCTGGCTTCATCTCTCTATCACTAATTTTATCGACTTTAAAACCTAGTAGTTGATACAGCGTTTTTAAATAACCAACTAAAAAACTATTAGCGTTGACTAGCAAAAATGTTGTAATATAGCCTATATCTAGAAGACTTACGTCAGAAGACAAGCGAAGTAAGCACCAAAACATGGATTTTTAGGTTATGGTTGATTCAAACATAATAAGCTGTGCTTGTTTTTTAATGTAGGTACTACCAAATCCCGGACTTATTTACTTACTTCCTTCTAAATTCAGACCAAATACATTATTATGTAGACCTACCAAATGTCTTGTTTCATTTAATTACAGTTCTATGAGATTTTGTTATGCGCAGCAAATACGTCTCCTATTTCTGCATTCTAGTTTTTGTCCATTATTGCTATGTCGTTATTTCATTGTGGCCTTAAATCAGAGATGTAAAAATGTGACTCGCGGAGTGATTTTTTTACATGGTTATTTAACAACGCTATATCAACTACGAGGTTATTTAGCGTCGATGGAATTGGCGATAGCGAGATGATATTTGGAGAGATGAGGCCGAGGATTCGCCATAGATTACCTGACATTTGCCTTATGGTTGGGGAAAACCTCGGAAAAAACCCAACCAGGTAATCAGCTCAAGCGGGAACCGAACCCGCGCCCGAACGCAATTTCGAATCAGCAGGCAAGTGCCTAAGCTGACTGAGCTAAGCCGGTGGCTGCGGAGTGATTTCTCCTTATTACCTCTTACAGTATTGAATGAAGTTTGTACACTGAATACTGTATTTTCTTTAGCAGTGCGTAAAATGAATAGCAGCGCGTAAAGTGATTACTTACTTTTTTACGCACTAGTGCTTTAAAGGCTCGCTTCATACACTCATAACAGTGGATAAAATTCAACTTTACGCAATATCGTAGAATTTTTTTTTTTTTTCAGCTTTCACACCATTCTCGCTTAACCCTATTGAATCTGAATAAAATAGTTTGAAAAATATTCTAAATAAAGAACTAAAATTACATTTTATAACTCACAAAATAATGTAGTACCCCTGATCACGTATATAACAGATTGGCCATCGTAATGTTAAAGACGGTAGCATGTGGAAGAGAACAACCACCAGGATCGCCACTGTCGATTTAAAACAACCGCTAGATGGAAGTACAGTTGCTCCATGCAATTCAAATGGGAGTTATGACATGATTCCTTCTACTGTCGCTAGATGGCAGTTTAGTAAACTTTATAAAAATTGTTGCCGTCAAACCTATAATGCTGAGCAATCTGTTATATAGTGAACAGGGGTAGTACCACAGTCTATTATGTACAGTCACGAAGCTCAATACGTAGTAAATATGCATCCATAGATAGTTGCTAACCACCAGGATCATTAATATCGCCTCATGACAGACAATGCGAAATAGTACCGGCACAGTCAATTGTTCCTAGCACCCTCAAAACTCAAGCTTCGTGACTGTATACATTAGACTGTGGTAGTACTATACATGACAGAAAACGACTCTCCAACAGTACCTCGGTGTTGCAGCACTACGACACCAGGTGCATGGTACCGCTGTAGCACGCGTGAAGCTATGGAAACCAGGTCCTCTGTGGGGAAGTCTGACGAAGCTGCTAGACACGTCGTCATTATGGCTGTCAGCATGAATCCCAGCATGGCCACCACTCATCCAATTCGCTGTGAGAGGTAGCGCCTTCTCGTAGCCTGCAAAAACATTATATCAAATTAAGATGAGATGGAACCTAATCCCATTTTTCTGTATCGATACCGAAGGCACGCAACGAAACTTCATATACCTACAAGACTATTTTCTCAAACATAACACATCTCTGCCAGCACGTTCACAACTTCATTTAGATACATACTCACCATTCATAACATATCTGTAACGATATAAGTTTCTACTTATCACTATGGCGTCGTATTCATCGTCATTGTATTCGTTATTATCAGCTAAACCGTCCCTGGCATCACTATTTACGAGTACTTAGTGAACTATTTACTGATGTAATTATATCTACACATTTACCCAGCTATTAAAGTATGAATATTTTATATTTACCAACTTACTAATCTTTCTCGTAATAAAATTTTCCTGTCTCTACATACTCATACCTGATTGTCTATTGTATGTGTATATTCATGCATTAAGACGGATATGAAATAAAGTAAATATACAAAAAGTTTAGAGTATTTGACCGTAGTCTTCGCCGGGTATTTCAAAAGTCAGTTCAAACATTAAACCGCTATAAATATATCTGAGATAGGAAAACAAAAAACAAAAACATCGCAGTGTTGGGTAATCAACGGGGTTTACAAAAAATTGGGAAGGTGTCCGCCGTTCTCTTGTTCAACGTACAGCATTCTGTCTGCAACACATGCACAGCATTTTGCAGATAATATCTTGGAATATTGGCAATTTCTTGCGAGATGGCAGTTTTCAGTTGCAGTAGAGTTGTTGGACGTGTCAGGAAAACTCGTTCTTTAAGGTAACCCCACAACCAAAAGTCGGGCGGATTGAAATCTGGAGATCGCGGAGGCCACATTGTTGAAAAGTGCCTACTGATGACACGATCGCCAAACATCTGCGTAATTAATTGTTTTGCAGGGATAAAGATGTGGGGTGGAGCGACATCTTGCATGAAGATTATGTTTTCCATATCGTGATTCCTCAGTCTAGGGATGACGAAGTTCTGTAACATGCTGTAGCCTAGCGCTCCCCGTTTACTGTAATAGTCTGTCTTATTCCATTATTGTCCACACCTGTGGATTAACGGTTAGCGCGTCTGGGCGCAAAACCAGGTGGCCCGGGTTCAATTCCCGGTCGGGTCAAGTTGAGGTTTTTTCCGGGGTTTTCCTTCTGCCCAATATGAGGAAATGCTGGGTAACTTTAGGTGCTGGACCCCGGACTTATTTCACCGGTATTATCACCATCTCATTCAGACGCTAAATAACCTAAGATGTTGATAAAACGTCGTAAAATAACCTACTAAAAATTAATGGTGGAGTTAACACGCGTCATTGAGGTTCGTCTTCCGACCAAAGGTATCAGTAGGCACTTTCCAACAATGTGGCCTCCGCGATCTCCAGATTTCAATCCGGCCGACTTTTGGTTGAGGGCTTACCTTAAAGAACGCGTTTTCCTGACACAAATCTAACAACCTTACTGCAACTGAAATTACCATCTCGCAAGAAATTGCCAATATTCCAAGACGTTATCTACAAAATGCTGTGTATGGTTCTCAGACAGAATTCTGTACGTTGAACAAAAAAACGGCGGACATCTCAATGTTTTGTAAACCCCGTTGTTTTCCCAACACTGTGATGTTTTTTTTGTTTTTTCCCTATCTCAAATATTATAATATTTATAGCAGTTTAATGTTTGAACTGACTCTTGAAATACCCTATATATCATATTGCCCATTCCTATGTTATAAACTTGCAACATATAAAAGAGAACAACCACTATGATCTCCACTGTCGAAAATGAATATTTTGGTAACGACCGCTAGATTGAAATACAGCTGCAAGTTATGCAATTCCATCAGAGTTATAAAGTGACTTCTTTCGCAATTGCTAGATGGCAGTATAGTGAAATCGATCAAAGTTATCGTCTTGAATGTGCATTAGACTGATCAGTCTTTTATTATGTGATCAGGGTTGTAACTTAAACTTCGTGCTGGTCAATAATGGTCATATTGTACGGTGATACGCAATGACTAAGTCCGTGAGAAGGTTTTGTTGTGGATCATTATTTTCTGTCATATAGGACTCATGTTCGTGTTGTTTGTTGACTTCTTCTTCCACATCATGCTTTGCGTTGACATAAAAGAGAGCCAGTTCTGAATTTACTCACCAATAGTAACATTGTGCGATTTAGTCGCAGATCGTCATTAAATTCCTCCTAATATGTAGGCCTAAATGATGGGTAAATTTTCCCACACTACTTCCACACTAGCTCCGCTACTTAGTTAGACCAACTCCGTATGAGCAAAAAATAATCCTATACAAGAAAATATAGCCTATACAGGCTGCTTCAAAAGTGACTGTCAATAATTTACAGATGTAAAGTACAAACTAACGAGAAAAAAAGCTCCGTAAATTAACGTTGTCGAGATAATGCAAATTTTCTTTTGAGATTTCTCGCTCACAACAATAAGAGCAGATGTGCGAACTTCCATATAGAAGAGGTGATCAAAATGTTGCCCATGCACGCAATGTTGTGCTCTTCTCTGTAGTGATCTGCGAATTCTCTCGGGCAGTCCTGGATAATTTCTTATTTGCTGAAAGGCACCTTCAATCCGAAACCGCAATTCCTGAAGTGTGTTGACCTCAGAAATTTAAACCAAACTTTTACATGATCCCAAACACAGAAATCTAATCGAATTTAAATCCGGTGACCTAGGAGGCCACAGTATATGCCTCCTCTGCGTAAGGGAATATCACATAAACAGTTAATTTGCGGACAAATTATATTGGAGATTTTTGCTTCTTTCAGTGTGTACTTTTCGTCTATAAATTATTGATCATCACCTTTGAAGCACTCTGTGTATACATCTTTTTAAATACCGAGTGCCGTTTTTGAGTTTATACTTTTCATGCCTTCTTTAAGAACAATGGAAGTGACAACCATAGCATTTTTTCCCCACATTCACTCTGTCAAAATTTGATATGCTTTATTTCAAGCTATGCTTAAATCTCTGCCCTTACTACCTTTCTGTCGGTATATATCACTGTCTTTCTCTGTCTCTTCCTCTTTATCTCTTTTTCTTCTGTCTCTAGATTTTTCCTTTCTCCTCTCCATCAATTTGTCTGTCTCTCCTTCCGTCTGCCTTCCTGTCTGTTTGTCTTCTACTGTAGCTACTTGTTCATAAGTAGAAGGTTAACTATCACAAGAATACCTGTATTTCGCGCTGATGTATGAGTATTCTGTCACGAAGTAAGAAAATGGACTCATCTGAACACACTCTTATAGAAAATAGCTAAAATTCACTTAATATGCAGTTTTTATTTGTGCAAAAGTAGGCAATATTCTACACGTATTATTGGGAATGAAGAAAATGCATCTTTCCATCGTACTTACCTTATTTCTAAGCAGAAGATTACCACAAGAATACCTGCATCTCGCAATGACGTATGAGTACTCGATTGTCACCATACCAGCAAGCAATAAAATGGACTCGTTAATACAGGGACATCATTTTATTTTTACTTACATTTTTAATATTAACCTGGCTATACCTTTGGATTCACGGTTTAGAACCAGAAACACCATTTGTTACCCCGTTTCACGACTGGCGTTCGATGATACTGACGTAAAATACAAACAAATCACTTTACTAGGTACAGGAGGGAAGAAAAGTAGTTCATCCACTTACGTAAACTAGGAAATATCGCAATTTTGAGTTTGATAATTTTCATTGGGTTTTTGTTTAATCAAAATACAGTACAGTATTAACAATATGTTTTTACTCACGAATTGAGTTATCCATTCTAACGTATTTATTATGCAGTGTATATTATACTGTCTAAAGCACATTAGCGTACAATATATAGAATGAAGTTAAATTGAAAAACAATCATAATATAGATATTTAAACACTTTTTTGTGCATATTATCGCACTATAGACTATTGCATCTAATTCCAATTATTACCAGTTTCGTCCTTCGTACTAGTAACTCATGTTGAAATAATTCTGTACTTACTCTATAAAAGAGTACCTTACGTACTGTAAATTCAGTCTTCACTTCTGCCCGATCCGCACAGATACTGTCTACTGTCCGTCTAAGTGGTTATGTCGCAGGATCGTAGAAAGAGGGGAAATCACGTGACAGTTAATTACCTAACGAGGCTCTTTTATTTAAGTTATTTTAAACAGTCGTACAGTCAACGCTCGATAACTCGTACTAAAGGGGGCGGAGATCTGTCCGACTTACGAAAAGTCCATCTTATCGAAGGGAAATAAAGTTGTACGTTAGGAATGAACACTAACACCATATATTATCTATACAGCAGCAATATTATACTGAACTTTAATGCAACAAGGTTATCAATACATACCAGTTAAAACGGAGACACAAATAACACAGGTAGTGGACAAAGTGCATTAATCAGAGTCTACTGTAATTCGATGAGTCTATTATAGGAGCATGATGGTGATTGATCTGCCACTTTGTTGTTTTTTTTTACAGCAGAACGTTTGAAAAAGTTGTCAATCTTCTTTTGTGAAAACGTTTGATGTTGCTTGCGAACAATTATCTCACGTACAGTCCTACCAGAATGTATCTGTCACGTTCATAATTAAAATTTCATTTTCGAAAAATTTGGTCCGAGTTATCCGAAGTCCGAGATATCGGGGTCCGAGTTATCGAGCGTTCACTGTATAATATTATGTAGACGTTCAATATCTAACAGAAATTAATGTTTTCAGAAAAGATATGACAGCCCAGCCACTAGCCTTTACAGAGGGACGAGCAGAAGCAGGTGGGGGAAATCGGGATGCGACGTAGGCAAACGGACGACAGTACCTGTGCGAAAATATGATTCAATATTGAAAGCTCTTTCGTCACTGGAAAACGCGAACATATTTCTGGAACGTGCTATAGTCACTAACTCAGTACTGTTTACTATATGCGGCCTTGGTTCTGTGTGGAGGTCAGGTGGAACTTCATTAGTAGAAGTGAAGTACATTTAAAAACTCAGGTACAATAAAAATTGAAGTAAAAATAAAATGATGTCCCTGTACAAACTCTTATATAAAATAGCTAAAATAAACTTAATATGTAAATTTTTTTTTGTCTAAAAACAGCCAATATTCTACACACATTATTGGAGATGAGAAAGATATAGTTAATACCATCCATCTTTCTATCGCAATTATCTTATTCCTAAGGAGAAGGTTATCGCGAGAATACCTGTATTTAGGCTGATACATAAGCAGGCCTATTCGATTGTATCACCATGCCGGCAAGCAATAAAATGAACCGATTTGTACAAACTCTTCCATAAAGCAGTTAAAATTCACTTAATACGTAACATGCATGTTGTGCTGTTATGTAAAAATAAGCGATATTCTGCACAAAAAATTAATCCAGAAAATGTACTCGTAGATAAATGTTAATCTTACCAATAAAAAATCATTCTTAAAACTAGTTCTTTTTTGGTAGGTTATTTTAAGACGCTTTATCAACATCTTAGGTTATTTAGCGTCTGAATGAGATGAAGGCGATAATACCAGTGAAATGAGTCCGGGGTCCAGCACCGAAAGTTACCCAGCATTTGCTCAACCAGGTAACTTGCACCGACCGAGAATCGAACCCGAGCCAACTGGTTTTGCGGCCAGACGCGCTAACTCTTACTCCACAGGTGTGGACTAATTTTTCTTTTAATTTCAAACACTTTTATGAAATCAGTCCAATTCTGGCATTTCACATTCTTGTGAGTTAAAAATATAAAACTAAGTCCCCAGATAACAGTTTTACCACAGTCTAGTATATACTGTACAGTCATGAAGCTTGAGTTGTGAGGGTGCTAGGAACAATTGACTGTGCCGGTACTATTTTGCATTGTCTGTAATGAGGCGATAATAGCGATCCTAGTGGTTAGCAACTATCTACGGATGCATATTTACTACGTATTGACCTTCGTGACTGTATATAATAGACTGTAGTTTTACTTCATAGAATGTTGTTACCTTCACATAGAAAGTCATCCAAATAATACAATATTGTACAAACGTTAAGAAATAGAATAACTATAAATTTACTCAAATGTAGCACTGCTCAAAATAACGAAACAGCTGTTCTCCCCTTCGTCTGTCAATGGTCTGTGTTTCTCGATGCCCAACAACAACGTAGAAGTCACCGAACATATCGCAATCGTCCAGAATATCGCCTCGTTGTTAGACGTGTTTATTACACCTTTACCCGGAATAAATAATTTAGTTGCTTGAAACATTCACGTATTGTGGTAATTTCGGTTCTTCCCATAGTCCTCCGACGTGTCTTATCAATAGAATTCTAGCTACGTAAGACTTAGTCATTATAAGGTAATCAGCAAGGAATTAGAAGATTGCATGACCCAACGCAATAACCTGTCAAGATTTTCGACGGCTGTGCAAATATTGCAGCATGATTAATTCCATTTCCTGAAAGTTAATTGCGCTAATCTTTGAGCACATATTTTCCTGCGATGATGCGTGCGTTGTAATTACCTCGCGCACTACATCCTTCAAATAATAGGGGTCACACGTGAAACGTTTCACGTGGTTATCTGTCCCACATGGGGAGAGATGTTACTGAAACAGTCTTAGGGATCAATGAATGTAGTTTAAGTCAAAAAACGTTCGTTTTTTAATTTTATCTTTATACGAAGTACACAGAGAAGAAAATGATTTCTAGGTTTTCACATAAATACACATTTTCGGCATATCTCGTAAGGGAAAAAATTAAACAAGAGCAATACAAGAAGAACAAGAGAAATACAATGAGAACAGGGGGAATACAACGAAAACAAGGGCAATCAATGAGAACAAGGAAAGGTTAGAAAAACAAGGGGAATACAACGATAACAAGGAAAAGACAAGGAGAAAAGGAGAACAAGGGGAAGACAAGAAGAATAAGGGGAAGACAAATATAATAAGAGGAAGACAGGAGAGTAAGGGAATACAATAAGAACAAGGGAACAGAAGAGAAACAAGGGGAATACATGGAGAGCAAGGAGAACACGGGGAATACAAGGAACAAGGAGAATACAAGGAAAACAAGGGGAATACAAGGAAAACAAGGGGAATATAAGGAAAACAAGGGGAATAAAAGGAGAACAAGAGGAATACAAGGAGAACAAGTGGAATGCAAGGAGAACGAGGGGAATGAAAGAAGAACAAGGGAGGGGGTTGCATTTTTATGTGATGGTCAGTTATCTCACATACATATTGAGGGGAAAGACGTAGTTATACGTCAAAATAATTTTCAGCATGTCGTCTGTCTTTATGTCTGTGTATAACGATTACTCCTGGACTGATTGTTTATATACAGCAATTTCTCCTAAACTATTGGACAAATGTTGCTCATATACAATAATTATTTATTTATGTAATCTGGCAGAGCTAAGGCCAGTAGGCCTTCTCTTCCGCCCAGCCAGACTCTAATTCTAATTGAATACAATTGGTTACATAGTTATTACATTAATACAGGGACATCATTTTATTTTTACTTCAATTTTTATTGTACCTGAGTTTTTTAATGTACTTCACTCCCACCCATTCTACTAATGAAGTTCCCCTCTACACACAGATCCAAGACCGCATATAGTAAACAGCACTGAGTGAGTATAGTACGTTCCAGAAATATGTTCGCGTTTTCCAGTGACGAAAGAGCTTTCAATATTGAATCATATTTTCGCACAGGTGTTGTCCGTTTGCCTACGTCGCATCCCTATTTCCTCCACCTGCTTCTGTTCGCCCCTCTGCAAAAGCTGGGCTGTCATATCTTTTCTGAAAACATTAATTTCTGTTAGGAATTGGACGTTTACATAATATTATACAACTGTTTAAAATAACTTAAATAAAAGGGCCTCGTTAAGTAATTCACTGTCACGTGAATTAGATGCAATAGTCTATAGTGCGATAATATGCACAAAAGAACTGAAGCCTGTATCGAAATGAACGGCCACCATTTTCAAAAATGTTTTTAAATATCCATATTACGATTATTTTTCAATTTAACTTCATTCTCTATATTGTACACTAATGTGCTGTAGACAGTATACAGTAATATACACTGCATAATGAATACGTTCGAATGGCTAACTCAGTTCGTGAGTAAAAACACTTATTCTTAATACAGTACTAAATTAAGATTAAACAAAAACCTAATGAAAATTATCGAACTCAAAATCGCGATATTTCCTAGTTTACGTAAATGGATGAACTACTTTTCTTCCCTCCTATACCTAGTAAAGTGATTTGTTTGTGTGTTACGCAAGTATCATCGAACTACAGTCGTGGAAGGGGGAGCAATCTGTGTTTCTGGTTCTCTAAAGGTATAGCCAGGTTAATATTAAAAATGTTTGTAAAAATAAAATGATGTCCCTGTATATAGACCATAAAACAACATGAAAGTAAATAATGAAAGTTGGATAAGTAATGTTAGTGTGACAATAATAAACATTAGTAAGAAATAGTGATGATGATGATGATGATGATGATGATGATGATGATGATGATGATGATGATGATGATGATGATGATGATGATAACAATAATAATAACAATAATAATGAGATAATTTAAATATTTATTCTGTGATATATATAACCATTAAACATTGAGAAACCTGAAAGAGCTATTATTTTTATCAAGAATTGTTAGAAAAATATTCCGTTAGTGAAAGAAGATGAATACGAGGATGTTCGGTGGGAGGGAATGGATAATATTGAGGAATGTTGTGATCGTGTGTCAAGGTTATGATGGATGGGTAGATTTTGAAAACGAGACGCAAGATAAACAGGAGTGGAGAAATGCAATATGTGAAAGAGAAGGAAAAGACAGTGGATTTTCCTACGATCTTCTAGACGGAGCCAGGACAACATTTCGAGGGATGGTGTTACGTGATTAGCCCGGCGAATATTGGAGATGAAACGGACGCACGTATTATGAACAAGTTGTCTCTGCGCCAAAGTAACGCTTAGGTCATTAAACAGAATATCACAGTAATCGAAGTGGGGCATCACGAGTGTTTGCACTAGACTATGTACCCAACCATTTGCACTCATTTTTCCGAAATCAACTTTCCGATTGACCATTTTCCGAATGACCATTTCTCCGAAACCTACTTTTCCGAATCTTTTTTTCCGAATACATTTCTCTGATTGATCATTTTCCGAATGGTCATTTATCCAAATGACCATTTCTTTTACACTTTCACTGTTTACCGAATCCGTAGTAACCATACAAAATTATCAGTGTTCATTAATATCTTGAAATTAACAAGTCGCAATGGATGTACAAATTATTACTTAGGGTAAACGGGGTATGAAATTATTAATGAATTGTTATATTGTCGGACCATCGGATCTGTGCCCCCGTAAGATATGCGAACTGAACCCTAATTCCTACTCAGCCTCGGTAATTCATTTCTCTCACTGCATTCCTATCTCTCTCTTTTCTATCTCTCTCCCTTTCTCTCCCCCACTACTCACAATTTTGAGCCTTCTTGCAGGACAGTTTATTTGCACTTGCAGTCCAGTGTTGTCAATTCAACATGAACACTGTAGCAACGAGTGGCGAAAGAAATATTATTAAGCAAGTACGTAATAGCATTTTGCGATTAAGAGAAACAAACAGGTCAGTATCTCTTTCCTATAAATAAGGCAACGAAAAGAGCAGCTGCGATCACTGGCGAGGCTTATTTTATTTCAATTGACTACGTATTGAAATTACTTACTTAACTAATACTAATACAACATGTTATGTAATTATACAGGCAGGTCAGAGCGCCTAATAAAGAAAATCAGGGGAGAGGGAGTCTGTGCAGGAGATGAAAAGCTAGAATCACCAGGGAAGAACAGACCAAGGGAACCTTTAATTCTTGTAGATGATAAGAACCGATGTATATTTTAAGCAGAAAGATACAAGAATTTTATACTGTGCAGAAAGAAGTTCCGACATTGAAGAAATTACTGAAGGTTGCGAGAGAAGTAATAATTTCCAAGGTTGGAGAGAAACGCTACGGAAAGTGATTCGAGACATGGGATTTAGGTTTTAAAATTGTAGAAATACAAGATTTATTTTGATTGAAAGAAATGATATTGTAGCATGGAAGACCAGTTATTTATCACACCGTTTGACGGAAGTTTGGCAACATCCCTATTCGGCAAGGTTCGTGGCCTGCTGTTTGACGTGGTGGGAGGAAAACGGGTAGAATGGAGTATAGGCGTTAACTTTTTCAAGAACGACGACAGCGCTGAAGGGGCACAGATCCGATGGTCCGACATTATATATATATATATATATATATATATATATATATATATTACAAAAGTAAAAATGGTCGGGGCGGAAAGATATATTGGGAATGTGTAAGACTGACATAGAAGGAGTGTTCAGCAAGAGCCAAGAGAAATGGTGAAGAAATAGTCATTCATAAAGGTGTTGATGCGTCGCCTCACTCTCTTGCTCCGAATAGAGAGGAAGCACAAGCAGAGTTGGTGAAAAGTAATTTGAAACGAACCGCACAGAATCACCCAGAGCTTCATCCAGGGCAGATTTTAAGGAACGAATTTCAGCCAGTGCCTTCAAGTGTCCTTTGTTTAATGCCTGAAAGGGAAAATGTTTAAAAAATCTTTAAGATGAGTAAGAAGGACAGAACAACCGAGAAATCCCTCATCCTTAGACGAACTTGAAGAAACTCCCGATCGTTACCGACAAACACTCCAAGCTCTTAACTTTAACAATTATTTCATTTAATATTCTTGATTTCGGAAAACAGGTCCTACGAAAAATGGATTTCGAAAAAAATGGGCATTCGGAAATGAGGAATTCGGAAAAATGTTCATTCGGAAAAAAGGACATTGGTTTCTGACAAATTACCTGAAACCGTACCCAACATGCACGTGTCAGTTCAAGTCAGAATAATTCACATGAATTATAATATCATCATCAAATGTTCTTCGGATTAGGCCGTTGGGCCTATTCCGTCTCCTGGATTCAACTGGTCCCTCCAACGCTTCTTCGGTTTGCCGATGTTTCTCCTTCCTCTTGGTGTGTAGTTTAGGATATTTTGTGGTATTCTTTCTGGGGGCATTCTGATCACATGGTCTTACCAATTTCTTCTGTATGTATCTAAAATTGTAGTTATGTTTTGTATTTTTAATATGTTGCGAATGTCCTCGTTTCTTTGGTGATCAAGAAGTGTATAACCTGCTAGTGGCCATAAGAGTCGCATCTCTGCTGCTTCTAGCCTTCTATAATATTATTATTATTATTATTATTATATTATTACTAAAAATAATTAATGCGTTTAAATTTACAAAAATAATGCAAAATTATGATCTATTCGAAAAGTGGTGTGAAGTTACGCATCCCTCCGGTAAGATTTCCTTTTACGGATAAGATGCAGTGACAAATTAAATGGTATAGCCAGTACGTCTCCAATAACTGTATTGTAAAAAAATTATTTACTATTTTTTACATAAATACTCTTTTTCTTCAATTGAGTGTTTCTTCAAAGAAAACGATTTGATCTAGAAATACATTCAAGAATTATTTTGAAAAACTAACACGCTAACCATTACATACGTAGTGCAAGTAAAGGAGTTTTAATGACGCAAGAATAAACTTGGAATTTAGAAGACTGCAGGGAGGAGATTAGTGTAAGTCTCAAAATATACAGACAGGATTTGTTCCACGCCACAAACAATTTAAAAGAGAGGAAATATCGGTAGAATAGAAATAACGCTTGCTTTGTGTAATAAAATTACCTGAGTTTAAAGTTAGTTATAAACATCATCTATTCAAGAGGGGTTGTCCATAAATTATTTTCATTTGAAATATCATCTTGCGGTGCAAGTAGTAGGACACATCTTTCACGGTCTTTTCTATTCTACAGACGTCACCTTCTAATGGTACACACTGCTAACATTAACGATCCTTTAACGACCGAGTTACGGCAGTATGACAGCTACATCTAAAATACCACTGCGGTGACTTAGTGGTCACCTGTCAGGCAGGCGGCCCGGGTTCGAGTCCCGGTCAGGTCTGGGGTTTTTCATTGAAAAATCTATAGTAACACTTGTGCCGGACAAGGTAGCACTTAGGGTTTTTCTCGGGATTCTCCGTTTTTTTCCCATATTAGGCATCTAGCCTACATCATTCCGTCACCATTTCTCCATTTCTTTATCATTCCACAGGCCTGCAGAACTCGCAACTATGACGTCAGCCTCACTCCACTTCTATTGGGGATGATCGACTTCCGCCCCGAGAATGAATGTTGATGCAGCCGAGCGTAACTAGAACGTCGTGACCGCAAAGGTAGAAAAGGTGGGTGGGGTAAGAAAGGGGAGGAAAGCAGTCGCTCTCAAGAGCTACAGTTCTGCAGGCCTGTCATTCCATAACATTCCCCGATCGCCGGCTGGCGACGCAAGGATGGGGCTGGCCTAGGTTGCCTGTTCGAAACCTGGGTACGCAGCGAACCTTAGTGTAGTCAGCCGGTGTGGGTTTGGGAATGCGCCTAGCTTGAGGGTCAGCGCATTACATCGTAACAGGTCGCAGTGTTGGGCCATAGTGTCCCCTCCCGTAAATTCCATCCCATTCCATACATCTAAAATGGAGGAAATGTCATTCCGAAACCTGTCCGGGAGACTTCATGATAGTAGTCCCATCACTGGACTATCCAGCGCCAGGCTAGAAACCTCTCACGGGGAATCTAAAATTGTTTCAAGCCACAAATTTCTTGCATTCTGTGTGCGGAAACGGGCCATCTTGTTTAGATCGTGAAGAATTACGATAATATGATGCGTTTTATTATTTTATGCTCGACCATGCCGAAATGTAGTAATTATACACCTGGTAGCAGCCCTTTAATGGACCTCATTAAAGTACACCTATTCATTAAATTCCAGGTGTTCCACCAATCAGAAAACATCACTGTAGCAATATGAAAGCGCAAGTATCGATTATTCTCGGATATGCAAGCGAAAGACAACTAGCGAAACGTCACGGAGGCTGGAAATCCAATAATGTCGCAGAAGGTTATGTTCTGTTACTATAATAATTAGCGTTAATTGTAAATAATATTCAAATAAATTCAATTTGTCATCTCGTTTTTCAATGTATAAATCAATTTCAAGGTTATATCAAGATTAAAGTATATTTTACTCTCTAGATTATATCAAGGTCAATGACATTTGTTTCTCGGGAAAAATCAATACTTTCGCGTCTGCGCACATCTCACAATTTACGAGATATTGCACAAGGTCAGTTCCGCTTCCCAGTCAGATAAGAATAACATGAATACTTATGAATAATTTCAAGTTAGAAATATGGTCGAGCATAAAAAGTCGTATGAAACTTGCCTATAATGGTAATTAAGACGCTCGTATGAAATTTATGAAACTCGCTTGCGCTCGTTTCATAAACATACTCGCGTCTTAATTACTAACATTATAGGCTCGTTGCATAATGTACTATTTTTACAGCTACCTAGTTGGTCTATAGTAGGGGTGGGAAACTCGTATTGTAAACAGAGCAGTCAGCGTGAGTATCTACGTACAACAGCAACTGTAGCGGGAGAAGCTAAGCTGTCTGAGAAAGTCTGTTTCCCGCCCCTGGTTTATAGACAAGTATTAAAGAATGTTATTACACTTGAATGGTGAATTTGCAAAACGACTTAAGTCCACATTTTTTGGGTTTTGAGTTGAGAGCATGATTATGTTACTGTGTGCAAGGGGCATCGTTTAGTAGCAAAATGACGTTGATCTACGACTTTTGTACAGCTTTTATTAGCAGCAGAATATTTGGTTAAGGGGTAAAACGACTTTAGTCCTGGACTTAAGTTCTTTTCCCTGTCAAGTGCTGAAGAAACTTACATAATATGTAATTTTAATCATACACTCAGCTGATCAATTTGTTTTTTGTCTGTTGTAATTGGTAATTCTTTCCGAACTTATCTCACGTTTACCTTTCATTCCAGTGCATTCTTCAGTAGACAGTTCTATTCATCCAGTGACACAACCAATTGCCTTTCTACTTCTTGATTATTTTCAGCATCATTCTTTCTCCACACTTTCCAACACATTGGTTTATCGCCGATCAATGAAACCAAAATTCAAGATATTCGTAAAATGCTTAAGTACATTCGTGATGAAGAAGATGTGCATACATTTTACGAAAACATTATAGCATGGAAGGCAACAAAGAATTGAAAGATGACAAGGCGAGGGAGCACTCAGATTTGTGAAAAAATGGCCAAAAAATGCAATTTTTGCTTTATGCATATAAAATTACCTTGATGTTTCAGCTTTCTAAAAGTGGTTTCACTTCTGCCCTCCGACCATTTAAAGGTCTTTAAATGGCCGTTTAAATGCCTTGATGCGTAACACAGGCGTGGGCGTGTCATCTCCCTGCTGCCTGCCAAGCGAGAAACATGGAAGTAATGTAATTTGTTTGTTATTAATTCATATTTCCCGCAAAAGGTCAGGTGACAATGTGTGTGGTAAGCCTGCAAGAATGAGGGATATTTCTGCAAGAGCAGAGCTTCCAAGTTTGTTTTTGTATAAAAAAGAAACGCTGTTTGTTGTTGGTCGTACTTTCACACGTGTTTCACAGTACCTTCATTGTTCCAGGTTAATTTGGTCGTTATATTAGATTGTAGAGTGTTCATAGTATTTTTGTTTACTTGTTTCTGATATAAACTCGTTTTTACAGTTATTTTAGTAGTGTATATAGTGAAATTATAAAGTTATATAATTTACAAAATCACGTGTAGGTTAGAAAATTTTTCTATATAGTGTTCATTAGATTTTTACATAGCTTAGGTTTATTTCGAGTGATATATTATAATTTAAAATGGGTAGAATGTCAAAAAAGAAATTAAAAACAAGATTATTGGTGCACAAGAGGTGGAATAAGAATGATAGGCCTACACCAGACATTGAACCCCAGCCTTCTACTTTAGTTGAAGAAAATAGGCCTACTGTTATTCCTATAGCTACAGCTGATTCACGTCCTTCAGCAAGTGTGAGAAAATTATCAACATTCAATGTAAAGCAAGATAATTTAGGCCTTCTTATAAGTGAGAGTAAAAGGGCAAATAATTATGTGTTATTCCATACAAGTATGTTGGAAAATTTATTTCAAAGTTTGATATGTGTCAAGTGTGGTGCCACAGGTCTGAATACAGTGGTAGAAGATTTTCAAGGTTTTGCTGCTAATGTAACTGTGAAATGTCCTGCCTGCCAGACATGCTGTGCACAGACATATACAAGCCCTCGTGTCTCCTGTGAATCATCATCTAGACCACCATTTGAGGTAAACAAAAGGGTAGTGTCTGCTTTTTCAGACTTTGGTAGGGGGTATGCAGCCATTGAAAAATTTTGCATGTCAATGGGGATGCATGTCATGAGCAAGTCAACTTACAATTCACATTTACAAGATAGGGCAGAAGATGACAAAATATTGCGTCATAATGTTTTAGATATGGCACATAATGCTGTTCGAAAAGCATATACAGGTCTGAATCAAGATCAGGGTCCTGAAAATGTTGTAGACATAACTGTGTCTTATGATGGAAGCTGGCACAAAAGAGGCCATATGTCACACTATGGTGTAGGCATAGTTATTGATGTACTGACTGGTCTTGTCATAGATTTTGAGATACTTTCCACATATTGTGCCACATGCAGTAACAAGGTAAAAACTCTCAATAAAGACAGTGAGGCATATAAAGAATGGATGCAAAACCATAAAGAAAGTGGTGAATGTGAGGCTAATTATAGTGGGTCTGCAGGGTCGATGGAGGTGGCAATAGCTGAAGTTCTGTGGAAACGTTCAGTAAATGTATGTGGCATGCGATATGTTACTATGCTCTCCGATGGTGACTCTAAAGCCTTCAACCATCTACAGTCCCTGAAGGTGTATGGAAACGAAGTAAAGTTACAGAAAGATGAATGTATCAATCATGTATCTAAAAGACTGGTGACAGGATTGAACAATATAGTGAGTGAGTGGAGAGCAAAGCGTGTGACAGTCGGTGGTACTAAAACAGGCAGACTGACAAAGGAAACAATCCTAAAGCTGCAGCTGTATTATCGGCAGGCAATTAAAAACAATATTCCAAATGTGCAACACATGAAGACTGCAATATATGCCACTCTGTACCATGCAATGTCTACAGATGAAAAGCCTCAACACTTAAAGTGTCCCGGCGGAGCATCATCATGGTGCTTCTATAATCGTGCTACAGCCAGAGGTGAAATACCACCAAAACATGACAAGACCACGATGACAACAGTACTGGATTCCTCAGTAGTAGCTAAAATAATACCTGTGTACCAAAAGCTTGCCAGTAATGAACTTCTTGAAAGGTGCAAGCAAGGCAAGACACAAAACACCAATGAATGTCTACATAGTGTCATATGGAACTATTGCCCTAAGACTGTTTTTGTGGCAAAAAAGAAAGTGGACATTGCTGTTACTTCAGCTGTTAGTGTTTTAACATGGGTTGTGAGGTTAGTGAAAAACTAAAAGAATCTGCAACTGGCTTGGACATGAGTGAGAGTGGAGTGAAAGTAAGTGTGCAACGCGACAAGCGAAGAATTAATCAGAGTGAAGTAACACACAATACTGGACACCGTTCAATCAGGAAAAGGTTGAAGTTCTCTAAAATGGCTTCTCAACACCAGAAAAAGAGAGCAGAGGGAACCACATATGGAGCTGGGCAATTCTAAGGTAACATATCATGTTAGAAGCATGTTTTATTTCAATGTTATTTTTCTCCCATTTAAAATTTTTAATATACTGACAACTTCAAATGCCTATTACAAAAGAAGTTGTGACTCAATAGAGTTGAAATTTGCCACACATATAAACGAAAGTGTAATAAAAATAGTGACATATGCTTTTTTCCAATCTGCATGCAGGAGCTGTGCTATCATTAAAAGAAAATAATAATTATAATAAAATTCATTATTTTTCTTAAATATGAAAAATAATATTTTTTTTTATAAGAAAGAAACATGATAAAACAAAAAGCATACGTCACTTTGTTAATGCAACTCTTAGGAGTATACAAAAATAATTTTATTCATTTTCTCCAAAAACTTTTTTTTTAAATAGCAATTTTTATACGTTAATGAATAAATTAATGTAATAATTAATATCTCAAAAACTAATCGAGATAATCTAATGAAACTTGGTACAGGTGTTTCACTTACAAAATGAATTATGAAGTAAAAATTTCAAATCATTTGGTTAAAAACTATGGAAAATACAAATTTCAGTGCTCCGTCGCAACCTAACACACATAACAATTTCCGTCCACACCTGTGGAGTAGCGGTCAGCGCGTCTGGGCGCGAAACCAGGTGGCCCGGGTTCGAATCCCGGTCGGGGCAAGTTACCTGGTTGAGGTTTTTTCCGGGGTTTTCCCTCAACCCAATACGAGCAAATTCTGGGTAATTTTCGGTGCTGGACCCCGGACTCATTTCACCGGCATTATCACCTTCATTTCATTCAGACGCTAAATAACCTAGATGTTGATACAGCGTCGTAAAATAACCCAATAAAATAAAAAATAACAATTTCCCTCTTGTTACCGCTTAAGCGACATATTGATTTTACTGCTTTAGGCTTTTAACATATTATTTTTAGAGACGTTCAATATAGTAATAATTATAGGCTAAATTGGAAACTTACCACTGCAATTTAACCTAAATTGCACTGTTAATTATTGTTTTTAAATATTTGCAAAAATTAAGTAAACTCTACAACTCCACTAAAGTTACTGCATTCGTGATGCAAGGAACATTAAGGAAGCCATTTCTAAACATCTCCTTGACCGGCAAAATTAAACTTGCCGATGTTATTACTGTAATATGTTATATAAATAGTATTGTTAAAATATTAAAATGAAAAATAAATCATTACATAACCTTACCGTTTGTTTTAAGTTCGCATTTATAGACTGGGGGGGGGGGGAGACAGACGTATATCACGGCCTGCTGGAGTATAGTAAACACAAAACATTTTAAAGCAACAATGTTGAAGATAGATATTTTTGTTTTGCAAATTTGCCGTCATTGAACAGAAACTAAGATGGAGATTTCATTGCAACTAATTAGAAATTCCTCTTTCAGGTATGTAATAAACGATCTTCGCATAAAATAATGTACGATACACGAGCGGTATGTTTTCTTTCAATTCTCGGAAATTAAAAAAGCTCAACTACGTTTCGCTTTTTCAAACTTTTCCTCGAACATGAAAACATCAACATACCGCTCTTGTACCGCATATTACTATTATGTATCAGTAACCTAATAATTATAATGCAGGATTGAAGTTAATTTGCAGAACAACTTAACTCCAGAAGATAATTAAATTTTTTACGACCTGAAGAAGAATACAAAAGTATGACTTTTTATAATAAAACTATTCATCTTACATATCTCTTACATATAAAAAATCATATTGTAACAATATATGATTCTGCGAGGCTAAAAACCGTTTCCTTTTATTTCCTCAAAACTACTTCTAGGGACTTAAGTCGTTTTGCAAATTCATCATTCATTTATAAACGACTGTTTAAGACGATTAGTAGCTTTTCAATAATTCTGAACACTGATCCTCGTAAACAGCAAAGTAGGCTAATGTTGTGTTTACATAGCTTGACAGGTCATAAGTAGAGCCCTGCGTTTGGTTACTTTGAGTACAAGTTAGATGCACATGGATCATAATAGCTTCGCTTGCAACGCAGAGCTCGGACTCGTCTCCTCGCTCCGTTTCGTGTGTTTACATCTGCATATCCGTGTGTCTGTCTGTATAGGTACTAAACAATGAGAATACTACTCACGTACAAAATATACTGTCATGTGTATTTAATAACAAACAAAATATTCACTTAAAGCCATCTTATGGGCAACAGAAGATTATTCTGTCAGTAAGTAAAACGCATCTAGATTCTAGATAGACCTACTTTTTTTGTTTCACAATATATTTTTCACTCAAAAAGTAAAAACCAATGTTCATTATTTTTCTCCTATTTACAGAGTTTTAAAAATGTAGCCATCAACTTTTCCTAACCGTTCTGTTGATCATATGGCTGGTTTAGACAGCCATGAAATCGTGTTCATAAATAAATCAGGTAGTGATTGCATGGATACTTATTGCTTCATGATTCTAAGTTTAGACAGCCGTGAAATCGTGATCTTATAACCTCTCGAATTTGAAATATTTGTTTAATGTAAATTTGTGCTATCGTCGAAGAAAAAAATTGTATTATAAGTATTCGTAAAGTTATCTTTTTTTATCCTTGTGTGAGTGAAAAGAGGTGAAGCCGAGTTTCAGAAACTGTACACTTGTGCCAAGAGGAGAACCTTCACGAACTTGTACAAAACAGCAAAAACAGTTGTAAGCGCAGTCAACTGAAACCCTATCATCCATATATGCCATTTCACCGACTGTTTTACATGGGCCCTCCCCATCGGTTACCACAGGCTTCAATAATTGATTGCAATAGCTGAGATTCGAACTCGCGATCTTTAGCAAGATATGTTGGCTAGACATATCGTCGTGTGCCTCTGACCAAGTAGTTACGGACCCATCGAGTGCTGACGCATTATACATGCTTTACAAGTATATAAATCGGTGTGTTTTAAGGAAATGAAGATCTATCACTAACATATTATGGGATCTCGGTGTGTATTCTTTTTCTCACTTATTTCGTTGATGTGTTAACCGACAGTCTTGCACCAAGCTGGTCACGTGATTAGGAATTTTTGTTACTTGTTAATGTCTAATATCAAAATTCTCACAAGACAGGAAGAATGGTTCAATCCTTGAAGATTGATGATGAGATGATGATGATGATGATGATGATTAATATTATATTGCTACTACCATTATCATAATTAAATAAAATTTATGCAAACAATGTTTCAAGCTTAAAATTAACATCTTATTCTCGGCTTTGAAAATGGAATTTACACTGACATCTCTGACTTTACAGGATAAGATAGGTGTATTTCCAAAAGTCCCTGTGTATTTCATGTTAATTTCGGTTTGTGTATTCGTAGACCATAATTTTGTGAAGTTCAATATCACACCGTGATCTCAAGATTACAAACGTACACGAGTATAAATTTCATGAACACGAAAATTATATGACCAGTAACGTTGAAAATGCGTGCAAGGGATAAGATAAAAGATCGGGTCAATAATTCTCCACCCATAATCTACATGTAGGTTTTTCCACCCCTTAACAACTGCGACTTCCGGTGTCTCTCCAAACAAAAACATTGAATTATGAAACGTAATTACGGAAA
Source organism: Periplaneta americana (assembly GCF_040183065.1). Taxonomy (NCBI): domain Eukaryota; kingdom Metazoa; phylum Arthropoda; class Insecta; order Blattodea; family Blattidae; genus Periplaneta; species Periplaneta americana. Next base: position 149,116,700 of record NC_091117.1, read on the forward strand.
CGTACAATACCGAACTTGGATCACAAAGGTTCTGCGTATACTTTTCATAAATATTGCAGGTACCACACCCCTGCTACTAGTCATACACAATTCCATGAGCAGAGAAGTGAATAACGGAGTCAAATACAGAGTGATTCTTATAAAAGCGAACCTCATAAATCAGTTACAAAATGAATACTAGAAGGTTCGGCAGAGGAATCGGACGATTTCCAAATGGAAATAACTCAGTAGTTATGTCTAGTAAAACAAATCTATTACTGCCAAAAAAGCTGGCTATGTATGCCCTTTTGTTGACATACATCTAGATTGTCTTGAAAATGATGTCCTTCAAATAGTGTCCGTCTCTCTCTATGCACTCTTCAATTCTCTCTCTGAAGTTGTATCGCTCTTTCCCACATTTCGCTATCAATGTTGGCGATTTACTGGACAATGGCAATCTTCAGGTCATCAGTTGTTTGGGACCTGTTTACGTACACTTTGGACTTCAGTTAACCCCACAAAAAGTAGTCTGAGACGGTAAGGTCAGGCGGGCGGGGAGGCCAGGGAATGTCGCCACGCCGAGAAATGATATACCCTGGAAACATGAGGCGCAGAACTGTCATTGAATTTTCTGCTGTAATTATGAGCCGTGGCACCATCTTGCTGAAACCATACAATTTGTCTATCAATCCCACGTAGACGCCTACGCAGTTCTGGTTGAAGAAATGTCCTCAGCATTTCTTACTCGCTCAATGTTATCTGGCGTTCGTATACTTCGAACGTGTCCTGGTGGTTTCTTCTTGCAAGCTGATGCTGATAATCGAAAGTTTTGTGCCCATCTCAATATGATATCGCGAGCAGGAACGGCTCCGTGGCGACCAACATTAAATTGGAGACGAAAGGCACGCTGGGTTTTCACAACTGAATCACCATTCTTGAAAAATGTTTCGATAACAAAAGCACGATGCTCCGAGCTCCGTACTTCAATGATTATACAAAATGGCATCAAAAATGCTAACAAACGACGGTCGATCGATATCCATAACGCCTCATGTTGCTCAGTAAACGGCCTTCTAAAACCGTCCGATTCCTTTGCCGCACCTTATATACTACTGGGTTCAAAAAGTTCCCGGAATTTTACTACCATTTTTCGTATTAATACATAACAAGGGATATTATACATTTGTTTTGTTGGTAACATTCATGATGTCATTTCCTCAAAGTTTGTTGATAATGGCGATTGTTGGTTTTGAGTTGTAGGCAATTGTTTATCATAGTGTTTTGTTTGTTCGTCGCATTTTGTAATTATGTCCACAGAGCAACGTACAAACACCAAGTTCTGTGTTTTGTTACACAAAACTCCTGCAGAGACATTAAGATTGTTGGAAGAAGCATATGGCGAAGCAGCAATAAAAAAAACTCAAGTGTATGCCTGGCATAAACGCTTTTCTGGTGGCCGCGATAGCATCAAAGATGACGTACGCAGCGGCCTACCAACAACTGCAACAAATGAAGCAATCGCTCAGCGTGTGCGTAATGTTGTGAGGGACGACCGACGTAAAACCATAAAAGAGATAGCAGCAGAGGTCGGAATATCAGTCGGAAGTGTACACAATGTTCTTCACAAGCATCTCAACATGCATTACGTGTCTCAGAAGTTAGTTCCGAAAATGTTGTTGGCAGAACAGAAAGAAACAAGAATGACTCTTGCTGGGGACATGATCAGTATGGCTGATAAGATGGTGATTCCTTAAACAAAATTATTGCTGGTGATGAAACTTGGTGCTACTTGTACGACCCAGTCCCTAAACGACAGTCACCTGAGTGGAAATCGAAAACATCTCCTCGGAAGCAAAAATTTCCTAGGGACACTTCCAAAGGCAAAGTTATGTTGGAAGTTTTCTTCGACTCTCAGGGTCTCATCCACCATGAGTTCATTCCAGAAGGTCGTACTGTAACGAAAGAATTGTACGTAGAAATCCTCCGTCGCCTCCGGGACGCAGTGAGAAGGAAACGTCTAGAAAAGTGGGTAGAAAACAACTGGTTCCTTATGCATGGCAATGCACCTGCTCATCGCGCAATTATTGTAAAGAATTTTCTTGCCAGTCACAACATAACTGCTTTGGATCACCCACCATACTCTCCTGATCTCTCACCACCTGATTACTTTCTGTTTCCCCGTCTGAAAAGTCATCTGAAAGGACGGAGATTCAATGCTGGAGAGGTTATCGCAAACGCGACGAGAGCACTAAGACGGGTTTCACAAAATGGCTTCCAGGAACTCTACACGCGTTGGCAAAAGTATGTTGTTGCGGAAGGCAACTATTTTGAAGGGAATGCTGTAGAATAGTGTTTAAGGTACGTTGTTTCTATGATACAAGCAAATTCCGGGAACTTTTTGAACCTAGTATGTAAAACCGATTCATTAAAAACCATTTTTAAAATCAAGCGCACCTAATGTCACTATAGTTACATTATCAACAAATGACAATAGCAGTCCGCCAACAATTTAACGCCATTAAAGAACGTGCTTATTGTACGTTCTTATTGGGTAACAGGATCTTTCCTTAACAGTTCAGGGCGAAGTTTGAAGAGTATCGATATGGAGTACAGTATGTAGAACTCTAATTATTCGGACCAACTGGAGACTGGCATGATCCAGATATCGTCCCCTGCAAGGTAAAGTCGTAAGCGTCACTTTTATTGAAAATTAGTTAAGGTGTTTGGGATAAATTGCCCAGCACTGCGCATTGACTGAAAGAGTACCGTGAGCCCCAACAAATAGTTGAAAATAAAATAGTCTTTCCTGGCTTTTGAACTGTCCTATATTTAAATAACGAAACAAAATTGAAAATATGAATTGACAAACATCCCAAGTCGAAAATTTACCGAATTTAACTTTTTACCTAAAACTTGTTGTGTTTTGCATAGGGCAGTGATGTCAAAATAAGCGCATTTTTCTGACCTTGACGTCGTGCGCGGGCAACAAGCGCTAAGTATGCAAAGAGGAAGGGTTGTGTATATGAATAAGCAACCTGTTGGATTAAGAAAACAGTGGTGCACAAACTTCAAACGGAACGTGAAATTTTATGTCGTTATTTTTATATGGCTCCTTTCTGTTTAATATTATCTATATTGTCTGTAAAACAAAAGTACTAACACTGATTTCTTAATATTGCACTTTTGTTTTAAATCTTAATAACATAATAGAGAGTTAAGAAGGAATATTCACTTAAGTTCCATAGTAGTATAATATTACACTGTATTAAGTGGATGAAACATATCATTCATAAAGAAAGTGATATTCCAAAGAAAGAGATTGAGTATGACATGATAAGTTGGAATTTATATTGATGGTATCTTTAGCCTTACAAAAGTAATCAATAAACTAATCAAAACAATATTACAGTACAAAGAAAAGTTACCTAGGAACTGTATCTGTTTTAAGTGTAACTAATAGTACATAACAAAACTCTAACCGCATTATGCTTTTAAGGTGATATTTGTGAGCAACTTCCTATCATCAGAATATTAAATTATTTTCTCGAAATCTGCTGAAGCTATAGAGCTGACATTTTTACAACACATGGGCATGTATCTTTTGCTTATGATGTAACAGTAGTTGCTTTGTTAATTTATTTCCTTACAAACAATTTCCATGCGAATATTTTCAAAATTTCCAATACACTATTTTCTGCAATACGTATATACGGTATATTAGATTTACGAAAACATTCTGTAAGGATACTAAATAAATACCTGAAAATTTCACTTTTCTATGCGAAAAGTTGAGAAAATATTTATTTTGAATAAAAAAATCAAACTTGTGAAAAATGAGCATTAAAATTAAAACTTACATTCTTATAATGCACTTATACTTCTCAGGCAAATCTAAAAATTAACATGGATACATTTTTAATAAGTTCTCTTCCCTTTATCTATTGAATCAGTGCTGGCCATCCCTGAATATAGTTCGACCAAGCGGCATATAACACCTCTTTCGTCTGTCTCTTTCCTTTCCGCTGTAAAGCGCTCAGGCTCTCCTGGGCTCTAAAGCGCGCGCTTGCTCCTGTGGGCATCAATTGACATGCCTGGCATAGGGTATCATAATGCAAAAAAATATATATATTCCAAATTCGGATCTAAGCCTATGTTCTTAATCATATAAATACTGCAAGTCTATTAGTTTTCTTCCTCTTCTGAACAATTTACTTTAATGGATTTGTGATGTTTGTCAATTCGGATCTTCAATAAAAAAAATAACGAAAGGAAAATGAACGAATGAGAGGAATTGAGGAAAGAAAAGGAAAATAGAAAAGAGAGAGATAACAAAAGAAACAGCTGGAAAATTAAATAAATATATTAATAATGAAGAAAACAAGTAGGGATAAAACACTGAAAGAAAATATTGACTGTCTTTGGAGCAGGTAAATCCACATTATTTTTATTCATCTATAACTTGAAAGAATATGCATAAACATTGCACATATTAATATCATAAATTATTCACTTGTGATAGATAACACTTTAAGGGATAACTTCGTGGCAAATCAATTTGTATTTCCGTGAAAAGCTTTTAGGACATTAGAGCACAAGAAGTAGGACAATGAAGTAATCAAGAGCGAAAAGTTGATTCGATCAGACACGAAAACAGAATACAGTCATTTATAACCCATGTTATTGCTCAGAGTTAATCATGTTTGATGTAATAGTCCTATGCTCAAGAGTAGAGTTTCTGATTATAAAATCAGAGAAAGGTTCATTTTTGACAGGAAAATGGATATTTATCTTTTTTTCATAAAGATTGTGTTCAATTGCTTTGTGTGTGTGTGTGTGTGTGTGTGTGTGTGTGTGTGTGTGTGTATGTGTGTGTGTATGCGCGCGAGTGTGTTTTTTATAAACTTTATTAAACAACATGTTTCCTTACAGTTTGTAATTTTATTTTAGTAAGTTATTTTACGAGGGGAAACATTACAACAAAACTAAGGCAATGTATAGCTTATGCTGATGACATAATAATAACTGCAAGAACAAAATCGGCTTTGATAGAAACATTTAACAATTTAAAAGAACAGGCAATGAAATTTGGATTGATAATTAATGAGAAGAAAACAAAATTCTTAAAATGTAGCACAAAGGGAGAAACTTTAGGAGATTTTAAAATAAACGATATAACGATCCAACAAGTACCAAGTTTGAAATATCTTGAATCAACTGTTAATAACAACAACACCATTGAGGAAGAAATAAGAGAGAGAATTGTAATGGAAAACAAAGCATACCATGCCAATCTGCAATTATTTAGAAGTAAATTGATATCTAAACAGTCCAAATTTAAGTTATACTGTACTAAAATAAGACCTGTAGTAACTTTTGCCAGCGAAACACGGGTCCTTAAAAACTCTATGAAACATAGACTGCTAATTTTTGAAAGAGCAATACTAAGAAAAAATTTTGGTCCAACTAAAATGAATGATGGTACATGGAGAATTAAATATAACAGTGAACTGAATGAACTGATAAAGAATAGAAACATAATAAATTATATAAAATCACTAAGATTAGAATGGTTTGGTCATATAAATAGATTGGAGAATAATAGACTGGTCAAACAAATATACAAATGGAAACCAATAGTTAACAGAAAGCAGGGTAGACCAAAAATAGATGGGAGGATGATGTCCTGAATGATTTGAAATTGATGAAGATGGAAAACTGGACAAAGATAGTTGGAAGCCGTAAGGAATGGAAGAAAGTTGTTGAGAAGGCCAAAACTTTCATCTGAGAGTTGTAGAGCCTGATGAAGAAGAAGTTATTTTACGACGCTTTATCAACATCTTAGGTTATTTAGCGTCTGAATGAGATGAAGGTGATAATGCCGGTGAAATGAATCTAGGGTCCAGCACCGAAAGTTATCCAGCATTTGCTCACATTGGGTTGAGGAAAAAACTTCAACCAGGTAACTTGCCCCGACCGGGAATCGAACCCGGGCCACCTGCTTTCGCGGCCAGACGCGCTAACCGTTACTCCACAGGTGTGGACTAGAGTTTGTAATAGTAGTACATGCTCTGGTTTACATCAATATTGCATGAGACGCATAGTACTTAAGTTGAATTGATGATCGATTAGCTATACCTGATTGTTGACTAATTACAATAACCGCTATTTGTTTGGAATACCTGAGTTTAGTAATGTTTATACTTTTTACAAATTAGATTTTACGTCTTAATGTGTGTGCGTGCGCGTGCATGCGTGTTCTTTGTCTATAGCGGTGACTGTGTCATACTGGCCACATAACTACGGAGTTTTGTTACTCGTAAATATGTCTAATGTTAGGCCTAGTTCAAAGTTTCCACACCAGTGTAGACGAAACAGTATAATCACTGAGTGGAAGTGGTGATGATGATGATGATGATGATGATGATGATGATGATGATGATGATGATGATGATGATGATGATGATGATGATGATGATGATGATTACAGCGATAACCAACGGATGATCTGGAATACGGGAAAGTTCAATATTAACTTAAAACAAGTTAGGTTTTTCGTTTTTCTTATTGGTGGTGAATACTGTTAGAATTTATAAAAATAGGGAAATTCATTTTACAAGAAAATGGAGTAGGGTATCGACACAATCTAGTATATACAGTCACGAAGCTTGATAATTTTTTGCATTTCTCGCCATAGTTGCTAGCCGCTTGGAGCGCTGTGAGTACTAGGAACAGTAGACTGTGCCACTGCCATCGTGATCTAATACAGGCCGTAAGGTAGACCATGTGATTCGCTTAACCCGATCATGAAGGGCGGCGTTTCAACCATATAAATTAGTTGGAATGCATAAAGAGTAACATATATTTCTCTAAAATGTAGTGTAATTGCACTAATAAAATTTAAAACAATGATTATGAGACACTTCAGACATAATTCACTTGCGAGTTAAGGTGTAATATTATTTTTGGTGTGAAAATTACGTTGTTCGTATGTGAAATACCTGCCCTTATTTCGATTAAATATTGCGAAATTCGGTTAAACGAACTCTTGGTACATTCATTTATGCACGATTCAATAATTTTCAGTTGCACTGCACGGATATTTAGATATGTTGAAATTATAGGTTATGTTTACTATACCAGTACTTCAACATTCGCATTTATACATTATAATTAAGCATAATGTCATGTATGATACCCCGCACATTCAATTTGTCTGTATTTGAATACTACAATTGAGTATTCAATTATTGTATTTATCTACTGCCTAAGAGACGAAGTAACACAATCGTATATAGACTAATTTCATAGGAATGGTATGGTAAATTTTGGTAGATATGCTAAATTAAAATCACAATATAAATTATTTTTTTATTAAACCTCAAATTAGCTTCCATTCTAAACTTAAAATGTTGATGCTAACAGATTATGTTAACATGTAAAATTCTTTTCACATTAAAATAACACAGTTTTGTAATTACTTCTGCAACATATTATGCAATAATAAGTAAACGGAACTTATGAACACATTACACAAAATAAAACTTAGTAATGATACGCAATAAAGTTATAATATAATATCTCACGGAGCTCCATACACTGAAATAGAAAACCCGAACATACATTACGACCTGGCCTAGCTCGAAAAGGGATTGACTGTGCCGTATTTCGCACTATTATAAAAAGTTGTGTGAACTGTGAAATATTCGTTATCGGTTGTAATAACTGTAAATGTCTAAAATACAATAATTTGAAAATAATATGGGACAATGAGACGTTTGTAGTACTATAAATTGTAAGAAAAAGAGGCCAGAGTTATCCTTCTTCCGAAAGATCCAAGAAGGCGAGTTTATAAAATATAATATATACTTCATGAAAATAATATATAAACCTTATATATTTCACATTTCAATAGTGGAAGGAAGGTGTTAATTGTTTCAAAAGAACACGATATCGAAAGTATATATTTTATCTTCTGCTAGGGAAAGGTTCTGTGATGAGACGATAGTAGCGATCCTGGTGGTTAACAACTATCTATGGATGCATATTTACTACGTATTGAGCTTCGTGACTGTATATACTAGACTGTGGTATCGACAAGTGAAAGCTTTCTTCACCTGCCGGCAGAAGGAGTCATGTCCCCAAGACCTAATATCCAGTAAAAAAAAAAAAGTTTTAATACCTTCAAGAAATCCAGTCAGATTCAGACCAATTTACTTGGTGGAAGAATCTCGTATATTAATACTCCTAACCAGTCATTGCTTTCGGCTATATGTTCAGGGCGTCTGGGTTCCATATTCGGTAAGGAATCCATATATCATGGAAGAACTTAAAAATAGCACCCGACAAAACTTCGCCTCCATTTATCAAAGGTAAATACAATGAAATATGCGTATTAAACAGATGCGAAAAATGTTTAGAACAAGAAGGCAGATAATAATTAATTTCAGCATCTACTTTCTTAGTTTCGTTTTCTTAGGAAGTTAAAAATTATAGATACGTGGCACTTTTAATTTATCAGTTCAATTTACATTGAATTCGCCGGGATTTGAACTCGAATTAAAGGCAGGAAAGTTGAAAATATAACCGTTCACTTAACAAGTCTCCATGTTTGAAATATACATCTCGATAGATGAGTTAAAGTCTTTCGCATATTCAATGTCATAATGATTATTTTCATTATGTCTGTATTAAAGTGTGTTATTTTGTCTTTGAAATCTTCACGATAAACCGAAATTAAATAAGTTATTATATCAAAGAAATGTCCATTTCAACCATTATTCCAAGGAAGGACAAAGAGAGTTAAGCTGAAAATGATGAAGAAATCAATAACAATAGTTGCCAAGTATGAATCATACATTCCATTAGGTTTGATATGACAACTTCTAATTTAAGTACAGAGCAAATTTATTTAAAAAGCGAGTCATTTCGTTACTATATATGTGTGTAGATAATGCTTTAAGAATTAGACAGTCCAGCCTTACTTCTGAACAAATTACGGTTATGAATAAACTTTGTCACTTTTTATTGTCCATGAGTTTCAAACTTTCCTATTATCTTCTTTATTGACAACATTTAAATTAAATAAATTATGTTATTCTTAAAAAAAAGTCAATAACAGTACATTACAAGTCATAAACATTAATATGAATAGTGTGTGTATAAGTGACACATGAATAGGAATTTTAGCTCAGGAATAAATTCCATAACTCTGATGTAAAGGCGCAGTCTAATCGCTACGTAAAAGCATGATTGTGGGATCTAATCGCCCTTAGGTCATTGATATATTTTGCAATATAATCTTTCTTCTCTTAAATGCAAGCAAATGCTGATTCCATATCGTGGGCATCCTATAATGCATTGCTTTAATGCTAATTCAAAGAAAACCAAGTACAAAGTAATGCGGTTAGAAAAGTCTAAAAAAAAGAGAAATAAAAATAACATGCAAATCTAGCTTTCAGGTAAAGCTCCCTGTAAAAAAGACTTGAATAAATTTGTCGTTGACTGGAAAAAAGATACTGGAAGTCTATTGGAGAAAAGGCGTACTGGAAAACCATCGACTAATGATGAAATGGTAGAAACCATCCGAAAAACATTTGTTCAGATTCCAAAGAATAGTTTATCACCATTTCATCATTTGTCAATAGTCTTCCGGTACGCATTTTCTCCAATAGGCGTCCAGTCTCTTTTAACTGTCTAGTCTAACGACAAATCTTATTCTCGTTGGTGGTTCTTCGTTTAATAAGCGACGAAATTCACGTAGTACACGAATCACATATTAAAATTTTGCCAGCCACAAAATACATTACAATTTTCTTTGGACATCCATCTTGTACAATTAATTGTAACTACGAAAATTATTGCGTTTGTTCGATTGCTACCGTCTCTTGCTTCCTTCAGTGCCTCAAACTTGCAGACGAAAAATGTTGAGAGATTTTCATCTGGCACTACTCCTAAGATTTCACATAAGCAGTTGATAGATGAACTGACTCTCACTTTGAGAGAGGAACAGAGGTTAAGGTTTTCGAGAATAAGGTGCTTAGAAAAATATTTGAGTAGTTTAATATCAAAGACGGACATCTGTCGTCTCCATAGTTTTGATCTAGAGGGACTTTTTTGTTTCACAGTGTTCTTTGTAATATTTTAATACAATTTATTTTTATAAATGTAGTGTTAGAGTTTGCATATAGTTTCACCACAACTGAAAAGAGCATGAAAAAATGTATAAGAATCCACATTATCTAAATTTCATCTGAAGGTCAGATGTTCGCCTTTGATATATTAAGCTACTCATTTGGGGCTAGGAGGGATGAAGTTACAGGAGAATGAAAAAAGTTGCACAGCGTAGAACTACAAGCATTGTAATCCTCGCCTAACATAATTAGGAATATTAAATCCAGACGTTTGAGATGGAAAGGGCATGTAGCACGTATGGGCGAATCCAGAAATGAATATACTGTAGAGTGTTAGGAGGTCAGAGGGAAAAAGACCTTCGGGGAGTCAGAGATGTAGATGGGAAGATAATACAAAAGTGGATTTGAGGGAGATGGGATATGATGGTACAAACTGGATTAATTTTGCTCAGGATAGGGACCGATGGCGGGCTCATGTGAGGGCAGCAATGACCTCCGGGTTCCTTAAAAGTCATAAGTAAGCAAGTAAGATAGATGAAAGGACAGGGAGGTGAAGTGTGTTCGTGGAGTTAAACACGAAAACGAGAGTTCCCCAAGAAAAATCTATGTATCATCTACCCCTTCCACTACAAATTCTATCACGACTAGGCCGGGGATCAAACACGGGAGCCTCGATGAAAAACCAGCATGAGCCACAGATGCAGCTATTAAATTCTTTGGAATATATTTTAGTCAATCCCTTATTCTGTATCATGTATCCATTGAACGTACAGGTTCGAACATGCTCTACATGCAAAACAAACTTCCTGAAAACTCACAAAAGGTTCTGATGAACTAGAGAACTTTCATGTAGCATATACTCCATCGCGCTAATTTATACATTCATTGTCAACTTTACCCTCGTGTCTAGGTAATCACCAGAGACTTATTTTATTTCGCCAATTCAAAAAAAAAATATAATCACGGTTAAATAAGAAAACCGTCTAAAATTATCTGGTGGTTCTACTCGCAATTCCCATATCAATGAAAATATCCATGTATCGTTTTTCCACATTCCGTGTCATCTTTATATGGCAATAAAAACCTATTAAAAGGAGTAGATAAAAGGAGAGTTAATGGAGAAACTTGTGCGTGAAATAAAACATTTGCGCTAGGAAAATAAAATGTGGCACATGATGGTAAAATCAATACCAGTAATATAAAAATCATCTGCATAAGCAACAATGGAGATATCTTCGCGTTAGCTTCAATATATACGTACATTCATTACGAAATAGTTTTAACGGTATAATATTTACATTTTATTACAAATAGTCTGTGACAAAACTTTTATAATTGCAACATATGTAGAAAGACAATATTTAGATTTCTTCATCACGAGTGTTCATAAACAAGACGGTATACAATCTGCATTTTTCATATTTCACATGAACGCAGGTAATTTATAGCTGTAAAACAAGTTCGGCACTTTAGTAAATGCAATTAAAAATGGAAAATTAATCTTAATAATTATACAATTCAGTATCCAATCATTGGGTTCTTCCCTTCCGTTCTCACTATGGATTGTGACGAACTATGTATCAATAGCGGGACTCCATAACCATGTTGTTTGTATTGCGTAAAGTCACCGTCCCAAGATAAAACAAAGACAAACACGATATAAAAGACTTACACCCCGTCCCTAAAAAACGGAAGTTACATCTCCATTTCCCTGGAGAGAATAGAATAAGAGTTCTCTTAAGTTTTAGTCAGAAATAATACTATTGCAAAGGAAAGAGGAACTAGAGGAAAGTAGAAAGTATAATGATTTATTGGACCCAACGAGTGTAAATATTTATTTATTTATTTATTTATTTATTTATTTATTTATTTATTTATTTATTTATTTATTTATTTATTTATTTATTTTCTTCTTTTTTCTTTCTTTATTTATTTAATTATTTATGTATCTATTTATTTATACAGAATATAATTATAATAGAAATTTAAATAAAATAATACAATCAAACCAAATGATACGAACTGCTAAAAACAGTTGGCCTACTGGTAGTAAAACATAAATAACTGAAGAAAAAATCAGACAATGTTTTTCTGTAACTGTCGAGGTTTTCCCAGAAAAAATATGTTTTGTGAGTCTTTTTTTATAATGAGACTAGACTGTCATACTTTGCCCAAACGTACACTGAAGCAGTCGTTTGTTACACTGTTATGTATTGTCACGTGTTCGGCACTAGTCATTGGCAATGACATTTACGTTCAGTCGAAATGTAAAGAAATATTTAGACTACTATCAATCTTAATAGCATGGTATGTTACAAATTAAAAATAAAATTATAAGAAACATTTTAATTGCGCATATAATTTTGGCAGTTTATATCGTTTACACCCTGTGTATGCGTGCGTGTGTGTGTGTGTGTGTGTGTGTGTGTGTGTGGTTTTTTTCCAGTAGTTGGAAAGTTCTAAAATATTGAAAATTCATTCAACTTAAATTATATTCATATTCTAGAATCACCTGTAGGCCTATCTTTAACCACGAATCTAGAAGTGCTATTAACAAATTATTAAAAGGATTAAGAATTGTTAACGAAAATATTAAAAATTGTATAAGAATGTCATTACCAGGGCCGGGTATTTACGGAGATCGTGAAAATCACGTCATAATATATATACAACAGATTTTTACTGATCTTTACGGATTAAGTGATTCTGATTAATAATATGCGGACAAAACAATCACGACAAATCGCAAAATAGAGTTCTAATAGCGAATTATGAACACATTCGCGAATTATTACTATTGTGTCGTTTTATAGCGAATTTTATATTGAGTTCTTTTTCGGATTTTTTTTCCCCACTTGAATTTGTTATATATCCAAGTAGGCTACATTACATGGTATTCCAGGTGTTCTCATTACATTAGTGAACTAAAAAGACGGAGAATGCAACATTTCAGTAATGATTTGAAAGTGTTAATTTGAGGGCTGCAAGTTTTTTTTTTTTTTTTTTTTTTTCGTTTTTAATGAACTCAATCCAACAAATATTGTCTATTGGCCATACCGCACCTTAACAAGAATCCAACGAACTTTCAATGTTAATTATTTGGAAAGTAATATATTCATACTGAGTTAATACTCCAATTCCAAAACAATTGTATTTGCCAAAATTTCCCTTAATCTCCGCCAAGAGCAAATCAGTCTCCAATAATCTCCGCCGACACAAATATTAAAAAACACAAATGATGAAATTAATCTCCATAAATACCTGCCCCTGGTCATTATAGTCTGCACGAAAAGCATATTTGTACAATCACGATATCGCGATCGCAAAAATATGCTGTGATGATCTCATTCATAAATATTCAAGATTGGAATATCATTGGACTTATGTTCGGTGAGCGAGGAACAATTCCCAAATTTACATTGGAGATTCTCAGAAAAATAAAGATTCCTGAAAAGACTCTTAAGACAATTGCATCAACCATTTTAAAATCTTCATTGAACATCATCAACCACCATCTTGTTGCAGATCATTAATTTTTTATTTATTTCATTACGCATATTTCTAACATTAATTTACTTTATTTTTTTTCTTTTTGTCCATTTGAATTGATTAGGATGCCGATATTTTAAATCTAATATTTTGACGACTATCAATATGATGATTCTACTACAAAAGCATTAAAAATTGTTGGTTGGAGAATTTGTAGCTAGTTCCTTTAAGTCTATCCACAGAGTGGAAGGTAACCACTGCACCAAAATGAAACTAGTAATAGATCATAAGCAGAGGTCTGAAACTCTAAGTTTTTTCTAGCATTCACTGTTTTAGAGGAAATCGTTATGTTTCTATCAAACATTTGGCAACATCACGGCTACTGCAATAACTCTAGCAAGCGAGGCCACAAATCTCTTACCTTCCCCTCCCCCTCTGCTGTAGTCAGTCGGAGTCACGCGACAATGTGCTACGTTGCAAGATTTATTTTAACGATTTTCGCAATTATTCAATTTAAATTCATGGCTAAACGATTTTTTATTTGTAAAAAAAGGCTCAAGATATTATCTATTTAGATTATTTTTGCCTATCTGCCTGTATAGTAGGCCTAATCACCCAATTCTCTCGGGCCGTTACCGCAATAGAGAGCTGCAAACATTGAGCAAATACTATTTTTTTCTGCTTAACGCTGCTTCATAGAAGAAAAAGTGTAATAAAAGTTTTGTTACATTTAACATGTATAATCACCTCTTAAATTTTTATGCATCGGTCCCCTTCCACCCTGTATAGTAAATTCATTAAATTAAGTATTCGTGAGGGACTCAAATATTAACGTCTTCTTCAGTCAAAATTCAGCTCTGCTTGTCCATACTTTGGCTTACCATCCTGTCATCACACGCTGGTCTATATTCACAGATAGTAATAATAATAATAATAATAATAATAATAATAATAATAATAATAATAATAATGTTTTACTTTAACTGGTAGAGTTAAGGCCGTTCGGCCTTCTCTTCCATTCCAGTTTGATAGATGTTAATGTTATGTTTTATTTAACGACGCTCGCAACTGCAGAGGTTATATCAGCGTCGCCGGATGTGCCGGAATTTTGTCCCGCAGGAGTTCTTTTACATGCCAGTAAATCTACTGACATGAGCCTGTCGCATTTAAGCACACTTAAATGCCATCGACCTGTCCCGGGATCGAACCCGCAACCTTAGGCATAGAAGGCCAGCGCTATACCAACTCGCCAACTAGGTCGACAGTTTGACAGAAAATTACATAATTAATATAATACAATACAATACATAATTAATATAATACAGTATCAGTTTTTTCATCTTCCCAACACACCAATAAAAGAATTATGTAATAGTAATAATAATAATAATAATAACAATAACAATAACAATCAGACCTAAATGTAATGAAATGGTTAAACTCAATCATGATTATAATTTATAACTTCAATTTTACTGCGTACGCAAGAAATCGCTTAGTTTGTTCTTAAAAGTACATCTAGTTATTGTCTGGCAGCCCCTAATATTCTGAGGTAGAGAAGTCTGTAAATAAAAAATAATAATTCTAAGATAATCTCAGAAATGTTTGAAACTGTCAGTCAAAATTATAACATTCTCCCCTTTAAGCTACAATGAATGAGTGAATGAATGAATGAATGAATGAATGAATGAATGAATGAATGAATGAATGAATGAATGAATGAATGAATGAATGAATGAATGAATGAATGAATGAATGAATGAATGAATTTAGCCATTATGCCCCGTGAAGGGCAAAGGCTTCCTATAAAAGGGGTGGCTCGTTATTACTCGCCTGGTGAGCCATTCCAGGAGAGATTTCACTTCATCGGTCTGTGTACGTTTAAAACTAATGTATACTATATAGCAGTAGTCGTCATTGTAACCTATTAACACTATACACTGTAACACTCTTAACTATTTATAGTTCGTATTAGTCCTAGTTCTTTCCACTGAGATCTGTCCCTTGCTTTTCTTGACCACTGTTTGCCCGTCGTCTTCACAAACATATTCGCCCATCTGGGTCGTGGTCTTCCCTGGTTCCTTCTTCCGATGTATGGGTCCCACATGGTGGTCGCGTGCGTCCATCTTGAGTGCTCCATTCTCTTCACGTGGACCCCCACTTCCACTTAGTCATCATGGCACGTTCTGCTGCAACGGATGTGCTGGCCAGTTTTTGTAGACTGGGAGCTTGTCTTTTAGCGTGACTCCTAGTATATTTTCCTCTGCATCTTTCTCTGGCAAGTTTGGATCGCTGCATATTGCTTCGTAGACAGAGCCCATGTCTGACACCCGTATAGGATTATTGGTAGGATGCAGGTGTCTAGAGTCTCAAACCTTAGTTTGCGGCTGATTGCTTTGTTCAACAATATGAATTTCAAACTCCAGAACGCCTTCCAAGCCGATGCTATTCTTCTTTTTATCTCTATGTCGGTGTTCTGCTTGAAGGCTACATGTTGTCCTAAGTACTTATATTAAGAGACGTATTGCAGTTCAGTGTCGTCCAGTTGTACTGAAGTTTGTTGTCCATTGGTCATTATTTTGGTTTTGTAGCTGTTCATAGTCAGACCTATGGCCTTCTCTGGGTGTTTAGTTCGTTTACCATCTCTTGAAGTGCTTGCGCTGATCTGGCGAACAGAATGATGTCTTCTGCGAAGCGTAGATTTGTTAGCCTTCTGCCATTGATGTTTATTCCCTGTTTTTTTGTTACATTTCAAGTTTCGAAAAACGTCCTCCAGTACTGATGTAAACAGTTTGGGTGAGATGGGATCGCCCTGTTAAACTCTTTCACATCGAACAAAATAGAAAACTAAATAGATATACATAGAGAGAGAGGAATAGCAATATAGAAATATAAATATACAGTTAGTTAGTGGGGTTTAAAAAGGGCGCGTTAGCATCTATGGCTATTTGCGCCATAAATATACATGGAGACAGATATCTTTGAAGTCGATATATTCAACGAACTTACAAAGTGGTACTTTTCCATATTCCGGGGTATTTCCAACGGATTCTGTAGCAAACTGTACGTTAAATAATGCATATTTTTCGTTTCAAATAAAGATAAGAAAGGAAAGAAAAATAATGCAAAGTCTATGTTTTCATTTTGTGTGAGTTTCCGTGTGTAGAAGGCATTCCGTGAACAATATTATCCACAAAGCTTTTAACGTAATGGAATAAACAGATTTCGTCTAAGGAGGCTAATATATTTTCCCCAATAAATTCACATAACTTGCAGAAGCCAGTTTGATGTAAAGAAACAGCAATTATTCATTACGTCCAATTGATCAATTATGGCATTACTAGTAATTTCGAAGTGATGCAGCACGCAGAGAAGAGAGGGTAGAATTTGTAATATTGATGAGAACTCAATCCGAATCAAATGTCACAATATTGTTAGCCGCCTTGCTAGATCAGTTGTCAAAGCGCTAGCTTATTACTTACTATGACAATCGGACTTCAAATTTTGGCGATGGCGAAGTTGTTATATTGTGGACAAAGATAAGGTTTTGAACGCTTTTCTCTAAGTTCTCTCATCTTTTCCTTACTCGTTTCACTAATAACCTTCACAGTATTTGCTCTTTGGTTACATAAAAGTGAAGATTTTACAGAAACTCATATAATTAGTTCTAGTATTTATATTTAAAAACAAAACTGTATATTTAAAAATGTGTTCAATTCCAGGTAGCATTATGTAAATAATTATTACATAGAGATATGTAGGCCTACTTTCTAGCTCTGCTTCAAGCCCAATAAATTTCTCTCAAGTAGTTTTCAGTTTGAGGCATAATTATGCAAATATTATTGGTATTACTGATAAAAACGTTTTTGGTGATGGTGGTAGTGGCGGTGGTATTTATTTATTTATTTATTTATTTATTTATTTATTTATTTATTTATTTATTTATTTATTTATTTATTTATTTATTTATTTATTTAACCTGGTAGAGATAAGGTCATCAGGCCTCTTCCCCTCTACCAGGGGATTAGAACTACAACATTAAGAATACAATTACAATTATAATTACAATTAATATTAAATTTACAAATACAATAAAAATCAAAGTACTAAAATATTAATTGATTAATAAAGGCTAGACAGTTTATTGTAGAAGTTAAGAAGAAAGAAGTGTTGGTGGTGGTAGTGGTAGTAGAAGTGATAGTAGTAGTGGTAGTAGTGGTGGTGGTAATAGTAGCAGTAGTAGTAGTAGTAGTAGTAGTAGTAGTAGTGGTTGTGGTAGTAGTGGTGGTGGTGGTAGTAGTAGTTGTAATGGTAGTAGTAATAAACTGTCTAGCTTTTATTAATCTGTTAATCTTTTAGTACTTTGATTGTTATTGTATTTGTAAATTTAATATTAATTGTAATTATAATTGTAATTGTATTCTTATTATTGTAGTTGTAATCCCCTGGTAGATGGGAAGAGAAGGCCTGATGGCCTTATCTCTACCAGGTTAAATAAATAAATAAATAGTAGTGGTGGTAGTGGTTGTGATGGTGGTAGTGGTAATAGTAGTGGTAGTAGTAGTGGTGGTAGTGTTGGTAGTGGTGGTGGTGGTGGTGGTAGTGGTAGTAGTAGTGGTGGTAGTGATAGTGGTGGTTGTGGTAGTGGTGGTAGTAGTGGTATTGGTAGTGGTAGTGGTAGTGGTAGTGATAGTAGTAGTGTTAGTAGTAGTGGTGGTAGTGGTAGTAGTGGTGGTGGTGATGGTAGTAGTAGTGGTGGTGGTGGTGGTGGTGGTAGTGGTAGTGGTAGTGGTAGTAGTAGTAGTAGTAGTAGTAGTAGTAGTAGTAGTAATGTTTTATTTAACGGGCCTGTTTATTTGTATACTACTTCAATAAATTATTTTATAGGTTCCTTCAAGAACGTGATTTTTGGAAAATTCAAATGGATTACAAAATATACTAGTACAAATTCAGACTGCATAGACGAGTGAATATGAAAAATTGCACTGCAATTAAAACAATCGCAATAATTGTCACCTTTAAATTCATTTACGGAATTGAAACTGTGATGACCACAGACGCAAGGACGACCATCTCATATGAAGTAATGAGAAAATACTTTTTAAAATGTGTTTATTTTATATATTCCTCAGGTAAGGAAAACTACATTATATGATATGTATTGTTTAAGCAAGTATAATAACACTAACATTCTGACTGAATGACAATTTTACACATCTTCTTTATAGAAAGACTTCATGACGACCAAAGTGAACATTAAATGAATAGTGATACATTATATTATAGTCATCATAAAATTCACCATCGTCATCATTATAACAGTCGTCGTAGTCGCAATCGTCATCGTCGTCACCATAATCGACATCGTCACAATCGGTAACTTCGTAATAATCATCACCGTCGCAGCTATAACAGACATTAACGGCGTCAAAATCATTATTAATCGATATCATCGCCATCTTAAACATCATCACAATCAATATCATTTGAAGTGTAGTGAATCAAAACGCGCTCAGTCCATCCTCGGAGTAAATGGTTTTTGGGTAGCTGTTTTTTTATGTTATGTTTTATTTAACGACGCTCGCAACTGCAGAGGTTATATCAGCGTCGCCGGATGTGCCGGAATTTTGTCCCGCAGGAGTTCTTTTACATGCCAGTAAATCTACTGACATGAGCCTGTCGCATTTAAGCACACTTAAACGCCATCGACCTGGCCCGGGATCGAACCCGCAACCTTGGGCATAGAAGGCCAGCGCTATACCAACTCGCCAACCAGGTCGATGTTGTTTGGGTAGCGCTGAATCGATCTGTTTCACAAAGCACTCCTTTATAGGCTAAAACAGCTTCGAAATCCAACGTTTGTTTCAAAAAGCACTAAGTCCACTGAGACGATCGGAACAAAATGCGCTTTGCTACATAAACTATAAATTCAAGTATTTAATACGTCATTACCTCGCGGCGTGTAAGTGGTGAGATGAAATCAGCCAGTACCTTGTTCGCGCTTTTATTGTCGACATTACTGTTAATATTTAATAGACACAGATTATTCGCGTTAGATTTCTTACTATACATTTTGTATAAGGATATAGATAACCAGTCTTCCTCCTGTTTTTTTTTTTTTTTTTTTTTTTTTTTACATCTGGACAGAAAATGAAGCAGGCAGAGGTCTGTAGACGTGATCTGTTCTTTCACAAATTTCTTAGAGGAAAAGCAGTCTGATGCTTCGACAGACTGCATTCAGTTCTTTTCCGATGTCTGTGGGGGCCAAAATAGAAACATGCATGCTGTGCACGCCCTAATGTTATGGCTGCTTCGGAAGTCACCTCATCTCACCATCATTATGATAGTGTTTCCCGTGAGAGGACATTCATAGGATGGCGATAAGATGTTTGGGTTTTTGGAAAATACATTTCGGAAACATTTTGAAATTATAAAACTTGAAAGTTGTACAGAAATGTGCAGAAAAGTTGGTGTTGTGAGGATTCTAGAGAATAATTGACAGCTGAAAGATGACAAAGAGTTGAATAACTGCCGAAGAAAATTACAGGTATAAGTGGTATGAAAGGTGTATTCTTGAAGAAAGACTTGAAAACAGGAAAGTATTTTTTAATATTAATATACAACGAACACACAACCATGATAATTCCTCGAAGCCTTCAGTGTTTCCTTTGAAACAAGAGAGTCAATTTGAGAGCATACCAGAGATCCGATCCGTCCACTCGGAAAGTAGGGTTAGTGATGCAAAGAAGACAGATGTTAGCAATTTGCTAAGAAAGGAACTTGGGGAGAAATGGAGAAGTGAAACTCAGATACAATTCTAAGTTAAAGATTTAGGGCTTATGTTATATGAACACTGAGTAATCTGGAGTCTGCAATGAAAATGATGGGGAACATCACTTGTGCAAACTGTAACAGTTACTGTAGAACGCTTTTCTTCTGCTGCAGAATGATAAACACATCCATCTTTCCTTTAGCATTTAATACTTTCCCTGGTTTGAGTATCAATTGAAGACCGGATTCATCTGCATTGAACACTCTACGAGATTCTTCCCACTATCTTAATTATTCATCCTAAGATATTGTAAAACTTTTCAACCTCTTCTCTATTGAGGTCTCTTGAGCGAGCATATGACAGACCCTGAGCTTTCTGTAAACAAATTCGGATGTCTGTCTCGAAAAGAATGCACTTAATCTTATCCGGCCATTTACTTTTCTTTATTTAATTTGTTTTTCGACTTATTTCTGTCAGAAAACTTAAATGTCAATTCTCTTACATTATTAATTATTAAACCAAATAGCCTTTAGAATCAATGTCAAGGATATGTCGAATTGATCTTCTATTATTGAGTTGTGTCTTTTCTAATTTGTCCGATGTCAATGAAAATTAAAATATAAAGTTTAATTAAAATTGGTTCAATGGAAAACGAGTAGTTTCATACATGCAGACAGACAGAAAAATAGATAGACGGACAAAGTGGCACTAACATATTCTATGAAGGCATTGTGAACTCTCCTAACACATCAAACACACCGAAATGTTCATAAACAGCTCCCCAGATCATCTAAGAAGAACCACAGCGAAATCAGGGAGATCTCGACACATGTTGAGATCTCTCCAAAACACAGTCTCGAGATCTCCCCGAGATACACCTTCATTCAAAAGATAACAGCACACCCCAAGCAAAGATAACTGTTTGAGGGTAATCACTAGGCCTATATTCCAATAATTTGTGCATCTCTGACATTACGGGCATCCAATCAAACTAAACTAAAGATGATACATTTCATGATCGAAAATAAAAGTTTGGTTTATTGCCTTCTGTGAACGTAAAACAGAAGTTGAAGACACGAAATTCACTTACACAGGGATTACAGTCAACACGGATTTCATGTAGTTCGAACTTTTTCCATTAGAAACAGTGCTCGCAATGGCTGATTTTCTTAATAGTGTCTAGATCTCCCAAAACGATCCTACATCTTAACATGAAAACTTAATATGCAGTGTATTATGCGCCCTTTGTGACACGAGGCTGAACTATACGTTTTTTCTACTCAGCACTGAACTTTCCAGCCTTTCATAATAACGCATGATAATATAAGAAACCATATTATCAGTAAAAAATCAGATTTACTAGTAATCATTTGTTTTATTTCTTCTACTCTGTCTGTAACAGAATCTTCGGCAATCAAGAATCTTCAGAAAATTGAAAAGATGTATCTGCAGGAATTCGTTTTAACTGGATCCACGCTATTACAGGAAATGAACATAACATCCGAGGAAAAATGTCGATCTCTCTATGTTGTGTTGAATGCTACTAACATAATCAATCGTTCCTTGAATGAGGTAAGAGATTAGATAATTTGTTCATTTTCTTCTACTTAATTCATACATAACAGTTTCATATAGTCTTCATAGCCCTGTCATGCATTTTCTTGGCATATCAGCATAGCGCAGAACCTCCATAAAAGACAACACGACGCACCACAACGACAATAGTTTAACACAAACACCTATTTTGAAGGTGAAACTCGAACCCAGAAGGTGGTCTTCAGGCAACGTATAAACTTTCAGTCCTAGGAACTTTTTGTGTTCTGTATTATTATTTTCATATACTTTTGTCCCATTTTAATGTTTAAGTTCTATGAAATTTGTTGTACGTAGTTCCTAATGGTTAAACCAGAATAATAGACAAGAATTAATAATTTGTTGCAGAAAAATACTGTACTTAAGGCGGAGGTCGTTACTCTGAACAGTTCCTGTAACTTGTTTTCCAGTTGACAGTGAATAGTGATAGACTAATTTGTTTTCCTTTATGACAGTATACGTACGTATAGTAATTCCTGAATATTGCTTACTTCCTCCTTTAGGGAAGATGAAAGGGAAAATATCTTTCTTTCCTGGTTTATCCATTTTGTTAAGATATTTTCTATTAAACAGAATACTGATATTCATGCACAATTTATCTACAATACAAGTTCATTGATAAGCATACTGTGATTTGTCCAGAGTAATGGACATGTATTTCACAAACTACATTCCTTCTTCGCCCTTCTAAACAATTATTGTCATTATTACATAAACTACAAGATAACTAGAGCTAGATTTTTAATGTTACAACACTAAACTATTTCCAACTAAAGATTGAAGTAGACGTAAACAAACCCAAAATGTATTACTCCGCAATCGCAAGCTAGCTACCAAAGCAGCCACCAGCGCGCATTATTTTCAGCAAGTAAGCACGCAGGGCAGCCACCGTCTGATATATTGCAGACAACATTTCAACACAATCATTGAACTAACCCGTAAATTGCTCACAGAAGGTTAATATTTATTATTTCTCTACTGGGAATAGTGGATTTTCTTTTTCTGTAGTTTCGTGATTAAATGTTATTCTTTGAAGAGTAGAGAATTTCTTTAATTCTACAGAAATTTATTTGCGGTTGGCAACATTGAATCTCGCACTGTGTTATACCAGCTGTGCTGATGTGCTCTGTGAAGCTGCAAGTCACCTTAGGAGGGATTTAATGCCTATTGCGCATGCGCGTTGCCATAATACACGTTACAATGATTTAACATGCAATGTCTGAAACTACTAATAAAAACATGTTGTTTAAATCGTAAGAAAGTGTTCTTATAAGCATGTTTAATTCACTCGTATTCCATGTATATTATACATTTTAGTATTTAAGAAGGAACTATTTTAATGTAAGGAAGAAGAAGATGACAAGCATGAGTTTGGAGGCGTTGTGCGTCCAAAAGCCAATCAGGAACCATTATGCCACGTGCATTTATTTACATTTACTTCAATCTTTAGCTGGAAAGAGAGTAGTTTAAAGTTACATGCCTTAAATTAAAAAAAAAAAGAAGTTGCTGAAGTTTGAATTTTCGACCCCAACCTCTAACAGAAACGATTTGTAATGTTTACCGATTGTGCCACAGACATAGCAGTGTTGTATCCGACACATTTTCAAATGTAACACTATCCCACGTGCAGGTTAAATCAGTGGCGTACTGGCCCAGAAAAATATATCACGCCGTTACGTGCAAGTTTGAACCCGCAGACCCTTAGTTACCTATATCAAAATACACTACAACCCCTTAAACTTCTTCGGTTGAATCCTGAAACATCCTGCATAATGTTATATTTCTTCACTTAACGAGTCGGTTAATTTTGTGCTGCAGTCTAAAAATTACTAAATCACCAGATTGGAAACTAATTCTTCACATGGAAAACTTGCATTTCTTCACGGATGTTACACGCCAAATAAGATGTGCAAAAATCTTCAGACAGTTTCGTTAACAAGTGTTTCACAATAACTGTGTAATATACAGGGTGTTTAAAAAAGTGTCACATATTTTTACAGGAGGTAGCATTGGTCGAAACTAGAAAAAAGTTCCTATGAACATATGTCCGGAAACAAATAACTGTTGAGATATGGGCCATGCTGTATTGTGGCCTACAATACCCAACTCTGTTACGTATACACTACAGAAGTGCTGTATGTAGTTACTACGCATTGTTACATATGCTTCAGCCCTCCTTCTCAGTGAATCACCAACTCTTGTGACCACACCTGGCGTTGTCGAATTTGCTCATATGCATTGGATACACGCTTCTGTAACGTTTGTACGTTCTTGATGGGTGTGATATACATCAATTTTTAATGTCCAAAAGTCAGGTGATCGGGGAGGTCATGCCATTGGACCTCCTAGACTAATCCATCGCCCATTAAACCTACGGGTTAAGTATTGTCGCATGAGATATAGACAATGGGGCGGTATCCTGTTGTGCATAAACAGAAAGACAACCTACACCACTGAATACTGTACGTACTTACTAACACAAGTAAAATGATAGACTCCATAGTATCTTTCACCTTTGTTTACTACTTTCTTATTTGTTTACTTCTATTGAGGGATACTCATTTTCTGTTTACTTCTATTCAGGGATGCTACCTACTCTCAAAACATGCAACACTGTTTTGTATTTTTAAACGAGTGACGATCATAGGCCACAATACAGAATGACCCATATCTCAACAGATATTTGTTTCCGGACACATGTTTACAGGAAATTTTTTTCTAGTTTCGACCAATGCTACCTCTTGTAAAAATATGCGATACTTTTTTAACACCCTCCCCATTCGTGAGCTGCCACAAAGGACAAAGAGTACTTTATACATATAAGTATGATTACAAGTTCATTGAACCATTGATTTTGTTTTACAAAATTGAACTTCTACATACACAGAGCTGTAAATACATATTTTTTAGTGTTGTGGGATTTAATCGATTAATCGATCAATTTCTGTTGCAAGATTAATCGATCAAAAATATTTAATCAAATCATCGAGTCGATTAAAATTAATCGGTTGTAGTTTATATTAATTATTATTTTGTTAATACAAACTCATACTAAAAATTCCGACAATATTTCTCTCTCGGAAATTGTTTACTTCGAAGCACAATAGTACTGTTATTTTCTAACTGTCAGCCAGATAGCGTAGGAAAAATCTTTGCACAAATACTTCAGAAAGAGATGGAGATATAAGGACAGTGACCTAGTCTACCTCTTTTGAAAGCTGAAACAAAATGCGAAATCCTTATTACGTTTTATGGTTTTACAAGAAACTTCCACCTTGTTGTCAGCTCATCTTCCTAGCATAGGAAATACATACTTTTCTGGGAATCATCCCTTATAAAATAGTCATGTCTACACCGTGTGCATGTGAGAGCGTAACTACCTTCTTCTCTGTATAAAATCTGGTAATTCGATTACAATAGGGGCCAGGCTTCTGTTTCGACCGCTATAGTTTTGCAGTTGCAGTTTCTGTACTGAGTTTGTATATGAAGGTTGAATGTTTAGTTTGATAAAGAAAAAAAATCAGTTTGTTTGGTTTGTGAAAAGTGTAAACTCCATTATGTCATATGAGAATTTGAGAGGTAATCTCGGTGAAACGTTTCGATTTAAATTGAATGATCGTGGAGAAGTGCTTGACAGTTAAAAAGTTTTTTTCATGTTTAGTGATGCAGGAAACATTGTTACTAAACGTAGAACGGCACTTAATTCGGAGCATGTGAATGCACTCACATGTTTAAAACCATGGATGAAGCAGTATTAACTAGGTGAGTCTCCATACTTTTTGTTATTTATTTAGTCTAAAAAATTCCCGGACAAATTGACACAATCAATTATAAGCCTCATAATAAATATGTTAGTAAGTAATTAAAATAGTTTTGTAATATGACGATACAAATATACAGATATACAACATTTAATACTTATGCTTATCACCGAGCACAAGTTAAATTTAACAATAATTGTGTATTACAGCATATTAAAACATTTTTGAACTCGGTCAAAACTCGATTAGTCTACAGATTAATCGATTAAATATTTTGATCGATCAACAGTACTAATATTTTTTTATATTAGTAGAAATATACTAGTTTTAGAACAAGATAAGTATTACCAGAAAGTGGAAGTGCTAATGAACATAGTTTCATTTCGAATACAGGTGATGCTTTAGTAGAGTAATTGTTTACTTTTTCAGTGTCTGAAGAGAACCCGAATGTCCCAAGGAATATGGCTTATGTTCATGCAAGAAGCCGTTTCTCTGGAGAAAATTTTCACCGGTATCTACATCCCAATCGACATAGAGTTTTTGGTGGCTCAGCCGTCCTCCGAAAGAGACGTTCAGGTCTCACTGACAGAAGTGTTTCAAGTCCACGCTGCAGGATCTCTACAGATGCAACCTATTGCTAATTGGAGTTCAGACAGGGGTTTAATTTGGTCTAGCATTCCAATGCACGAGCGGAAAGGAAACCTAATGGGCACAGTCCTGAAAGCATCTATTCTCCCTCAGGTCTTCTTTTGTTATTTTATAAAAATATACTTATGTAATGCTATGTTGAAGCCAAGGATATGAAAGTAGGGTATATTAACTTGAAAGTCGCAGATTCGCAACACACCGATAACACGGTTGTTTGTCCGTTATTAAATTGATCCATGCTGTCTCTAATGAAAATACAGAGTTTTACCGATTTCACGTCAAATATGTTTTCCATTCAAAAAGGGCCAAGGCGTTTAAAGACTCCAAAATAATAGGCCTATTAGCAGACTGCTGAACTTCATGCAAATGCATGTTTGTATTGATTTGACATATTGAAAAAGTAAAAGTGGATCTTTACCGATCATGGTTTTTACATTCGAATGAAGTCAACTTTATTTTGCAAAAATGCATATTCGAGGATTTTTATTTTGAAATGCGTATGAAGACATTATTACAAAAAGCAGCCCTAGTTATTTTTAATGAAATTGAGTTAAGGACACATTTTCTACTATTTCAAATGTTTATAGACTCCAAAAATCACACATTTCAGGTGAAATAATCACAATAAAAACACCAGTTGTACGAAAACAGCTGACATGTGCTGTTCTATTTATTTTCATTGTTCTCCTGGAAAATAGGAATTTTGACAAAGGTTGTTTTTGTAATATATTTTTATTTTGCATATTTAAATGCATATATCAGGATAGATCGGAAAGTTACGCACAACGATTATTTTAGGAAATACTATTTTGGTTAGGATATTCAAAGTTAGCAGATAGTTTGAATCTTGCGCTACAGACAGCAATGATTCCATGATTCGATCGGATGTCACCCTGGCGGAACGAGCTGTAACTACTGAGTAAAAATGGCGCGTTTTCTACCATCGTTCACTTATGAAGGGCAGCGAGATATAACCCTTTTTTTTTTTTCGAAAAACAAAAAATTCGAGTGAAATCCACAAGAAAATATTGGAGATATATGGCGTTTGATTGTCTGGACCAAAGCAATACCTCCAGGTGGTGCAGGTTCTTGGAAGAAGTCCGCCGACGAAGCACGTTTCGGCCGACCAGTGACCGCTGCAACACCTCCCAATGTCAGAGGCATCATTAAGGCGACAATCACCCATCTTAAAGTCCAGGCCTCGCACCGTTGACTTTCACCTCTTCGAACCAATGAAAAAATTCGTAGGAGGACAACGATTCAGTGCGGATGAAGCAGTGAAATCAATCGTGCGCAGGTGGCTATACGTCCAAAAAAAGAGTTTTATGAACGAGGTGTACTGAATATGGTGTCACGATGGGAGAAATGTGTCGAGAAACTTGGTTCCAATGTCGAAGAATAGGTAAAACCTGTAGCTTTTTTGTGCATTATTTCATTTTTCTCACCTATGAAATACGTTTCCACAAAAATTGTTGTGCGTTACTTTTCGATACACCGTCGCATTAACATCTTTACTTGTTTTTCCCGATTTAATATCTAATTTCAACATTTTTATCTGATAAAAATAATTTCCAAGAAATGTAAAAATAATTATGTGATAAATAAAACCAAAAATTATTTAATTACTGTTGAGGACATGAAATTGCTGTGACGACAATGGATACTTCTCCCTAGTGTATAAGTTATGTTTTCATATTAGCGTGTAAATGTAATGTTTCAGGAGACAGGGTGAAAATACGCGTCGCCTGAAAGTTATTCAGACTTTTACTCTGATTTCGTCGAACCGAAACTGAATTTATTTAGGCCCAATTGTGTAAAACTCCCTGACTAAAGATCAACTTTGATCGAAAGTGAACCGAGTTCAGACACTTCTTCTATTGTATAAAACTTTTCTGCGATCAAATTACCTTGGTTCAGATGCAATCTAAGTTCACGTGAAAAGGATTTGGCAACATCGCATAAACAGGTGAAGTATGTGATGCGCGGGCCATGTTGTACAGGTTTGTTCAGTGTTGCCAATGTAGTGACTTTAACTCTCTTTCAACGACAATTTCTTTCAACTGTTATATGGCTTAAATAGGGATTTAGCGACCTTTCTAGCACCCCATCGTGACAAAATTTAATCTTTCTTTGTTGACAATGAGAAATCTAGCGACTTTCCAATTACTTTTTGGCGACTTTCCTTACTCTCTGTTGGAGACACTGGTTTGTTTTGTGCATTGTAAATAATGGCGGACAATAAGAAGAAGGTGACCGTTCTCGAAATTATCATGTTAAGGTGTTTGATACTGCTAAACATAATAAAGCTTTATAAAACGACAATTTTCGTTTAGCAATACAGTTAATTGAAAATTAATATATCTCTCATATCCATTAATAATTAATGTTGTTATAAACATATAATTATAGGTTATGTTATTTGATACTGCTGAACACGATAAAGCCTTATAAAATATAAGAATGTTTGTGTATTAAGGCAAGAAATTGAAAAAAATATATATAAATGTACATATCATATCTATTAATATTAACAATATTGGTTTTTCTTTTTACACAATCTGCCACTCGTAGGCCTATATTTCAAACAGAAAAGAAATAACTGAACTTGGATCATCTAACTTAATCGGAGAAATTTCTTCAGTCAGAGTTGATTTTAGTTTAAGACAAATTAATCTCAGATTAGACTTTATACAACACAAAATTCCAAGTTCAGCTAGAAGGAGGATCAATTTAACCTCTGATCTAAGATTAAATGGTTTATACAATCGGCCCTAAGACACCTGTGACATTAAAGTCACGTATTGTTGACATGAAACTGCTGCAAAAGTAAAAAAAAAGTTCATGGATCACAAGGTAAAGCAGTATCTGCAAAATTTAAGCGTGTGTTAGAGAATAAGCCTGTCTCTAAAGAAATGCTTCAAATTGTCGACATTCTCAGTGAAAGCTGTGAAACAGTCACTAAAATTCGGAACATTTCTGCTGACAAGTATGCAACAGCCACATCATGTGATGCCGAGAGACCGTTTTCGGCATTTAAACTAATTCTGACAGATAAGAGAAGTTTCACAGTATAGAACCTGGAGAAATCATTGATCGTTTACTGCTACAGTATAATAAATATGCGAAAAGCAAAGAAAGTTAAAAAAAGTTGGAAAGTAAAAATGTATCAATTCATATATGTAGGACCTGTGTAAAATGAGGAATCAATACATTTATAGAAAAAATATATCCAATGAAAATAACGATTGCTTGATGATAATTATTGCTTTAAATAATTTTCGTTTATATCATATTATCAAACCAAGATAAACCTCTAAAAGTGTAATTTTTCTGCATATATTTCAATTTTTAGAGCATATTTCAAAACAGTTTTTACTGCTTAGTTGAATGCATATTTTCAGAATTTTTAGTGCTTAAAGTTCCGTGGGGGGGGCAGAGCTAATTGGGATTTCCTGGTCTCTGATCGGGTCAAACACCCTGATAGAACTTATATTTAACCCTTGCGGTGAATTTCGGTGAAATCCGGAGGGTATAATTAGTCAAATCCACTCTCCTCATCTCCACGCTGGGACCCCCTGGGATCTTTATAAGATGCGAAAGAGAGAGTGGTGTGCAGAAAGTAATGGGAAGCTAACGCATTTATCTTTCCCAAGAAAAACTGCAAACATGGCTGGAAACTTCCTGCTGAAGGATGCACTGGAAGGAATGGTGAACGGGAGAAGAGTTCAGTGTAGAAGAAGATCATATGATAAACGACATTAAGATATATGGATCAATTTACGAGGAAACAAAGAGGAAGGCAGAAAATAGGAAAGACTGGAGAAAGCTGGGTTTACAGTGAAAGACCTGCACTTGGGCAGAACATTAAATGAATGAATGAAATGAAAGTTCCGTGGTCTAAATATTAGTAATAAAGTATTAATGTTAGTATTATGAGCAACAATAGTAGAAATATCAACAATAGTAGTACAGTAGGTATAATTAACACTCAGAAATAGCAATAGTAAAAATAAAAGAAGAGTAATAATATATGCAATAGCTATAGTATACCGTACAATTTAATAATATCTTAAAGAAACTTGCAGATAATTGTAGTTTACTTTTCACAGCCCCCATATGTGTACTGCGATGAAAGCTGCGAAACCAGTCAGAGAGGATTTGTCATGGAGTTATGGAAAGAACTACAAAGTCGAATGAATTTTACGTGAGTAAAGTTTGAACTTAAAAATTTAAAACGCTTATCAGTATAAATACATAATACATATTCAATTTTTTAAATATAAGTTACATGTTATCAAAATTTTGTAATAATTGTTTTGTTGCTTTCCAATTAAACAATAACCTGTATCTTAGACATATTCAATTGCTGGTACCATAAAATAAAAAAACATACTTTCACCGTATGTATGTTTAATAGTAATTCTTGTCGTTGTTTGGTTAACTGAGAGCTTCTGTGTACTTTCACTACCGAATTATTGTTTTCGGTCGTATTTCTTTAACTCTCCTCAAAATCATTCTTGTATTCCTAAGTCACTATCTCATGAGTTTGCCTTTTCTTCCAGCTCGGTGTTCCGTGACAGAAGAAAAGGTGGAAGGAATTCGGGCGGGATTTCAGAGAAACCCGAGTAAATCCAGCCGCTTATGCAGAACTCGATGCACAGTTGTCGGAGGCACATTGAATTGCCTTGATGTCTGGCGAATGGATTTACGCGGACTTCCTGAATTTCCGCCCGAATTTCTTCCACTTTTTCTCCTCTCACGAAAAGCCGAGCTCCACCAGATTTTTTTAGGACACTGCAGGTCGTAAGCAACTTATTGAAGCAGAGCCTAATTGATTTTGCATGAGGTGCAACTCCTCCCTACACTCGTCTGTAATTTCGTTGCGTTGAAATCATGGATTTCGTCTCCGCATACCACACCACCGTTTGCCCGCGTTGCTATGAAGTCGCCATTTTGCTTTTGCGATTGTTGCGCAACGTAGTGACAAAACAATCAACTTCAAACAAATGAAATACAAATTCTTTGAGTTTTTCTTTTAATACCAGTCTCATTTCATAAATCCGCATACCTTGTTAGCAATGATTAATTGAAATCAGGGAGGTTTGAATGGAACACCGTGTATTTTTTAAGCACTCTATATAAATTGTCATTAATATTCCTTACAATGAAATAATGTCATGAGTACAGTTCACTAAATCCAGTTTCTTAATAATGTAGTCAAGAACTTATTCTCCCTTTCAGAGAAAACACTTTATCCTCGCCAGACATGTAATAACTCCCTCCGTTTAATGTGCGCTCCTAAACCTGAAAATAAATAAATATCCGCAAGCGGAGAAAAGATGCAGCTGAATTCCTGCTTCAAACTTTTCTAGCATTATTTCAAGTTCAAGCTTAATAATAACCCATAGAAGTTAGACAGTAATTATTCCACTTTCTGTCAAATATAGAAGTTTGGTAGTAACTATTCCACTTTTTGTTTTACTTGGTTATTTATTTAACGACGCTGTATCAACTACGAGGTTATTTAGCGTCGAAGGAATTAGTGATAGCGACATGATATTTGGCAAAATGAGGCCGAAGATTCGCTATAAATTGCCTAACATTTGTCTTACGATTGGGGGAAAACCTCGGAAAAACCCAATCAGGTAATCAGCCCAGGCGGGAATCGAATTCGCACCCGAGCGCACTCCGGATCGGCAGGCAAGCGCCTTAGCCGACTGAGCTACATCGGTGGGTCACTTTTTGTTAAACAAACTCGAACATCGATCCCAAGACTCCAAAATTCCATTTTTACGTTATTCATAAAATAAAAACCTCACTTGGGTTGAGGTTGAAACCTGCTCCCTTCACCATGACAGGCAGACAGTTGAGCCGCCTGAGTTACGACGAGACGAAGGCCACTCTTCTGAGCGGCGCGGCGTGTCAATCTGCTTACTAACGTTATCATGTGAATCGCGCTATGAAACGACCTTCAAGAGTCGGTCCATTACTTTTTTCTGATAGGTACTGTACCTTTAATGGAGAAAATCCTAAATAGTATATCTAAATCAGGGGCGGCTCTACAATAAGAACAGCAGAACCGCCATATAAATGGACCTGAAAAAATTAAAAATGTAAAACGTGCTTTTATGTAACCTAGTTCACTGTTTCATTTATTTTTCCAATTCATTCTCCTTCGATTCGAGATTTTACTGTCTGTAGAAGCCTTGAACTGCTCGAGAATTTTAGCTGTAGTGTACTTTTCGGATCTGTGATCGGCAGTTCCTGAAGCTCAAGTAGGGTAGTCGACAGCAGAAAATTGGTTTTCTTCACCGTCCCATAAGACTGCATTAGAGCTGCAGCCGAAGCAGCACTCTCCGAATATACAAAAGACCCGCCAACACCCTCATCTCTTTATGACCTGCGTTAGAACACACAGGCTTCTGGTCTACTGTATATCATTACAGTTCCAGTGTGTTATAGTACTGTGGGTGGTGTGATGTCATTAGTCAGTGTGTCTAAGGAAATATTTTATATTAAAAATGAATGAAATGGAAACCTAATCAACCAACCCTTTTCGAAATTAAAAGAGAAATTGCATGTTAACGTAAAAAATTAGGACGTCCTACACAAAATTTAAATATTGACATTTCTGGAAAAAGTCGAGGAAATCATGTAGCCTACTAGTCATTTTAATACCGAAATGTGTAATGGAAACGATTGGTTTTTTGCTGCGTACATGAAAACGCTTTCTCTCCCACCCGTGTATTCTGTTTAGAGGAGAAAATACATGGACAACACCGGAGTGAAGGATTTAGTTAATTTTACTTAAAAAACTAGAAAAGCATGTGGGGCACATCTCCACTACGTGACTAGTTGTACCCGGTGGGAGAGGTGTAGCGCACAGATGGTTGGAGTACAATTTAGGATGCACGGTCAACTTCGAGAAGGAGCTGTAATTACACGCGTCATCCAATTTAGATGCAATAAACAGCATACGTTTGCTAAATACACTATTTTTAATGCTGAACTGCCAACCTTTGTAACCGCGGGCCGCTACTGATCTAAATATAAATATTCGTTTTAGAATAATCTACGAGAAACCCAAAGAAGGATCCTACGGTTCTAGAGACAAGAATGGAAAGTGGACTGGCATCATCGGACTCATCGTGGACAACGAAGCTGAGCTTGGAATCAACGTGCTTGATTTCGAGAAACCTCGTATCCTTGCAGTTGACTACCTTCCGCCTCTTTGGAACTTGAAGTAAGATGAATTACTAAGAAAATGAAATCCAGTTTTAACATTAATAACACTGGACAACAGCCAAAAAGTTACGGATACAAAATAAGCTATTTCTGACTAATTTTGTACCGTTAATGACGAATATGACAGTAAAAATAGACGCAGTAATCTAGTTTTCAATGTATAGCATATGTCTGGGATTACTCATTTCAAAAAGAGCGTCAGCGGTTTCTCGGTCAAGGTTACAGCAAACCCCTTATACAGGATATTTGGAGACAGATTTATGATCCTGAAGGATTGTGTTTGTTTTAAAAGATTGTTGGTTTAGTTATGTTATGCCCCAGGGCTAAAGAACGCCCTGTAGCATGGTTTCCTGTGGAGTATTAAATTTGAAACAGGAACAGTGTCAGCGGAATACACGGTCTTAAGATGCTTAGCCAGCGTTATAGAGTCTTGTCGGGCGTGTGGTAAATCAAGCCTACAATGAAAGTATTCTTACGCCACAGATCATTGCTGGACAAATCGCATTGGTCCAGCAGAACAAAGCATGCATTTTAATTGGTTAAATTATATCACGCATTGTTCGAACTCTTTTCTTGCGCGTAGTCTCATTATAGCGACTTGTCACTATAATGCACTAAATCAAGATTAAATGTAAGAAATGTTTGATTAAGACGACATTTGTAAGTAGGTGAAATCAAAAGTGCTTTTAAGCCCAACTCACCTGGTGGATGGCGCGGTCGGTACCCCGGGCGGGAAACGGGTAACAAAACATAAAAAGTGTTGGTGAGGAGACGCGGCAATTAGTGGAGATTGACGGAGAACGTACGTCGAATCTATTTTTTTGGAGAGAAGAAACGGTAGCGGTGATGGCGTCGGTAGAGGAGAATGATATACCCTATAAGTAACTTTGTACATCTTGTAAATATAGAATAAATCAAGTAGAGTTTACAATATCGCAATCATTTCAGACTTAGTTTAGTAATCATGTAGTTTTCCTATAGTATCCTGAGATCTCCAGCTCTTCCAGCAAAGTAGTTTTCCATTGTTGTGTACAAAGGTGGTGTCAGAAATCCTGACGAGAATGAGCAGAAGTCGAACGCAGTAGCCATCCGGCTAGCAAACAGTGCGACCTAAGTGGCAGCCACACAACAGTTAGATACAAGACGTTGCTGAGTAGAGATCGGTTTTCGTATTTCTTTTGAAATAAAAGTTTTTGTAGTGCTGTGCTTAACGTTATATAGGCTACATATCTTTTGCCAGCAGACTCATTTTTTAATTCTGTATAGTGATAAATCTGTGATGTAATAGAAATTAATATGCCGCATAAATATATAATTAGTTTTATTAATTTACTTAATTTAGGCCTATAATACAATAATCTTTGCTGTAAAATTTAATTTAAAATGCAGGTACTACTATAACACAGGCACTGCACTTGTAAACAAGAGTAAGCTTACTTTTCAATAAAATTGTTAAAGTGCTTGTCTTAAATTTTGTTGAAACGAATGCATCCACCATTCACATAGATCTCTGCAAAATTCGTCCGCTGGACTGAGTTCCCAGTTTAAGGTAGATCATCAGATTCACTTCTTCCTATCAATTTCAAATGTCTTCCAAATTTCTCTACCCACTTCTGCACGTTCGTACTTGTTTTAGGCATTTTTATTTCAAATAGTAATGCACAATATCGTAAACATTGCTAAACTGTACTTGCTTAGGAGTAAGGAATCTGTTGTAGGCCTATAGTGACTTGCAATGCGCGTTATTTGTTGTGACTGTGAGAAAAATCTGTACTGAAAGGCACATGCAGTATTGCATATCCCGTGCACATTTACACTCATTCAAATATCGCGGGACTAAGAAAATGGGCTTTAATACACTTCGACATAGGCTTTTAAATCTTTTATCGTTTGCAGGAAACAGCTGTACATAAGAGAGCCCAGATTTGCATCATTTGAGGAAAATAAACTATTTTCACCATTTGCAACAGAAATATGGTTTACGCTTATTATGTGTGTGGTGATATTCACTCTTCTGCTTCGAGCCACATGGCATATTGAAGACAATTACAGCAGAAAGAGACACATCATTTTTACCACATTTGACTCTCTCCTAGATGTGTTTGGCATCTTCTGCTATCAAGGTCAGTAGTCATACGGAGAACTTATAAATAATAATGACATTATTATTATTATTATTATTATTATTATTATTATTATTATTATTATTATTATTATTATTGCTATATATAGGAATTTTAAGAAATAAATCTAAAAATACAGAATATATGAAACTAAAATTAACAAATATATAGAAGTGATTCAAGAAATAAATATATTACATAAACTACAAAATCGAAGCCTACTCTCTACAGAGTCCCGCGCCGGGTCGTCATGGTCTAAGGCAGTGGTCGTCAGCACTCGCTGAAATGTGCAAAGAGTACGCGGTGCCGTCCCGTGTGCACCGTCGTGCAGCAGGACGAGATAGAGAGCATACCCGCTAGCAGCTACGGAGTGCACCATGGTGCACTGCGTTTCCGAGGGTAAGAAACTCTAACCCCAGTGTGCTCTGTGCTGACGACCCCTGGCCTAAGGCTAACTCGAGTTCTCATGGGGAAGGAATTTTGTCGTGAAATTTTGGTCAGTGCATGTGACTTGTGTCCATCCAGCATCATGATGAATTTGGAGATCTATGCTAGGTAGCGAAATCCAGTTACCAAAATCAGCTATAATGACGATGGGACCATCGTCCTGACTACACGATACCCTCTACTGATTGGATGATCGTTCACCTCTGCTGGGACATACAGACGTGAGGCCAGCAGTCGACTAGTCGGGCTTGGCTCTTCATTGGCTGTCGCACGACGGACTAAATGTCTTCATTCTGTGATTATAACAGAATGTTTTGTGTGTGCGTGCGAGCGAGCGCAATCCGGAGAACGAAAATTCATATTTCTCATTTGGATGGATACTAAATTATTTAATTTAGATATACAGAATGAACCGTAGATTGTGTCATTAATTTCAGGGTGTTATTCTTTAAGATATTTCAAACAAAAAAGTGATATAATTTTACTCGTTTTTGCTTCGTTTTCGAGAAAAAAATTATTTTATATATGAAAATGCAACTTTCGCTCTGTTGTAAGGATTTTCTACAAGGTGTAAGCATCTGACTACACTTCGACATTACATTGTGAATTATTATAAATACGTCTGTATAAGAATTTAGCATTAAAGACAGGGGTGTAAAAAATATTTTTCGCCGACTAGCTGCTTGAAATTACACACTATGCAATGAGGAAAAATACAGTCTATGCGTGATCATTTCCAGTTGATATACGGAGGATCTTGTCATTCTGTGCCAAATTTTTGGCGAGATGAGATGATTTGAAAAGGGAAAAAAATGTTGCATTAAACAGACAGTTTTTTGCTGAACGAAATTTATAAAATTAATAAAAATAGTAGAAATCTGGGGGGGAAACATTTTTTCTTTGCACACCACAAGTAGACAGACAGACAGACAGACAGACAGACAGACAGACAGACAGACAGACAGACAGACAGACAGACAGACAGACAGACAGACAGACAGACAGACAGACAGACAGACAGACAGACAGACAGACAGACAGACAGACAGACAGACAGACAGACAGACAGATAGATAGATAGATAGATAGATAGATAGATAGATAGATAGATAGATAGATAGATAGATAGATAGATAGATAGATAGATAGATAGATAGATAGATTTATTGAGTAATATTATACATACAGATTTTTATATTATCATAATTTTCTCTAAAATCCAATGCACGGGTCTTCTGACCGTACGTGCTTTGTACCTAAAACAAGTCCTACTTTGTAGGCTTCACCCCCCTCCCCACCTATGATTATATCCACTACTCTCTAAAAGAACACACATATTAAAATGAAAATGGCACAACGAAACGCATTATATAATATATCCTAACCTAAAACAGACATAAAAGTGTATAGTTTGGTAGATAACAAAACAAGTATCACTCGAACCAGAACCTGCTATATAAATCTAGTCAATAGAATGGTAAACACTACCACTGACCTACTAGAACAGATCTCCAGATACTCTTATCAACTAGCTGCAGTAGTTTATAGAATCCCATCTGCTGTCATATCTTTTCAAAGTTACAATAATTTTAGACACGTCATATTTCACGGAATTTTTGTTCATCTAATCATTGTGCAACGAATTTAAACTTTTTTCTGTAATTTGTATCAAAATACATGTTTTTGCTAAGTATAGAACACTGAATTCAATGCAATTCACAGAATTGGCGTATCGCGTTGTTGAGTTACAGCGTGTTGGCATTTTGAGCCATCCTACGTTACTGTAAATCAATTACAGATAACACAACACAGCTTAACACATAATGGCTCAATAACAATTATTAATATTTTAAAATGTACTTTAAATGAGAAAGAGGACATAATAAAACTTAGGCTAATAAAAAGGAATACATACCAATTACTTCTTGAAATAGACGCATGTAGATTGCTTCTTGTATTACCAACAGCATGCATTGCTGTGTAGCAACCAGCTGTAATAGTCCATCATTGAAGCATCCCACCTGCCTTTGTACAGTAATTCCGTTTGCGAAATTTTGCGATGGAACCGATCTCCATATTGGTCATGTAGCCCAGACTGTCAGGAAAAAAAATCCAGATTGTAATGAAGGAATTGCACCCTGAACCTGATAAATTTATACAATATCATGAAAGAATTTCTGAAAATTTGAGTTTTACTTGTTCTACGGAAAATCACTACATTTGGTAGCAAACTATTTCAGCACTGCTGTCTCAACATTGTTCATTTTTGTTTCAAAGTCTGTGTCATGAAGAAGCTCCCTTATTTGCGGCCCCACAAAAATCCCTGTTCTTCTCATCAACGACATATTCTTCCCGTGTAGACCGTTTCCTTTTCACATACTGGTCTGCTGTGTCATAGTCTTTGCAAACCTACTAGGATGGTTACAACTTTCAGATCACAAACTTTCCATTAGTACGTCTATTCCTTCATGTCTTATTCTTATGGGGTGGACTAGAAACATGAATGACAACTCATTCTCGCTGTGCACCAAACTGATTTAAACTTGACCTTGAAGCATCGGTATTTATATGCTTCAGCTGACGGCGCGTTTTCTCGACAAAATTGTTTCAAAACTTTCTAACTTTACTTGGGGAATACGTAGAAACGACTAAAATTGAGCGGTATGTATTCTTGGGTAGGCGACTGAGGTTGGTGTGTGTGTTTTTTATGTTTCTTTGTAGAGGGCGTTGTGATATATTAATGAGTTGGTCTCTCTTTTTCTCTTATGCTATCATTATGACGCGTACATTAGTGTTAGTATCTGATTGTGTTGCACTGTATTTTATCCAACTGTGACGTGTTTTTTTCCGTAAAAATTACGAGTTAAAGGTTAGGTTAGACGAGGGGATAGCTCAGTGATGTGAGGTTGAGATATATGACAAGATTAGAAGGGTTAGATGAAAGGATAGCTAAGTGACATGAGACAGAGGACTGTGACAAGGTTAAAGTTTGTTAGATGAGGGTATAGCTAAGTGAGAGAAGAACTAGGGCTATGACAAAATTGTAGTTATTCATTATTGCTTTCCACTCAGTTTGAGTAGTTTGTACAGCTGTCAAAAAAAGTAGCCGCACTCGTGAACAGCGAATATTTTCTAAGTCCACTGCGGATCATGGTGATGTTACACGATGCTCGTGCTTGTAGAAGCAGTTTCGGAACTATGAAGACATTCTATATCTGCTTCTCATAAAGTAGCGGTAGAGTGCTCGCTTAATGACTCGAAAGTTGTGAGTTCGAGCCTTATTCAAGTTATCATTTTATTTTGTTATCATTCTTTAGCGATATATATATATATATATATATATTATTATTATTATTATTATTATTATTATTATTATATTCAAGTTATCGTTTGTATTCTGCTGTCGTTCTTTAGCGATATAAATAATATTCAAGTTATTAATTATATTGTTATCGTTTTAGCGATATAATTAATATTTAAGTTATCATTTATATTCTGTTATAGTTCTTCAGCGTTAGAAATTATATCCAAGTCATCATTTATATTCTGTTATAGTCCTTTAGCGTTATAAATAATATTCAAGTTAACATTTATATTCTGTTATCGTTCTTTAGCGAAATAAATAATATTCAAGTTACCATTTATATTCTGTTATCATTCTTTAGTGATATGAATAATATTCAAGTTATCATTTATATTCTTTTATGCTCTTTAGCGATATAAATAATATAAATTTAATGTTAGATTTGGAAAAAAACAGTTGTATAATACTAGTGTTAGTTTTTTCTTCTTATATTATACCACCCTGTAACACAATGAAATGAAAAGGAACGAGGAGGATTTGAGCGTGAGACCTTGACATCTGAATTCAGACGTTCTTCCAACTGAGCCACGGGGGTACAAGTAAAGAAGCATAATAATATGCGGAAAAATTAGTCCAATCTCTCTCCAAGACGTCCTGATGATTTGTGGAAGCTCGTCCAGGGCATCCACTCAACTGCAAAATGTGATCGAGATTGGAGGAAGATGGACTAAATATTGAATCATGGCTTTTGGTTTGGATTTTAACTTTTAATTGTTTTAATTTTCTAAGGCAGACGTCAGTATGCTTGTTTTGTTGAGTGTAAAATCTTTCTTTCTTTCCTTCCATTAACAGCCCTAATGTCAAAAATATTTTATAAAGTCATGGCATAATGTATTCATGGACCTGATGTTAATTAGATCTACTAAAACAGTCATAAAAAAGACAGCAGAAATTATATTTTCTTTCTATCTTAAAAACAAAAGAACATAAAAAGCACCCAGTGGTGTTCCAACGTACGACCTCACGTATACCAGCCCGGAACGCTACCATTACGCTACAAGTGTAACACGTAGAATACTTTAATTATAACTGTATATAGCAGGCATCTTTGTCCAACAACTGTAACATCACCTGTCTCCGAATTGTTTTTATTTTTAATTTTTATTTTAGTAGGTTATTTTAAGACGTTTTATCAACATCTTAGGTTATTTAGCGTCTGAATGAGATGAAAGTGATAATGTCGGTGAAATGAGTCCGGGATCCAGCACCGAAAGTTACCCAGCATTTGCTCACATTGGGTTGAGGGAAAACTCCGGAAAAAATCTCAACCAGGTAACTTACTCCGACCGGGAATCGAACCCGGGGCCACCTGGTTTCGCGGCCAGACGCGCTAACAGTTACTCCACAGGTGTGGACTCTCCGAATTGTAGCGGAGATACCCGAAGGGAACTTAGTATCTAGAGAGCAGCCACTTTTTCTTTTGACAGCTATACACGTTACCAAAGTCAAATCAAAAAGTTCTAAATAAATTTTGTCTAGAAAACGAGCCGTCAACTGAAGTAAATAATTACTTAAGCATTAGATACCATTCGCTTGATTGTATTCAAATCAAAGTTTACAGAAAGAAAAAAACAAACACACACACACACACTCTCATTCTCACTCTCTCTGAATTTTTCACCGTAACGAAACACGTGAATTCCTTGCTGGTTTCTATGTACAGGACATACACTAAAATAGATATGTCAGTAAGTTTCACATTGTAGCCTTGCCTGCTACATTTTCAAATTGAGATCGCGCACTAAATCGTTAAATTCAACCTGCCGATGCAAATGAGGCACCTATTAATGTTCAATTTGTATTTGTCTAAAGCATCACATTCATTCTCATTGTCGGTTTTCGATATAATAGAGGTGTTGACAACTGCGTTCCTTGTGATGTAATTTAATTGCAAACACAACGACAGCAGTATAATGCGTTGTTTGTTTTTAGAGGAATAGTTCTGAATCTTGCTCAAACCAAATAACAGCCCAATACACTGTTATTTTGCTCCCGTCAAATCATACGAACAGCGAACTTCATCGCCCGATATTTTCATTTCATCCAATCCGCCAAACGTCATATAAAACAAATTAGGGCGAGTCTTAGATGTTGCCATGTTGCTAACGTAACACATTTCACAGTGCCATTATGGCCACAAATAACTAAAATTAGACTTAGAAGAAATACGATACCTTTTACATTCACAGACTCAATACAACTGACAAACCCAAATTAATTGCGAGCAGCTTTGCCAACCATTTGTGAATAAAATCTCCACACTATAGATTGAAATTTCCCATGGTCGAACTACATTTTTTACAATGACAACATATAATTTAAAGTTTAGGTTTAAAAATTATCATAAACATTAGCAGCTAATTAAGCTTAAAATTTAATAGCTAGCATACTTCGAGACTAGTGTCTATTGCATCTCTTGAATGTGTTGTACACTGGCTTTCAAAGATATTTGTACCTCTTATTTTCTGATCGCGTAAGTGAACTTTCTAACTACGGTATTAGTGAGAACCAAAGATATATGAGGCGTTCAGAGCTAAAGTGGATCAAGTCCATGAGACGTAGTTTTGAGATAATAGGACTTAAAGTTAACTTGGTCTAGTGCATTATCTAATTTAATTAGCAATTCATTTTATTGCTCCATTCTCAAATTCTAGACTTATACACTAAAATACAGACAATTGTGATGTCAATTGATGCAACGCTTTGGTGAATTGATCCACTATGGCTCAGAACATCGTGAACAATAAAAATCTGAGCCAAAAGTGACTGGTGTCACCTACCGGCGAATGCTTGGCATTAAGACTTGATTCAACTTCAGGTAATCAGAAAATGAATTAAATTCAACTTATGGACATTTGTGACTTGATCCACGTTAGCTCTGAACGCCTCATATAACAAATTGACAAACTTTGAAATAGTTCCGCTAGTTCTCAATAGATGACCCTATTATTGGGACGGATATAAAAGTATTTGGAAATATGTTGATTTTATTTATTTTATTGGGTTATTTTACGGCGCTTTATCAACATCTAGGTTATTTAGCGTCTGAATGATATGAAGGTGATAATGCCTGTGAAATGAGTCCGGGGTCCAGCACCGAAAGTTACCCAGCATATGCTCGTATTGGGTTGAGGGAAAACCCCGGAAAAAACCTCAACCAGGTAACCTGTCCCGACAGGGATTCGAACCCGGGCCACTTGGTTTCGCAGCCAGACGCACTGACCGTTACTCCACAGGTGTGGACAAAGATTTTGATGTAGATTAAGTAAAAATTATTGTCATTTGTCAGTATCAACGGTTTCCCGATAAACTAGTGTTTTTCACAATCATTAGAGGGGTATGAAATTTTTAATTTTGTAATTTATTTATGTAATCTACTATTAGCGACACTGAATGTTATCTGCGCCGTATATTCATAGAAATAGTAACTAAAGAAGCGATAGTTACATGAACAAATTTATCGATCACTATCGATTAGTAGGATCAGATATCTTTGGACGTCAATGTACACTGACGTTCAAAGATATCCATCCGACCTACGATTTTATGATCGTGTAAGCGAACTTTTCAACCATGGGATAAGTCAGAACCAAAGGTATAAAAAAATTGACAAACTTTGAAAGAGTTCCGCTAGTTCTCAACAGGTGGCACCATTATTGGGACAGTTAAAAAAGTTTCAGAGAAAATGATAATGTAGATTAAGCATTACTTATTATCACAATTGACAATATCAGCGGTTTCCAGCTAAACCCAGTGTTGTTTTACAATAAGTTGAGTGGGATGAAAAATTGAATTCCATAATGCGGGAATACTTATCTACAATTGGCAACAATGACTTATCTTCGCCATCTATTCATAGAAGCAATAACTAAAGAAAACAAATTTCCACCAACAAATTATCGATCACTATCGATTAGTCGGATCAGATATCTTTGAACGTCAGTGTACACTGAGAAATAGCGGAACTCTTTCAAAATGTATTAATTTTTTATATCTTTGGTTCTGACTTATCCCATGGTTGGAAAGTTCGTTTACACGAACAGAGAATTGGATTAATTTGGAAATTAATACCACAATTAAGTACCTTAGAATTATACTAAATATGTTAAATTAAATATTTCTGCCTTTAAACTTCCTGAATTGATTAATCACCTCATTTGTGTACGAATAATAATTTTTATTAAATTACATTAAATATTTCGTTAAGGTTTCTTACTTTAATTAATGAATTTATTATGATTCCACATTCATTTTAATCCCTTTCATTTTTTCACGGCTGACTAGATTTGAAACTACTGTAATTCTTTTTGAAACACATCATAATTCCAGTCATCCAAAGCCTATTGTGATTAATGACGTCACCGTATTAACAGAAAGTGTGACCAGATTTCTCGAATGTTAAGCCCATAAACGTTTCACGTTAAAATAAATGTATCTGTCCATTATTTTATTTAACTAAATATTAACATAGAAAGCATTTTTAAATTATTGTCTTAGCTCTCATCAAAACTTGCAATTTAGGCTATAAATTACTTCGTGCACTCTACATACTAGAGCAGCCAAAGCTGCAAAACCGCCTTTGATGATAATAAATAGGCTCCGTATTCCAGCTACCTAAAGACTGAAGTTAAAGACACATTGGGTATATACTGGGTGTTCAGTTCGAAGTGTGTCATGGCTTGCTGTATGCCGTCATGTGGCTAGTCGATGAGCCTAGAGAATTCAATCTTCCTGCACTTCCACAGAGGTGTATTATCTATGTGTCAGAGAAGTTGCCTAGCAAGTACGGCGTTCATTCTGAAGAGTACTTACCGATACGTATGGTAACGCCGGTAGTGGCAGGAAAGTGAACTGTTTTGAAACATGTACTGAGGTGGGTTTTTTCTTACTGTCGGGATATGGGGAGAGGGTTAAGACG
The DNA here is from genome assembly GCF_040183065.1 of Periplaneta americana. Classification (NCBI taxonomy): domain Eukaryota; kingdom Metazoa; phylum Arthropoda; class Insecta; order Blattodea; family Blattidae; genus Periplaneta; species Periplaneta americana. Next base: position 149,161,169 of record NC_091117.1, read on the forward strand.
ATTACTTACGTATTTGTTGACATTAACTTCGACGGTCAACATGGACACGGAGCATTTGATTTGTATTGTGGAATGTTGCCGTACGCAACCAATGATATCTGTTCGACTTGCCCGCGCAAAACACACTTCGAAAGAGGTTACGGTAGTACACAGACAGTACAGATCGCCATCTGTTGCTACGACGTTCAAGTTATACCGTACACGTTCTCAAGTTCAGATTGAACGCCTTGATTAATAGGCAACTTCTCTGACATAAAAGCTGAAACTCGATTCAAATCGCTGACTCACAACAGTGACGTCATGACACACTTTTAAATGAACACCCAGTTGTATGCTTAACACAGGTAATGCAACGGATAAGGATATAAACAAACAGGTCGTCTCTACGTATTCGTGGAGTACAGTCAACTCTCGCAAGTATGAAACTATACTAGTAAACACATGCTTTAGCCGTGATCTTTGCAGTGAATAGTAACGTGCATTCTTAAGTTACGTAACTTGAGCATATGCGGATGTCACTTGAAATGATTTTATATTGCAAGAAATTCTTTCAATAGCACATGACATTATTGGTGCATGATTTAGTACAAGATATTCCTATTGTCTGATATTTTTTCGTGTTTCATTAGAATACTGCAGGTCGCTCATCACTGAAACCCTACTAATTTTCTACATACCTTTCTTTAAATTCTCTAAAATGTAGATTATCTAATTTATTAATTGGGATGTTGGCATTGAAAATGTTAAGGTACACAAATCTACGCTAAACGTCATATTTTCATAATTTTCAGATTTTGATGGTACTGGTTCTTCTGGATTATGTTCAACACACTTCCTGTGACTTTTGGTATTGCAGTGCTTTTCAGTGCACTGTTTTTGTCACTTTTACGTTTATTTTACACAAATGTTATGTAATGTTGTCTATATTGACGGTGACAATATTAATTCAAATATCCTCAACTATGCCCTGCAATATTACACGCTTGAGCGTCTTACCTAAGGCATTTTACCTCTGCAATGAACCTTCATTCAGCCACAAAGATGTAGTTATTTAAATAATACGACTAGAAAGAGCAGCGATCAATATAATTGCGTCCCGGTTTTGACTTTCCAGAGGAAGAGGGCAGAGGATGCTAACTATTTTGTATACGAAAGTACATGTATCTGCGCTGTGGCGTCACATATATTTCGAATCAGGCAACTTCATTCCAGTTTATGAGTAGCTGGAATACGGAGCCTAATAAATAATAATAATAATAATAATAATAATAAAACGCAGAAAAAAGTTCATCAACACTTCTGGTATTATAAAAAGGAGAATGAAGATATTTTAAATTAAATTGCAGGTCGAAACTGTCTATCAAATTCATGGGGCTCCAGATTGGTCTACTTCACAGTGAATCTGACAGTCGTTATCATACTGATTGCGTACTCCTCTGTTCTGATATCCCATCTCTCTATCACAACTTCAGACCTGCCCTTCACGGATTTTAAGGGACTTCTAGACGATGGAACATATAGAGTGGGTGTCACGGGCGGATCTCAATTTCAAGACTATTTCCAGGTAAAATTACAAACTAGAACGTATTAGCCTTTTGACAAGATGAAAAATGTGATTGTGAAATTGGTCCGAGAAATTCACTTATATCTTTAAAATGTGTCAGACGTTGAGTATAAACTTAATTTAAGACTTTCTGTGAGTGATTAGTATATCGCTTATTCGGTCAGTGATGTAGTAAGTCAGTCCGTTGATCGTTTTCATCGTTTGGTCGTTTAGTCAACTAATAAAGAAAGGAAAAAGGAACAATAATACGTAAGGTTCGGATAAAGTAGCTGTATCAGGATAGGCTGTATAGCTGTATAGGATAGGGCCTTGACTTGCTTCAGACTAAGTAAACACTACCCCTTCCACTGGCTAAAACTCTACTTCCTGAGAAGAGCGCTCCTCACCTCCTAGCTAAAACATCAGTACAGCCGATGGGAACTGAATATACGTCGTCACTACTGTCGGCTGGGGAACACGTGGCAACTAATAATTAATGTTTGTAAACAAAACGCATGGGCCAAGGATGCCTATTCTGATACAGCTACTTTGTCCGAGTCTTAAAAGGAACTCCTTGAGTGCGAGGTTGCAAGTGCAACCTCTAGTAAGGCTCATTTGAAAGTGTTGTGTTAACAATTGTGACAGGACAAATATTAGCTGCTAATGACACACCATGTGCATCAGAAGGGCGACAGAAAATGAGTGTCCGGGAGATGCAGAGATCAACCCTCTGTGGGATGTATGTATTACACTTCACAAAATGGACATTGTCGACATTCAAGAAATGTTCAAAAGAAACCATTAACTTGCACCATGAGCACTGGATGAAAAATTACGCGCCACAGAGATCACAAAGGTTCGCACCATCAAGATCGAAGGCGAACTTCTTGGGAGTTATAAACTGTTCAACTAGGTATCCACTAGGTATCAACTAGGTATGTATATAGAATCGTATTGGTCTAACGTGGTGACGAGAACTGATGGAATGTGATGGCATGCAACCGAATGTGAAACAGTCTATCGTGGAGTTTATCCTGAAACTGGCTATCCTTAAAGGCATACCTGCAGATGGTGCGATAATATATTTTATAGGCACGGAAAAAAACAAACATCCAGAGGCTGAATTTGTCCAGTAGTTCCAGGTGGTATGAATTGCAATGTCACAGACTTTTCAGGAGGGATAGTTTGCTCTAAAGGAGTATGATTTTTATACGCAAAGTAGGAATCAAGCAAAAGCAAGTTATTTTCCACAGCTATTGGCCAAAAGCATACCATAGCTGTAGTTCTGCTAAGCCCATTTTCCCACTCTTGCTTATTGTTACGTAAATATTTGACGTAAATATTCCCTACTGCCCTTGCAAGATCACTGACACGAGAAAGAATCGTAGGGGGCAGGACACCTCCATTTTTTTTTACATTGGGGAATTTAATTGAAGTGAATTTCTTATGGCTGGCAGAGTAACTATCTCATGCCCCCATGTTTTTAAAATTGCTACCAGTGCACTTCATTAGAACCAGGTACCCAGCTCCAACTTCTCGCAGCACAATAAATAATTTCCCCGCCAATTTACCATCCGGATTAACAGTCGCATTTGTATGCGAACGCGTAAGGACATTTATGTTCGTTGATCTTGATACAACTCTCTTGGTACCTTTAATTTCCAGGGTTCCTTTCATATGCATTTCCTCTTCAAATCCCGATTGGTCGAAGTTAGTGCAAGTTAATGGTTTGTTTTGAACATTTCTTGAATATTGACGATGTCCATTTCGTGAAATGCAATAAATACATCCCATAGAGGGTTGATCTCTGCACATCCCGGACACTCATTTTCTGTCGCCCTCCTGATGCACATGGTGGATTAGCAGCTAATATTTTTCCTCCCATAATTTGTTAACACAACACTTTCAAATGAGCCTTACTAGAGACAGCACTTGCGACCTCGCACTCAAGGGGTTCCTTGTTAATAATAAACAAAGAATAATAAACAAAGAAACGAAGAAAGAGTTTACAAGTTTGATTTCATAAATAAATATAACAGTATCCTTTTTATTCTGGATCTTTCTCTCAGGCATCAAAAGATCCAGTGCTGAACTCTATACACAAGAAACTCATAGCTCCTTGGAGTGGCAATGCACCTGAATCTGCTGCCCTGGGATTGGGGCGGATATGTAAGGAGAGAAAATATGCTTTTGTCACATCCAATACCATCTATCAAGGTCTCAGACATGAACTACCGTGCGAACTTATAGGAGTACCCAAAGCGTATTATTCCAAGACAGTGTCATTCGTGATGCAAAAAAATAGTCCTTACAGGAGACTACTCAGCTACCAGTGAGTATATCGCTACCTATTCTACCAAGCAGCAAGCACTAATACACTTACTGTATACATTGGTATTAGTATTATTGATCAGCAATATCTTCGTTAGTGAAATCATGGTTATTCACCTATCTATTAATCGTTTCTTGTGCCTTTGACTTATTTGTTTCCCCTCTCTTTTACAATTTAAAATTTTCTCTGCAGCTCTCTCATTTGACATTTTGTTTAGATATATAAGGTTTTTGGCTTTCATGGTTGCTGTGATCAGAATTATGCTTTTGGGTATTCCATGACATACGAGTATACTCATAGGATTGGGAAAATATTCAAACAAAATAATATAAATCTTCAGTAATGCTTATGAAATAGGTCACATTTGAAAAGACGAGCAGGCTATGTCAGTGATAATTAATTTCTCTTCTTAATCATATTATGCAGTAGAACTAATTCAAAGTATAAGAATTATAGAGAAGTAATTGCAATAAAAGCAAGAACTACTACTCACACAATAGTTCATACACGTTCAACTATTTGACCTCACAGTGAGGATCGTTTAATTAGAATTATAATTATTTGTTAGGGTGAAGTTATGGCATCAGGCCTTCTCTTCCACTTCATAAATAAATCAAACTGAGATACGAAATCATTCGTACAATAGGGTATATAAAATACAATGAAATTAGCTATGATATGCTACAGATGCTAGTACTAATATAACAAAGTACAGTATAACGAAAACTTAGGCTACTCCTGGTGTAGAGTACACAATACTACAGAAAAATAACGTGTAGATATTAATAAATATGTTCATTAATAATCTTGTCAAGTATCAAAAGGTTATTTGACACATTTGACAAGCTTAGGGTGAAACTCAAAAAAAAAAAAAATTCTTTAAGTTGTCACTTGCCTCTGTTTTAGGCCTACTTGTCAACTTGTCACTAGTACAACTAATTTTTTTTAAGAATAGATTCTCGTGGTCTTTCAATAGCCTCCGATGGAAACAAATGAATTGTGAAATGCGTAAAAATATTGTATTACGATAAAGTGAGAATTGTCTGTGGTAATGTCACGAGAGGTCTGAGAAATCTCAGACCTCGAGTGACATTTATTAGGACTATTTCGTGAATAAAATAAAAATTTAAATAATATATCCCTAAAATTCGATCACAAAATGTCAATAATTGTATATTAACGAATACTTAACCTATTCAGACATTGTGAAGTTGAAATACTCGTAGATGAATATCGATTATTGCAATAAGGAAATTCGATGTTATTATTCAGTAATGCCAATTGCGAAAAACGAAATACAGGTTTAACAATGTTAATTACATGTACTGCACTTTTCTGTTATTATTATAATAAATACATTTTCATTATCTGCTGAAATCATAATTTAATTTAACAGTAACAGTGGGGACAGCTATATACCAATGCTTATGTATTCACAGCGAGACATGTTGCTACACAGTGAAGCCATTTCGGTATAGATAGGCCTAATTAAAACACGAATTTTATTACGCCATACGAAAGGCAGTTTGATCAAAGACATTATTACTATTCAAGGTCTTTGAGTTTGATATGCGATGATGTTACATAAATTTGAACGTCTATTCATTGTTTAATTTCAATACAAATGTTATAAGCTACAATTTTATAGGTTTCGTTAGGCCTCCTGTGGAAGCAGGACCAATGTCAGCTGTGCCTTGTTTCGACCGTTACTTACAATGAGTGCTACACGAAAGCATTTTTTATAGATCGACAAACGCATTCTCGCTGTAGTGTGTAACGGAACTAAAGCTGCATCTACACAGTTCAATATTCCAATCGCGTATGCGTGCAATCTGGGAAGAATATTAGAAGAATCAAGTTTAAAAGGTACGTTCAATTAAGATGCATAAAGATTTAGTGTCTACATGGTGCGCCGTTTTGAACGTGGTCTTCACTGCGTAAATATATTAATTAATATTAAATATCAATCTTGCATTCATTGCTTTAAAGTTGAAAGAAAGGTTTAACCGTGTAGTTGTATCTTAATGTATTCATGATCATTAATTTACGGGGAAACAGTTGGCGACAATGACTAAACAAAAGAATGACCATGCGATAAATTGAGAGCGATAAATCTAGCTGCAGAAATTATCGCAAAGTCTGACTGTGATTGATTGGAATTCAAAATTTCATTACACTTCATTGGTCGAAAATGGAATGACGTCATATAAACGAAATAGTCATAGTAAAACCGGTCAACTCGAAAAAGAATTAAAATTGTATGATAACAATTGATGAATATTACAGTAACGTGTACGGGGCTCTCTATCATTGGGTAATACAAGGTGATTCACGAAGATTGTGCAATACTCTAGGATGTGATTTCTGGCATCACTGTGATGAAAAAAGTTCATGTAAACATGTCATATTTTTTAAATTGAGTGAGTTACACCCACCTGAATGTTAAACATAAACGTGGAATATTATGAAGGTTTAAGCATTTAAATTATTTACAAAAATGGTACTGAGTGTATTATAAATTCATTAAAGAACATTCACGTCATTACTCACCTGAAAAATCTGTATTACAGCCGGTTTTCAAAGACCCCACCTTCTGCAGCAATACACGTAGCCGCCCGAGTGTGAACTGCGCGTGTGCATTCCCTAATTTCCGTTGTTCGGGTGTTAGGTAGATACGTTGTACCCTAGATCATATAATTATATAACAGATAGGTCATCGCTATGTTAAAATCGCTTACACTTTGAAGAGAACAACCGCCAGGATCGCCACCCGTCCGCCGTAAACGAACACGAGATGGCAGTACAGTCGCTAATGCAATTTAAATGGGAATTATGTTGTGACTCCTTATATAAAAACTAGATGGCAGCGTAGTAAACCTGACAAAAGTTGTTAACTTCAAAACCTATAAGGCCGACCTATCTGGGGTATATATGATCTAGGGTTGTACCGATGTCGAGTTATCTCTAACCGTGACCCTGATGTCACGAGATTTTGTGTCGCTATCAGCTGTACTGTAACACATACACCTCCAGACGTCCAGAGAGAGAGTTCACAAGAATGCGTGTAACGGAAGAAAGAAATGTGATTTTATCCGAAACTATTAAAAATCAGACACATATATATGAACTTTTTTCATCAGAATGATGTCGGAAATCACATCCTACAGTATTGCACAATTTTCGTGAATCACCCCGTAGGTATTAAAAAACGTGACCATATAACATAGAGATAGAGTAATGAAGATGGCGTGTCACAACAAAAGTGGCCAACTCCAATGTATGTGTCACAGCAAAATCGACCAGCTCCCTTGTTTTCCTTATCGATATTATGATACGAAACTTTTAAACATCTAAATTTATAATTCTTTGGTTTCATCCTCCCTTTTATCATGTTCTACGTTTGTATAACCAAATTAATTGGATATTCAGCATTACAAATTTATATAAAATTCTTTAACTAATATGTGTATTATGCAGTATGCAGGTGCTGAGGAGGACTGGCATCATCAAGAGAAATATAGACAAAACTTGGCCTCCCGTCGACAGGAACACAGAAGATAGTGAACCTCCCAGTGTGACGTTCGCCATGGTGGCGTTTCTTTTCATTCTTTTCGCCTCGGGAATCCTGGCAGCTTTCGCTACACTTCTCCTAGAGAGCGCAGTGTGGAAATGGCGTTCAAGCCAGCGGTCAACATCGCCAGCTTTGCCATGCACACATTGATCGTTGTAATAATTGGACTAACAAAGAAACCTTTCAAAATCATCAGGTTGAATGCCCACTTGAAAGGAAAGGAAAGGAGAAAAATAAAAAAATGAAAGATAAAAGGAAAGGAAATGAAAACAAAAGAAAAAAAGAAGCACAGAAAAGAAAATACGTGACAGAGTCACATCTGTCTTCTCTTCGATAAAAAAATTCAAATACTGGTAAAGCAGAACATTCTATGCAATGTTTCAAACATATTCCTGTAATTTATATCCTTATTTTATTGGCAACCTCGATTCTGCAGGACACTCTCTGTTCTAGTCTTTACCTGTGCACTGAACAGTGTGCAGAAACTTTCTAATAGGGTTTCAACCTGTCGTTATGGAAGATTTTCTAGTAGGTGTAGAATTGCAAGTTTTTCACTGTAGTAGATTTCAAGAGTTTTCTCTGTTTGTTTCGCAAGATATGACTGTTTAATTCTGTAATATATATATATATAATGAAAGTGCAGAAACAAATTATCACACTTTCGATGTAGGCCTATTTTACAATTTAAAAAGGAATGATTAAAGAAAGAAAATCATCTGTATGTATGTATTTATTCACACTGCAAATGGGTAAATACACGGTGGCAGTGGCAACTAATTACACTCGATAAGGACAATTAATAATAAACACAATTAATAATAAATAATAATAATAAATATTAACAATAGTATAATAAAATTAACAAGGAGCATCCTAAATTAAATGAAGTACGATCACTTAAAATAACATTTAAAGCAAATCTAATTTGTATCTTAACCCTAAGTTCGAAATAAACCCACGAGTATGATATGTTCATACCTGCACAAGTAGGTCTACCTTTCAGCATTACACTTATTTCACTGACAACTCACTCACTGCACTGGTACTACGACACATTTCACTGATACTATTCTGATTTCACTGACACAAACACACTTCACTGACACAACACACTTCACTGACATAACACACTTCACTGATACAATACATTTCTTCACTGGTACAACACTTCAAATAGCAAAACATCAATTACACTCTTTAAATAGTGTGTATACTACCGTCTATTAATAAAGACCTTAAGCCTATTTTTAAATACATTTTTGGTTATTGGTAAAGCGTTTAGTAAGTCTGCAGGTAAAGCATTCCAGTCCCTGATAGTTCGATTGAAAAAAGAAAACTTTCCAATGTCTGTCCTCTGTCTTCTTTCCCTCAATTTATGTGATGGTCGTTCCTTCAAGAGTAATTTGGCGGTAAGCAGTTTATGCAACTATGAAAACAATTTCAAACTAGGGAGTAAATCATGTATGGAAGATGTTTCGCAAGCATGTCTGCAGTTAAAATGAAATTTTAACAAATTAATTTACAAAAGAATTGTTTTCACTTTTCTTCTTTTCTATTTCATTTGTCTCTTATGAAAGCTAAATAAATTTCCCAATAAAAACATGTCATTTAAAACAATTCAAATATTGTCTCTGAAACTGAATGATTATCTTATTTTCCAGATTATATAGTTTATGTTACATCTCTTGTGAATTGAATTTTAAAATATACGAGGGTAATTTCTTAAGGGATGGCAACTATATTATATCAGCCAGTAAAGCTGCAGGAATAGAAATTCACTATATGCGTTTGAAGGTCACTGGAATGTGCTTCGCAATGCGATATGATGTTATAGAACTTTCTACCGATATAGGCATAGTAGCCTACATGAATTAAATACTGCTATAAAAATCTTAATGTATTACAGCATGAATATCTGAATTTAATTTAGGAATTTACTGAGCTGATACTGCTTCACTCGGCATTCTGTTGTCTTTTTTCTAAGTTTAATACACGCTTTAACATCTGTGTCATATCGCATGTTTTTTTAGGATCTGTGGGTATACGAGTAACCCGTTTTTACTATTGTTGAGTTCCTGTTTCTATTCTGTGTTGTTGTAGATGGCTTGTCTTCATGTGACTGACTTGTTGTCTTGTTACGTGCGTACATCAACGAGTCAGACTGTCATTAATTTTTGTATGTCCTATTTGCTCCTCAATGAATACCAGTTTTCGACGTATTTTATCGGTAAAAATAAAGGTTTTAATAATATCAGTTATACAAAATGCAACGGTATAAGTAATACCGGTATTATAACTGGACCTAAATAATGTCGATATTCGATCACTGCACATCGAGTTGGAGGTGTTTCTACAGTATGTTATCTGCCTATGATAGGATTGTCCATACTGCACTGAATCGTCACCCCACTGACTGAATATTAGCAAATATAGCTTGTAATGAAATGATTCAGGTAATAAAATGCACAACCTTATCACTCGTCTCAGGCATCGGCGACAACTGGATAAGATTCCTACGATTACGTTCTCTTGGGAACGTTCGCTATAAGAATCGCTTGGATTTAGTCTCCTGAAATAATAATGCGATGCTATGTATTCCTGTTTCTTCCTGGTAAAAATGAACATGCACTGTGGAGAAATGTCTAATTACTTCAAAGAAAATATGAGTATCGTAAAAAATCTGTCCCAACATATGCTTCTTAAATATATACACAATTCTTAGTAAGTACACATGAAATGGACACAAGGACATCGGCCCGGTTCTAATTCAGAAGTGAAAAGAAAAATAATATTTTTTATGTGAATCATTCATAAACTATGTTGAAAACTTTAAGGGAAATTATGCATGTCACCTAAATGGAATTCACAGCACCTAGCGAGTAAAAATTGCGGGTTTTTTAATAACAACAATCATTAGACAAAAAATATATCATCATTTGAATCGCAATTCTAACGAAGTTAGTTCAGGAGACAGAATGATATGAATTTTGAAACTTCCTTCGGTGTTTTGCTTATACAAGGGAAGTTAGTGCTGTTGAAATAGCCGTGCTTTCGAAGTTGAAATTCCGAGCAACAATTATTAAACATAATAATCCAAAGCCTCTTGAAGCCTTTGAATCTTGGTGGCTGCTCTAGAATACAACGATGATGATGATGATGATGATGATAATGAATCATTTTTCCCAATAGCACTTAACGTAAAAAAATATGATTATAAATCAAAGTGCCTTAAACAATAAAATTACACACAGTTCGCATTGAACTTAAAATTGCTTGTTCCCAATAACAAAACAGATTAGAAACACTGTAAATCTGGTTACGAATAATCATCTGAGTCAGAATTTCAATATCTTTCATCTCTTGTTCCACTCAAAGTAGATTGTTTTAATTCAATATTGAAATGACTCATTGTTTGATTAAAATTATGCTAAAATTAATATGTTTTCACTTTTAAAAAAGCGATCAATACGTAGTGTTTTAGTCATTTGAATTGTGAATTTAAAACCAGTGTTATTTAAATATCTATGATTTATTTAGTCATCATTCATAATTTAACAACCTTGTCTTGAGACAAATTACAGTCATCCATTTCTTATAGAAATTAAAATATTTCGTTGGCTGATTCTTTGCAACAGCTAAGAACTAAATTAAAATGTATAAGCTTAACATACAACACTTTTATTCACAAGCCTCAAACAGGAGCAAAAAATTAGTTAGCATTAACAAGAATCTTGAAACATAAAATATCATAAATGAAGTGGAGAAACGTTAGTTTTTACTGTAATGTTAGCGCTGTCATACATCTGTTACTTAGATATAATTTTTTCTCTTAAAGAGTATTTTTCACTCACCATAAAAACTATTCAAATATCGTGCAACTCATATGTACGTGTTACTTTCCTACATCACATCGGTGGAAAACTGGACAAATTGTTGAAAATTACTTACGAAAGTTACCAGAGTCTCTTACTAAACCACTCCAAAGATTAAACATATAAGTTAATGTAGGTCTATCAGACCCTTGAGAGTGTAAAGAAATGTTAGAATTAAGTTTGATATATTGTAATGTGTTTATAATTTCACATTATAGATTCTTAAGCCGTGAAAAAATCTCAGAACCACCACAAAAAATTATACAGTAATGTATTAATCGATATCACTGTATTATAAATTATGAAGTGAAATTCGAAGCACATATACGTTGTAACTTTCTGAGACGTGGTGATTCTTTAACGAAACATTGTGGTATTTTATTTCCCAATGCTAATACAAGTGAAAATGTGATTTTTCCACAAGAACGTTTGAACAGAAATTGTGACTTACTTTCAAAAGGCTGCTCAGAATGTTGCTTTAGCGAGCGAAACAAACGAAGCCAGAAGATTTAAGACATAAAGTGAAGTACTAAACTATTCAGATATTGTAAGCCCAACAGGTTGAATAACATTTATCAATACTACATTTATATATCAGAAGATTTTCATCTTAGACCATTTTGGGGGTTCTCGACATGTAAGAAGAATGTACCCTAGGAGTACTGTTTGACTGTATTTTTGAGACACAGTGAAACTTCCATGTATAAGATTCGTAAAGCAACAGAACTACAAATTAACCGCTGTATACATTTTTCATTTTTATTTTTTGAGTAGCACTTTTCCAACTGGTATTATCATTCTTCTTATTATTAACATTTCAAGAATAGGTTTAACGCCCTATTTAATCTTCTGACAGATCTACCGATATTCTTGGTATTATTAAGTTATAAATAATGTAATGGCACGAAAATGTTTGTCACATCACCTTCATGCATTGGGCTTCAAAAGTCTAATTGGTTTTAATTCTTTAAAAAAATCTCTTCTTCATACATACTGTGTGGTATAAAATCTAAAACCTCGAATGTAAATGTTTGTGGAATATTTTATTATCAAATTCTGAATAACGGTACAGAAAACGACGAATTCAGTAGTTAGAGAAATCCAAACTTCAATTATAAGACATCTACATTACTCGAGAAGAATTTTCTTTCAGATAACATTTCCTCGTGAAAAAATATCAAGAATGTATCTTGGGATGTTTCTGATAATTGTGATCATTCCTGAAATACGAGTAGTTTACTCTTTACCGGAGAGTTCTCTGGTACCTCCCAATATATTTGCAGAGATTGTTAAAGGTGTGGTGGATAGATATTTCTGTAATTGCATCTATTTTCTACGATCTTCAGACACAGAAGGTAAGTGAAAGTAGGCCTAAGTGAGTAGTATTATAAACAATCTGGAATAATTGATAATCTGAAGGCAATATAACCTATTACAGCCGCGGCGAAAATGCGACTCACGAGCACACTGTGGCTCGCAGTAATACCTGTGCATTTCTACCTCCCACAACCCCCACCCTCTCACTTAGTGGAGTCAAATTCCGTTCCATTTGTATTTGCCTCTGATCTGCGAGTGGCGTATCATCACAATGTCTCTCTCCAATACATGTACTGTACATTTACAAAAACGAAAGTTTCAAGTAGAATGGGAGGACGCATTTTTTTGCTGCCGATATGGTGAGAATATTAAATGTATGATTTGTTCACAAGTATTACGAGGAAAGGGTTGTATAACATAAAACGGCATTATACTATGTCACCCACATTATGAAACATTGAAAGATTACTATTATTATTATTATTATTATTATTATTATTATTATTATTATTATTATTATTGTTATTATTAATATTATCATCATCATCATCTCTGTACGTCAGTAGATATACGAATGATGCGGTTAGATCTTCAATTTTAACTCATAGATTTACAATGTGATGTTGCAATGAAAGCTAGATGTAAGGACTTGACAGATGTTGAACTTTTCAAATCTTTGTAAAAAAATAAGTATCCGAAGCTTCGTTCTTTCGCTTGCTCTGTTGAAGCCATGTTCGCTACAACTTACGTTTGTGAAAAATTATTTTCAATAATGAAAATAGTTAAAACCAAATGTAGAGCACGACTGACAGACAAACACCTTCGTGATCAACTACGTCTGGCAGTAAATGACATAATTCCTGATTTTGAAACTCTGTCGCAGAGACATTCTGAAGACAGTTAATTTCAGGTCGTGATAATGTGGCCTATATTTTCTTGTACATTTCTCTTTTCGTTGTACGTACGAAACATTAGTTTGTAGCCTTGTACTATATAAAATTATATTTAAATGCTGGACGTAAGGAAAATGAAAATCCGTTACTGAGTCAGACAGTTGCTTCATTTCCCCTTCGGGTGTTCGCCTCCCTCCATAGGTGCTATGCACGTTGCAGGTTACACAGTGGCTCGGCGCACGAACTCTTCTTCGCCACGGCTAACCTATTATAATAACCCGATAACATAATTTTCGGCTGATTCCGACGTTTCTAATAAGTGGACCAAGTGAACGGGCATGCATTAACTGGAATGCTCTTTCATACGTTAAATTGTTGCCACGTACACAGAATTTTATATTGAAAACCCTGCTGGATGTAGTTTTAAAATGTCACACAGCCTCAGATCGTATAGAAGTTGCGTGGTCGTGAAGCAACTGCAGTGTTCCTGCTCACATAGAATTTTTGCCAGGCAACTGCAATACCATCAAAATGCGACAAGAAGTACTTTTAAAGTTTGACTATATTTATTTATTTACTGTGCCACCTTTGCTTATCTTAAAAAGTTAATAATTTACATTAACGTTTTCGATACATGTGTATCATCTTCAGATGTAGAGTGTTAAATAAATATTTATGATGAAAACCTTGCCTGATGGTATGGAACTTATTATGATTTTCGGATCTTGCTAAAGTGAATTGCTCTAACTTAACCTAATTTGGTTTATAATACACATGTTACATTAAATTAAAATCATTTGCAGTCCATGTAGTACAATTTAAAAAATTTAAAATTATTTGAAAGTGATATAATAATCAGAAGAATATAAAAACACGTTTTAGGACACTTTAAAACACTGTAAGCACTTGTTGGCTGTGTGTGCCAGTTTTTAACATCGTTAGATGGGGCTGCTTTTGTTGATCTTGATTTTAACAATAAACTAAAACGGAGTACTGTTTATATCACTAACATGTCTATAATTATTAACGATGTGTATTATTAAAGCATTTCATTCGATTTTGGTCAGTAGATTGATGTGAAAATCATAGATGTAAAACTAAAAACCACAAACAATACCAAAATACTTTCACTAGATGTTACAAACTTATACACTAATATACCAATAGATGAAACCATCAATATAATTACCAAAAAACTCAATGAAGCCCAATTAGACAACAATCTAATTCAACAAATTACCCAATTACTAAAAACATCATTAAAACAAAACTATTTCAAATCTGATAATAAAATATACACCCAATCAACAGGATTAGCCATGGGCGACCCCTGTCTGGATACTTAGCTAACATATTCCTACAAGACCTAGAAAACAAACACATAAACAATTTAAACAATAGGTTCAACTTCAGCATTTACGCAAGATACGTCGACGACACAATAATAATATACGAAAACACTCAAAACAAAAATAATCAAATATTAGATGAGTTTAATAAATGGCACCAGAACATAAAATTCACATTAGAACAAAGTAACAAGAATAGTCTTAACTTTCTAGATTTAAATATAACAATAGAACCCCCAACAATAACATTTAACATACATAGGAAATAAACAGCAACTACACATTCCATAAACAAACACTCCATACATCCCACCACACACAAAATTAGCAAATTCCGCTTCCTTATTGACAGATTACTTACAATCCCACTAAATAAAGATAATTACAATAAAGAACTTAATTACATAAAGCAGTTAGCCACGGAAAACGGATATGAAAAACAACTAATCAATAACCTAATACAAAAAAGGAAAACAAAATTACATAAAAAAGATTTCACAACACTTCAACCCGAGAAAACACAAAACAAAAAACAATGGCACAGTTTAACGTTTTACGGTAAGATCTCAAACAAACTTAGTAACTTCTTTAAAAAGCAAAACATCAACATAGCCCCCCGTACCAACAACAAATTAAATAACATAATTCCCAATAAAACCAACAATAACGAACCCCTCCTAAACAGTGGCATATACCAATTAAAATGTTAAAACTGCACTAAAACATACATAGGACAGACCCGGCGCAATTTTAAAATAAGATTCCGCGAACATACCTCCGATTTCATTTACAATAGGAACAGATCCAAATTCGCACAACACCTCATAGACGAGAATCATGAATTAACAAATATAAACGAAACTCTGAAAATACTAAAAATCACAAATGATTCCACAATAGAAACAGCCGAACAATTCCACATCATAAAAGAATTCAACTCAGGAAAACCCCTTCTAAACGAACAAATAACCAACACAAACAATCCACTTTTCAACTTATTTAAATTATTCCCGCCCAAACAAACACACACACAGGCTCCACCAACTCCCCCTCCACTTCCGGTATTAGACGACGTAACCTAAGAAATATTGTGAGCGAGCCCACCAGTTTAATATCAGCCAAGCACCAAGTAGGAGCAGTCCAACACACGTCAAATCGTAAGTTACTCTCTTGCAATAGTTTCTACCAGAAGCAGTTTCAACTAAAATTCAATTAAACAACACCAGTCAATTTTCAATTCAATTTATTAATATTTACGCATATTGTTACAGACACGCAAGGCTGTATTAAACTCATGGACTCGACATCATCCATCTTGTACCAGTAACGTCAAACCACCAATACATAGCAGCATAGCAACATACATCTATGATTTTTACATCAATCTACTGACCAAAATCGAATGAAATGCTTTAATAATACACATCGTTAATAATTATAGACATGTTAGTGATATAAACAGTACTCCGTTTTAGTTTATTGTTAAAATTAAGATCAACAAAAGCAGCCCCATCTAACGATGTTAAAAACTGGCACACACAGCCAACAAGTGCTTACAGTGTTTTAAAGTGTCCTAAAACGTGTTTTTATATTCTTCTGATTATTATATCACTTTTAAATAATTTTAAATTTTTTAAATTGTACTACATGGACTGCAAATGATTTTAATTTAATGTAACATGTGTATTATAAACCAAATTAGGTTAAGTTAGAGCAATTCACTTTAGCAAGATCCGAAAATCATAATAAGTTCCATACCATCAGGCAAGGTTTTCATCATAAATATTTATTTAACACTCTACATCTGAAGATGATACACATGTATCGAAAACGTTAATGTAAATTATTAACTTTTTAAGATAAGCAAAGGTGGCACAATAAATAAATAAATATAGTCAAATATTAATAGCTTATCGGCATACCACAATATGAAATTGATTTACTTTTAAAGTGTTACGCTGTCATCATACCGAGTAAAAATTGTCTGCTCGAAGCAACAGCAACTCCATAACTTCTAAAATATTAGAGGGAAAATAATGTGACAGCAGGCCGAATATTCTCGGCGCTCGGGGAACTTCGTACGCGTCCGGCAGGAGAGGGGGCGCGAGGTGGCGGCGCGTACGTGACGAAGGGAGAGAGGGAAGTAAAGCAGCTGGTGACTGA
The DNA here is from genome assembly GCF_040183065.1 of Periplaneta americana. NCBI lineage: Eukaryota > Metazoa > Arthropoda > Insecta > Blattodea > Blattidae > Periplaneta > Periplaneta americana. The sequence goes on from NC_091117.1 coordinate 149,178,209, forward strand.
GGGGGAGAAATCCAGAGAAGCCTAGATAGGCGCCATCTTCTCGACATTTGTAAATTGATCGCGAAATCGTACTCTCCAGAAACTATGGTTTAGTTATAAATACGACACGCGAGTGAACTTGAGCAGTTACATCACCACAGCAGACAAATTACTAGGAGGAATTAAACTTGCAGGACGGTACTACAGAGTAGAGCCATCACACGAGACAATCTTCCACCGACCGTGCCTTAACTGTGCACAATACGGCCATACAAGGACAAACTGCGACAAGCCCAAGACTTGTTTTAAGTGCGGCAAGAATCCCGACCTTTGCAACCACAACCGCCTATCCCAGATTAGGTATTGCGCCACGTGCAACAGCGACACCCATTATACGGGCCAAGCTCGCTGTCCAAAATATCCAAGGACAAATCTCATAACCTCCACCGATCCCACGCATGTCCCCATAGACACCCACAAACCAATACCGAAACCTATACCCAAACCATCACAGTCCGTCTTCAAACCAACACTTCCCAAACCCGAATTGTCTTATGCGGCTGCAGCTAAGACTATGACAACCAAGACAACCACTACAGACGATCCACAGACAGACAAAACAACCACGGAACAGCTGGTCGAGGGGGTTCTACGTTCTGCTATGCAGAAAATAGAATCCTACATTGACCGGCAACTAAACAGACTACAGGACGAAATAGTGACATTCACTATTTCCTTACTCACTACAGACACAAACCCCACGAAACGACACACGACACTTGCCACAGCCAACCAGGCAGCCAGACGGCTTCTACGGAAACGAGTAGCCCACCACTTTGTTGGTAACAGGTTACGAGTCTCCCTAGCGCCACTACAAAAACGTGACTAGGACAGAACTGACCAGAGCACTGGACTCTCCACCTCTCATTAACATCTGCGGGGCATGGTGCTAACTTCACTTCATTCATTCACTCACAATTCAACTGATAGCGTGCACATTTTTTCATATAATCATTTACAGGGGAAATACACTACGGTTAGATGAGAGGGCAAACGGCTTATAGCTGGGTACCTCGATCTAAAGTTAGCGAATTGCATGTCGAGGAACCAATGGAGGCATGGGATGCTTACCCTGCCTGCCATTTTAAACATCATTCATTCTTTCTTCGTCCCCTTTCATTCGTTCGTTCGTTACTTGAGCAGTTAGTTAATTGCAGTCGTTGCTAGTTTTGGACAGCAAGGCAGTCTTGTGTAGCAGTGAAGCCAGCTTCGAGACCGGAGTTCGACTTGAGTTGTGTCCGTAACTGTGGGAGCCGGAAGTCCTGAGTTTGAGTGCAGTGGACCACAGTTGGGGGACCTGAGTTCGAAGTTCAGTGGATTGTCTCTGAAGGTCTGGGGTTCGAGATACTGTGAACTCGAGTGACTGAGCTAGAAGAACTAGCCAAGGCAAACGAACTGTGAATTGAGAACTGACAGTTCTGATTTGTAAATAGTGCTTTGTGAACATTAGTTAAAATTAGCAGTACACTGTTGTTCTCAATAATCCAAGTAAATTGTCATTGTCGTCTGTGGAGTGCAATAACGAATACTGTGTTACTGTGTGGAGTGGAAATCCCATTGTTGACGGGAGTGTTTACATTCAATTATAGAAAGTGATTGTCGTAACAATAAAAGCTCATTCTTGTTTTGAATTAAAGTCACAATATGTTGACTTCGATTATTTCTGACACTAACACTTCAGATTTTTAAAATTAATATTGAATATGTACCAAGAAAAACGTTCAGGTACAGAGAAGTTATTAGAGGAGAGTCACAATTACACATAAGCATGACCATCTTGTATTGTAGGGTTTGTTTGAGATCTCCTTATACAACACTGAACACCAAGAATTTTGCTCCGACTTAAAACAATCTCCCTTATGGTTTGATGTGCGTTGAATTCGAAAATGCATGTCTTTTCTTCGTATCACGTAAGGTTTTTAAGATATACCATGATTTCACTTTTCAATAAGTTGTAAATCAAAACAAAAGCTAATGCATTTTGTGAGTTTATGACATATTTCAGGTTTCTTATGGTTGTTGGCATGTTCTTTTGTACATCTAACAAATAAACAGCTATTGGTCCCGTTTATTCAGTAAATTTCATAACAGTTCAAAGTGAGGTCTACGCAATGAGCAAACAAAGTTGTGGTTTTCAGTATTTGAAAGAAGTGTTTACCAGTTTTAGTGAAGGCAAATTAAAAGAGTGCATTTTCATCGGTCCACAAATTCGCAAAGTTATGGCTGACTCTTTGTTCGAGGAAAAATTTCCCGTTACAGAAAAAATGGCATGGCACGCTTTCAAAGATGTTTGCTTAAATTTCCTTGGAAGTTCTAGGACAGACAACTATTTCGAACTTGTGCAAACCATGTTAAGTGCATATGAGAAAATGGAGTCTAATATGTCTCTCAAAATACACTTTTTACATTCTCATTTGGATTTCTTTCCTCCTAACCTTGGAGAGTAAGCGACGAGCATGGGGAAAGATTTCATCAAGAAATGTCTGAAATGAAAAGGCGATATAAAGGAAGATCATCATCCAGTATGGTTGCAGACTATAGTTGGTTTCTTGTAAAAGACAGTCCTGGGTCTAGTTATAAATAGAAGTCACTCAGAAAATCATTTTAAATGGTAAGTTCAAATTCCGAGATTTTTCTCATTATACACATGAAATATTTTTATTGTTGTTGTGTTTTTTGTGTTTTAAACTATGTACGTCGTTTTTGTATTCAAGGCATATTTTTACAAGTATTATGAGGCATTTTGAATCCCTAGTCTGCTGTAATTTTATCAGTACCAGCGAAAAATAAAAAAAAAGCTTTTTTATTAAAAATTCGATTCACTTTCCCCGGAAAATGATACGTGATGGGGCAATTTGGATTTTAAATTCAGATTTAGGGCGCACATATTAGTAATATTCACCTATTTTTATTTAGGAGCAAGACAAAAAGTAAAAAAAAACTTGTTGTTCAGTGTAATGTTATATGTAAACAAAGAAAGTCAAAATTGACCGTAATGTAGACTTCATCAGAGAATACTTACACAATAATAATTTCTTACAGGTCATACTTGTATTGTATGCTAACAAGGAAAGTGCGCGAACCGCAAGAGCTCGATTTTGATGAAAATTACATAAAAGGCTACTTATGGATCGTTTGTGGCAATATGTTCGTTGCGGCAGCTGCTCCTCTCTATGGATTTTAAATAACCATTTTAAACTTATGTTCTAGTTTTCTTGCGAACAAATTAATTATTTTTAACATGAAAAATCTCTCTTCGAATTATTTGGAGGTGCTGCTATTGATTTATTAGAGGCCGATATCCCTGGCTTTATAAGTTGAGGGGGGAAAAAGCGCCTTGTCCCCCAAAGTCTATGATTCTGTATGTAAACCATCACCCATTTACTCATCTAGCCCTCAATCTTTCTTCTCTTTCTTTCCTTTCCTCTGCCTTATCTCTATTATCAACTCTCATATTACACTTTACAAATACACTTATTACGAAATTGTAAATTTACTTACAGTTGGAGCCAGTAGGATTCGAACCAGAGGCACTTTCCATACTCCGAAATAGTAGTCCAACGCTTAAACCACCGAGACATGATGAAAACTGTAGAAAAAACGAGAAAATGAAATCTCACTAAGAAATGTTTTACATGAAAATCACGTAAACAAATTACGAACTTGAGAAAATCAAACCTAAACTAGAACAAAAGTCTGTGGACTCAAAAATCACATAAATATACCTAATCTAAATCAAAATCACGTAAAAAAATTAAAACTAGCCTAAAAAAGCCAAACATAACCTAAGCCAAAAATCATGTAAAGAAAGAAAAATGAATCAAAGAAAATCAAAACTAGCCTTAAAGCACCAAAACTAACACAAACCATTCACGTATGTTGACAGTTCTGTAGAATGTAATGTGATTGGAGGGTGGACTACGCTTATCCTTCACGCGAAACTGTAGATAAGTAAGTGAAAGAAACTGCATAATTTGTTATTCGAATTGTAGACTTTACTCGTCTTATTTTTATTTTTCACTTATTGTACAGTCCTTAGAATTTTGCAGAAATAATATTTCTGCTGCTTGTAAGTTATTTTTATTCCTTTATTTAAATATCTATTTTTCACAGTTGTAAATTGGAAAGAGTGAGAGTACGGCTATGTCATGTAACATTTAATTTTGTTTCTCTTTACACCCAGTCCATGAGTCACAGTTGTAAACTAACAACAGTGAAAGTACGGCTACGTCATGTAAATTTTTACACCCACCGTCCGTTTGATAGTTCTGTATATTTCTTGAAATTTTGTAATTCACTTCGTTATTTTTGTGTCCACTCTGATTATGTAATGTGGACTTTACATTACTAATGAAAATTTTGTAAAACATTCATTACACAACTAGTTAGATAATGATATTTCTATCACGGAACTACTTAGGTAATGATACTGCTATTATCTAACTGGTTGCGTAATTTGAACCACACATTAAATTAAATTAAATGGAATTGATTTTATTTACTATAAACGTTCATATCTTACGCGGGAGTTCGATGGTACTAAACATTCAATTGCAGAATTAGCACCATTTTCAATATCTGAATCCTCGATTGAATTAATTTTAACAATGTTTGTCTATTTCTCATAGTACTGCTGTTCTTCTGTTGTAAACAAAAACCTATGGTGTTCAGAACTAATAAAACAAATCGCCTCTCGCAGGAAGAAACTAATAATAATACAATCGACTCTCCACAAAAGACATGTTCAAAACTAATAAAAACAATACAATTACTTTTATTAAAAATTGTTTTTTTTTATCGAAGTGGATAAAACGTTGTACGATATACCTATCGTAACTTCATACTAAAATACTCGACTGGTTATCAAACTCGGCCTGCGGCCTCTTTTCACAACTTTCCAAACTCGTATTGTAATATGAAATGTTACGATACTAATATCCAGAGTGCGAATTAAGTAAGATTTGTGATGAGGGGGGGGGGGATAGAATCCTAGATAGAGAATATCATACATAAAATTATTATTATCCTCATTCGATACGGCTCAACGCTTGGTCGCACTGGTTGCTTGTCTTGCATCCTGATCATAATAATTATTATATCCATGAGCAGGTCTAAGATAACGTGTGCAATTCCTAAGTTATTGATTGTTGTCAGTTTGCCGGTGATGATAATACATCAATATTATTTTCTTTGCTTACTCTATACTTCAAAGTACAATGTATACTCGTATTCAAACAATTATATTTTGTGAGGGGGGATAGAAGTTATCCCTGGCAGGTATGTTCATATGAATTTACGAGAGGGGGATAACTTTCCAACAGGGAGAAATCTCCCCATACTCCCCGTTAATTTGCACCCTGCTCATTTCGTAAATAACTATTATGTAGCATACATTTATATTCTAGGTACAAATATGGCATTCAAAGTATTGTAAAAGTGTCACTTGCTGTATTGCCTTCTTTTTGAGATTGACATTTGTTCTAGTGAGATTTTTTCTTTTAGTGCATATGTTTCTTAGAGATAAGTTACACATGTAATGCTCAGCAATGATGTAAAATTTTTATTTTGATCATAAGAAATTACTTTTTGGTAAAAGTGCATCAATTGCAAATAAAAGTGATATATATTTTGTATCTATGCTCCATAAAGTTCTATAATATAAATATTTTTTTTTTTTAAATAAAGAACCAGTCCCATTATGTTATACATAAATTCTTACTCTATCTGTTTCAGACTTTTTAGATGTCCTCTACATGAAAGCAATTCAAAGGTCACTATCAAAACAGTTCATACCGATGGCGTCTATAAGTATATTATACTCTCTTAACTCCATCTTAACTCAACAATGTCGTTCTTTGAGCGTCATACTCGATTGCGACGATTCAGTGCAGGAAGAAATAAATGAGGTAAAAAATAGCTCTTAGGTTTTGCTATTAAGTAAGGCCAGAAAATAACGAAGATATCAACAAAACTTAAAATTCCAATTAGTATCTTGTCTCCAAATAATCATTACTCGACCAAGGCGAGTGGAGCCGCGGACGTAATGTGAACTATCGCGATGCGGTATTACGAACGCAAGAGGAGTAGCGCCAAGGCTCCGGGCTGCAGGACTCCACTGGCCTTGGTCGAATAATACAAGAGTATCAACAGATGTCGTTTTCTGTGTGCAATTATTGTTTAGTATAAACAGAGAATTCAATTTATTGCTTGTGTAGCAATGTAATTAAACTAAAATGAAATATTTTTATTTATGAATACTGCAGTATCAATGACAAGTATGGCATAGTTATATTACTAAATATAGTTAAGTTCAATCAGCTTTATAACGGTCATCAGATATACCGACCTACCCCTCATGGCAGTGGGATCCGAAAACTGTGCACATCCGGACTAACACTGTTATTTGGTTGTGTTACACAGAGAGAAAGTTGTATCTGGCTGGCCATATCTATCTGGAGTTACTTACACACTTACGCCAGCTGTTGTATATTATTTTATGAAATTAAATGATATGGGATAACGATAAATTATGTAAGTAAAATGGATAATCATGGTACAAAAAAATTTGTGAACTATAAGCAAATGAGAGAACCTAAAAAATTCCCCATCGTCCGATCTTCTTTTAGTAACATCTAGTTAAGTTCGTGGAATTATATAGGGTGTAAACAATATAAACTACCAAAAAATACTGGTGATAGAGCATAAATTACTGTACAAAAAAAGTCTAATAATTTTTTTCTGTAACTTTTGTGGTTTTCCTAGAAAAAAAATGTTATCTGCGAGTCTAATATTTTTGGAAATGGTAGTAGACCGTCATTATATACTTCAGTCTGCCACGTATATTGTTGCAATTGTGGTGATATCCTTGTTTACAAATCAGGGTATCTGTGTTCTCTCTATTCTGGTGGTGTTAGCGTGTGTTGGGTGGAAAGTTATTGGCAATAACGTTACTCGAACAGTAAATATTAGACTATTGTTCGGGGAATGCTATGGAATGATAGGATGCTTTCTTTTTTTACTTGGTTATTTAACTGTTTATATAAATATGGCCAAATACAAAATACACGGACGTTTGACAACGTATTTGCAGCTCAAAGAAAAAACTTTATTGGTGGCATTGTTAATTGTTACTTAAATTTTAGATGAAGACGTTCTGAAAGAGACATAGTGAAAATGGTGCTCACAATCATACCTATACTGGAAAAAATTATTTCTCGTATAACAATATTTTCGTGCATACGCAGTTGGTTGAAGCGGAAAAACTAGAGCAGTGGTCATCAGCATGCGCTAAAATGGGTGAAAGGTAAGGAATATCTCGGAATATGCACCGTCGCGTTGTGCAGAAGAGAAAGCATACTCGCCAGCAGCTACGGATGCGCAATAGTGCAATGTCTTATCCGCGGGTAAGAGACACTAGCCCGAGGGTGCACTGTGCTGATGACCGCTGAACTAGAGTGAAACCAGTATGGAAACTTTATCGAGACGAATTTCATAAAGAACCACCGTAAAACTGTGCAATATTACTCTTGGTGAGTAAATTCAGGAGAACTGGCTCAGTTTTGTATAATGCAAAGTAAGAAGTGGGAGGGTATGGGTATGTTGTTTGAGAAAATTTTGTGTTCTCCTAAGAAAAGCTAGTGACGGATGTTTAGGGTATCTGAAAAGAAAGTCAGTTAAGCGAATAATCCATGAACTGAGTGCGTTTTCGTACCGTGTACAGGTTAGTCAAAGTCTGCGAGTACGTGACTTAAATCAAAGGCGTTTGCATTAAGCTCGGACTCCTCAAAATATGTATTCAAATTAAATTTTCTTTTCTATATCTCCATGTTCAGTAATCTTCAGGAGTGTTATGTAACATGTGTAAGGAATAATGGTCAGTTTATAAATTACTGGCTGATGTGTTTTTCAATTTAATTTCATGTTCTTTAATTTCCTATACTTCTTTTTAGGCCATACTGTATTTTTATTAATGCATTCAAAAACAATTATTAGATGAAGATGTTTGATTTGACAGTACCAAAGTTAGTTAATGCATCGGAGAATCTTATATGGCAAGTTAATTTTTCTTTAAAGTAATGAAAGTATATACAGTACATATGCTTTCGAAAGGAAAGTCATATTCTTATTTACTTCTAAAATCAGTACACTCCGATACACGATAATCACATTTAAAATGGCGCCTATAAAATTACTGCTTATAATTTCTAACTGGAAGATATGTCTCAACCAGGGCTGGGATTTTACGCGTAATGAAACGTAATTTACATTACAGTAAAATACGAGGAAATGATACGTAATTAACGTAATAAATGTAAAATACGTAAAAAAAAACCTCCTAGAACGTTTATTTTCAATCTTTCTTTGTTCATTTTGTGATGGAAAATTTACCGTTTGAACTGCTAACTAATCTAGACTATAACTCGAGGCTACTAATTATTGTTAAAAAATGGAGACCTTAAGAAGATTTTGCAGTACATACCGGATGAAGTGAAAGTTTTCTACACAGAACTGTATACATGATCTACGACCAACAAAGATACTAGGTCCTAATGCCAGTGAAAGCGAAGATAGAAAAAATAAGTTTACTCGATTTAATGTTCTGACATACAAAAAGTCTATTCAGCCATGCTTCCCAACTCTTTGATGATTGGTCATTAACCACATAAAATTTCAAAAATTATTACATTTAATGAGTTATTATGTTCAGATCATAACATTTACCTCTAACTGTTTTACTATAAAAACGCCTTTATCACTAGAATCGTTTATTTTTGAAACCTTACAAGTGATAAAAACAAAACTTTCGGGTAATCAATAAAAACTGTTTAGTTTAATTTATTTTATTTTAATTGTCAAAATGTATTTAAGAAGTGATATTAGTTACTAATTGTTAGGTTTATTCACTATTAGTTGTGTTTTATAATATATATATATATATATATATATATATATATATATATATATATATATATATATATATATATAAAGTCTCCCAAAATAAAATAAAATAAATTAGTTAGGATGTTACGGGGTTTTTCCAACAAACAAACTGAAAGTAAAGTAAACAAAGCATTGCTGTTTTTCTGAGTATTAGAGTGAATGAAATTAAGTTTGAACAAATGGTATAATCTATGTAAAAACTACAGTATAAAATCACAAAATATATATATATATATATATATATATATATATATATATATATATATATTTCTGCTGCAACAGAAATTTTTCTTATCAGGACTTAGAAGGAATGAAGTACAGTGGACTCTCCTAAGTTCGACTGAACAGAATTGAAAGTTCAGTTCAATAAGGGTAGTGAGTGTGGCAGGTGAAATGAATACAAATTCTTATTGGTTATCCATCAACGAATACAGTACTGTACTTGCATTTCCTGCCCGCCCCGAGACGTGTGTATACGCTTCTAGTACCACAGTGGGTTCCGACAGTTCCGTCTCACAAACGGCACAATTCTCAAATAGAAAAAGAAGATTTCATTAATTTAAAATCAGTGATAAATATGGATGTCCTAATCAATAAAATATTTTGTTTTCCTTTAACAAAAGTATCGCTACAAGACACAGAACCAATTCCCATTAAAATAGCAAACCCATTTCTTAATGCCCATATAGCCTAGGGGCGTGTCTAATTCTCCTATGTAAGCAGTCGAACTATAGGATGTTGAACTTGTTTTCTGTCGAACTTAAGAGCTTCCACTGTAATTGATGTTTAGATTGTCAAAATCAATAAATGTTAGTTTATTACTCCGTGTATAAAAGAGTTTTCTAAATTACGTATTTTACATTAAATTACACGTAAAATACGTACAGGTAATTTACTCGCCCAACCCTGGTCTCAACTTTTGTGTAAAAATTTGTACTCTATCGCAGATCTCTACGAACACGAGTCTGACCAGCGGAAGATGGCTGACGTTCACAGACAACTCGCTGGATCTGATTGATTTCTTCCATATTCTGTACATTCCCGCGGACTCTGAGTTCCTGGTGGCACAGAGCTCAGAATGGGGTTGGAGTCGCCACTCTCAGGTGGCCCTCACCGAGGTGTTCGATTTAAGCCCGGATCTACCCTTGCAGACGCGTGTGGTGGCCAACTGGAGTTATGCATTAGGTTTCAGCTGGACGAATATGTCTTTTTATGCAAGGAGAGGAGACCTGCAGGGCACTGAGATCTTGGGAGCCTTGTATCCACAGGTACACTCATGTTTATTAGATATTTTTTAACTTGGTTATTTAACAACGCTGTATCAACTACGAGGTTCTTTAGCGTCGATGAAATTAGTGATAGCGAGATGATATTTGGCGAGATGAGGCCGAGGATTCGCCATAGATTACCTGACATTTGCTTTATGGTTGGGGAAAACCTCGGAAAGAACCAACCAGATAATCAGGCCAAGCGGGAATCGAATCCGCGCCAGAGTGCAACTTCGAATCGGCAGACAATATTAGATACTTAACGACGCTGTTGTATTACATGAGATGTCTACTTAACCAGCCAAAAAAGATAATTTTTTATCTTAAAATCACCAAATTCAGTATAAGGAAAGGTCAAAATAACTTCGCAAGAGTAGGGCTATAAGTTGATGTTACTATGATGTACCGAAGTACATATGGAGTTTCAGAGCATAATTCTGCGTTTCCATATGGTGAAGAATCGGTAGAACAGAGAAAAATTCTTTCAGACACCGGGACTCGAACCCGAGTTTCCAGCTTTACGTACTGGCGCTTTATCCACTAAGCCACACCGGATTCAAGTTCCGATGCCGGACTGAATCCCTCTCATTTTTAAGATCTACCTATTGTGTTCCCCTTGAGCGTATTCCGAATCTCAGCGCTGAGCAATCTGATGACATCACGGTGTTCCGAATTTCAACGATGACGCCACTGACGCTCCACCGGTGTCGCACCGCCATCAGGTTGCAGAGGTGGTGGCAGTCTCCATCAGCCGACATCAGTGAATCTGATTGGTTCTTATAGAGGGTAGGAATTAGCAGACGAATGACATCGTGCACTGTTGTGTCATGGCGGTGTGTTCTGCTTTGGTTCTGCTGTATTGTTGTAATGAGCACAATGTAAAAAAAATATATATATGTTAATGGCTTATGAGCGAACATGTCAACGGACCAGTTATTACTACTGGTTCAAGAAATAAATTGTTTATGTTCGCTTTTCTTTGAACGAGATGACAGTACGGAAATTTCGCAAAATCTTGCTAGCGTAGCACAGACAACAACTTGTACAGCCGCCATGTTAGCCACTGAACCTTCCAACAGTTTTGTTTCTATTTCGCTGCAACGTGACGTCATTGATGTCCACCGGTCCGGTGAGATTCGGAATACGCTGCTTTGTTGCCCTACCCTCGTGAACCGTGTCACAGCATGTGTGACAGTAGACACAATGTCCAACCACAAGTATAGAGGTGCACTCATTACGAGTGACTAAGTGGCCGGGGTCCGACGGAACATGGCGCCGTCTTGAATCTCGTCACAGGAAAATAAACTATAAAGCAATTATATCAATCGCAACATGATAAAAAAATTAATTGTGAAATGAGTTAACGTGTGAGATAGCATGTGTCAACTTCGTGGCAATAACTTTTTTATTATTATCATTTTAGTACCCAAGCCGCATCCATCTCAAACAATTTATTTCGATGGGAGTGCACGAAAACTTAAACGGAGAACGGTAAGTTTGAATAATAATCCAGTAGTCTTGGCTGACCAAGTCAAGTGTAACGGACTCAAAAGAGTAGGCGACCATACCAAGTCGTGAGTGATGAGACCATCGAAGTGGAAATCGTGAACAATTCCGAAACATTTGAGAAATAAAATGTCTACACATTATTGAAAACTCCTCCAAAACCTTCTTCACAATATACCATCTATTACACCGAATTCAGTTGAATGTCTTTCTCGTGCAGCCTCCGTATGTGGATTGTCCCAGTGACTGTAACTACGACGCATCTGGATTTGTGGTGAGACTCTGGAGTCAGTTTGAAAGTCGCATGAATTTCACGTAAGTTCTGCAAACTACATCACTTTTACCTATAAATTTACCTTCTATTTCGATCTCGGTTCACAAAAAATAACTCAAGTTCACGTATTGTGTATATATATAATATGGAGGGCAATTCTGTCTAAACAATTTCCTAATTCTACAAATGGCATGTCTTTTTTTTTTAAAGATACTCTCTAGGATCGGATTGCAACTGGAGCATGTGTACTGCATACCAGTTGCATGGTTCGAGCTGCTTATCTTTACAAGTTCATATTGCTTTGTATCGTTAGAACATACTCAACTTAAACGAAATATTTAAACATTAAAACGTGAATAAATATTGTCAGCTAAAGTAATACAAATGTTACTTTTTATGTTAGTACCACAAGCATTTTCCAGAGAAAGAACACTGTATGATATGCTTCAAATTGCATTATGGGAATCATTTTCAATGTTAATCTAGAAATTTCCAAGTTCTCACTTTATCGCATCGAAATAAATTTCATTTTAAAAAAGTGCATTTAATAATATAACTTAAGTTGTTCATATTAGTTACAAGGCACTGGTATAAGGCTAACATATAGAATATATTTTGATTGTAATAATCTTTTGAATATTATTTCGAAGTGTTGTTTTAGAATAAGATATCCTACTCATAATTACTTTAACTGTCATTTAAATATTTGGGTTGTAAAGTTGTAAAGTGTAGGGTGCACAAAAGACAAAAATTATAACTGAGTAAAAAAAACGTCAATCCAATAATTCTCATATAATATTATATGAGTTTACCAAAAATTATAATTCTACTTCGGTCGCTTTTAATTCATATTGAAATAATTTAACTTTACAATCTTTCAGTCCTTAATGCTTTTGACTTTTATACGTATAATATATATTTCACCAAATGAAACAATTACATTCCACAAAGCTAATTGTATCTCCGGATTGAAGCAAAGATAGAAATTCTGAGATTGACTAGGCCTATGTATTTATTTTTCAAACTGTATCCCCCATTAGCAGCTAAAATTTTTCATATCACCTAGGTATCAAACATTGCTCTTGCTGATACCACTGGCTTCTTGCAATTTCGATCTCGAAGTGAGAATATTCCCTTGTAAGTAGATCCCAATATAATAAAATTAGTAGTGAAACTTATTTCAATATTCTGTGCAGAACTGAATTCATAGAGCCAACATTCGGCACCTACGGAGCCAGAAACAAAAAGGGAGTCTGGAACGGAGTGATAGGTCTCATCGTGAACGAAGATGTAGACGTAGGTCTCAACGTCCTCGACTACGACAAGATCCGCATGGACGCCGTTGATTACTTCCCACCTCTCTGGAATCTCAAGTATGTAATCGTTTCTTTGAAAAACCGAGTCTAGAACATTAATAACGCAAAATTGCAAGATTTCTACAGATTTATTTTGTTGAATATGTATTTCTTCAAATTTCCAAAAATACAGATGACAAATAATCTCTATAAAAAAAGAAACAGAAAAATAATTGGCATCATGCTAGCCTTGTGTCATGGGAGTGCCACTAATCTACGTACATACGTCTACTTTCAAGTAAACATAATATTCGAAAGAATTAAAGATAGATAATTCGATGTATCCTAAACCTATCACAATTGCAAACACTGAAAAAATGTGAAAATGATATTATGTATGCATGCATGTATGTAGATCTAATTATTAAGAAGAATATTAAAGATGCAGATGTAACCAATAAACTAGAGATGAACAACGATTGAGAAAGCGAGACTAACAGCGTCCGAAAAGCCGAAAACCCGCACGACAATGTTGTATTACTTCGCGTTCTTGACGTAAAGACTGGTTGTGAGTGTTCCAAGACTCGAGATTGATCACTCCCGAAGTCCCGAAGTCAAGCAGTCTTGAATCGCCACAGTTGTTTATACTTGACTGAACTTTTATCTACTTTGTGAACTGTTATATATAATATGTATAAACAATCAAGTAGCCTATTTGAAATATATTACCTTCCAGTGTATAATAATCCCTTTCCCAGTCTTTATTTAATTACTAGGCTCTTATTAAAAGGCTGGAAATTTTATTTTCATATGTTTAAGATCAAGTGTGCAATCTCAAGTAAAAAGATATTAATGTTATGTCTTATGTTTCTCAAAAATGCAAATTTATTTGAGAATTGTTCTTTTTTTTTCTATTCATATAACCTAGGTAATACATAATATAACCAGAACATGTTGATAACTAAGATTCTGTTCTGTTTTGTCTCTTTGTCTCATTTAAACATTTATAATGTTATTTATTTCAATGATGTATGTTATTCAAAGTTACGAAATCTTTCCACGCCGACCAAATGCTATTTCGAGAATGACGAGACGAGACTCGAAAAACAAATGCAACGAACACAGCGAGCGAGAGCGGCAGTTAGTTTTGTTCATCTCTACAATAAACCCTAATTCAAAATATTATCACACCGCTATATAGTGATATGAAATCGCAAATTTTTAAGTAGGACTATATAAGAGATTGGAAATACTGAAAAAAAAATTAGGAGTGAAGGAATGTGACATAATTTCTAATCCGACAAAATCACAAATATTTCGAAACTTAACACGTAACTCACTTTTCATTCATGTTAGCAGATAGATGCTGCTACAGTATTTTTGCTTTTATTAACGCTTCACTTATTAATTTAACATTGCCTAGAAGTTCAAACATAATATTAACCCATGTTGAATCATTCGTACACTACTTTTAACACCTGAATATAATATTAACATTATCAATGGTCCAACAAGCGAACAAAGCACACAGAGTACGCCTTCGACCAAAGATTAAACTACATGTACTGTTATCACGAATCTTGCATTTCACAGGAAAATGCTTCACATAAAAGACCCGGGATATGAATCCATTTCTGGAACAGTGTTGCTGCTGTTACCATTTTCACCGTGGATGTGGATGGCAGTATTAGGAGCGATCTTAACATTCATATTTCTACTGCCCATCACGTGGTACTTTGGAGGAATGCACAGAAATCGTCAAGATAAGAAGAGATACAACTTGTACAATTCCACGTTCTACGTAATGGGTATCTTCTGCAAACAAAGTGAGTATACCTTCCATCACGCATCAATCCAACGACTTCACAACAGAACCGAATACTTTGGAAGATTCTAAACCTCCTTATCTAGTGGGTGGGTGGAAGGATGATTGGATGGATAGGTGGGTGAACAGATATATGGATGGGTATGCGGATGGGTGAGTGGTGGGTGGGTGAGCAGTTGGGTGTCAGGAAAGCTATATGAACGAATGCGTAATTTTCTCGGACTTAATAGCTCTTGAATAACAATGTTTCTCTTTTTGTAGGCCATCCTGTCACTCCGGACTTCCTTTCTTGCCGTGCAGTATACGTCACGGCCTACCTGGCAGCTATATTCCTGTTTCTGGCATACTCCGACACTTTCATAACACATCTCACAGTCAGGAGGTTCGCCATGCCATTCACAGACTTCCAGGGATTCTTAAACGACGGCACGTACAGAGTTGGTATGAGAGACGGTTCCGCCCACAACAACTACTTCAAGGTGATTTACAGCCCGGAATTTTAGGTGATAAAAGTTAATACTGTTCCTCGCTATAGTTTATAAATATAGAAGCCATGCCCCCACTTCTTTGAGATGTCATTCAGTATTTTCCCTTCGGTACCGCTAAAGATCTCGAATCCTCTTAACCACCACTTACAAACTAGCGCACGATTTACAAGATCATTGCTACACCTCCACTTCTTTGAAATGCCATTCTTGTCATTCAGTATTTTCCCTTTGGTATCGTTAAAGGCCTTCAATCCTCCTAACCCCACTTACAAATTAGCGCATGGTTTACAAGATCCATTGCTCAGTTCTTCTGACTCTATTATTACATAACGGAATCTTGTGAACTAAGCTTAAAAAACTCCTCACGAGCACCACTTCTATTCATCTACACTCAGTGTCATTCTTAACTTTTAGCACCTATAATTCCGGGCTCTAGTGATGATGTGTACTTTACTATCTATGTGTACTGTACTTCAGTCGTCAAAATGACGGTTATAACAGCTCCTGTGAGAGTAGGTAAGAGAAATTCTAGAACTTGATCTGCATATTCTACTATAGCAGTGATTGCCAATCTTTTGTAGTCAAGAGGCCAAATTAAAAATGAATCAGGTGCAAGTGGGTCCTCTAATTCTGTACCTCAGACAAGTTGACAAGTCCAAAACTATCAATTTTGAGATATTAGCATTACTGAGTTCCTTAGGTGGGATCTATCTGAAGGCATACTCTGTTAAATCCTGAGACGACTTTTTTCGGATTTTATGCATTTTTGTAAGGAGATGAAAATACAGTAAAATCCCTCGTAACCGGCAATACCAAAACAACGGCACTTTCGGCTAGGCCAAATAAAAAAAATTTAAATCTGCCACAGTTTGGACCGTTAGTTTTGCCACATTAGGAAGTTCGCATGAACTTTCATTTTCTGTGAATGTTCGAACCTAAAATTAATGTATTATTTTTGTGTGTGATGTGTTTTAATAAAGAAAATCAACACAGTTTTTTATATTTTAGTTATGTTCGAGCCTCAGTATTGTTACATTAGGAAGATCGTACGAACTTTCAATTTCAGTGAATATTCTAACCTAAAATTAGTGTACTGGTCCTTTTTGGTGCCGGTTAAGAGGGATTCTACTGTTATTATATTAGGGGAAAATATTATATTAGGCACACACATAAGTTCCACATAACTCTGCTTACTTCCATATGTGTCTTATAATTTTCAAAGTCTATTATAGTTCTACTATACCAAAAATAAAAGGAATATGTTTGCAACTTAACAAGTATGAAAGAGAAAAAAACTGAAATTTGCTTTTTGCCTGTATTCTATGATTTATAAAATTAACTTTTTGGTACACCTACATGGAAACTGCTGTTTTTCATAACACATTATTGGTTTGAAAGTTCTTCTTTGCCGTACGCGTACGGCAAAAACATTGTTATGATTCACTTTTCCGAACAAATACCGCAAAGTTGTCATAGTAATATAAACCTGGTGAAACATTATGAAAACTATCACGTCTCAATATAAACACAGCGCCAACTATGAACACAGAAATTGTAGTCATTGCCTACTAGTCTATTAAAAATGCTAACAGATAATATAGAAACTGCAGTGAAAGATATGCTGCTCTTACAGTGATGATAAACATTTTGCTCATGTTGCTCAGAAGAGATTAATTTTAGGACCCATATTCCTGTTACTTACAACAAAACATAGTCCGATTCAACAGATACGAAACTAACTTACCCGATTGATACAGCAATAATTACTGCAGTGTACGAACTCTATTAACGTACTGTCGTCTGCTTACGCGTCCTCTTGATACAAACATAAACAAAAGTATGCCAAATGGTATGCTATGTAACACACAATGATAAACAGCTCAATTCTGTTTCCTCATTTGTTTCTTGTCGAACTCACAGTAGAAGATATGCTGCTCTTATAGTGATGGTCAACATTTGCTCATTTCTCAGAAGATATTAGTTTTAGAACCCATGTTTATAGGATTTTTATTTGATGTATAGTCTACTACTTCCCTTCTAAATATTAGAACCTTTTTTTCAGAACATCCTCTTTTCAAAGGTGAACAAAACGGGTGGGGGGAATTTTATAAATATGTGAAGAGACGACGCAAGGAAAATTATTCGAGCCTCCCCCTAAAAAATGACCGCAATCAATTTATCGAACAGGACAGCGAAAAAGCAGAAAAATTAAATTCCTATTATGCCACTGTTTTTGGGATGAGGACAATAGTACCACACTTAGCTTCTGTGGAAAATACGGGTCAGTTTTCTATCAAGCCTAGGGACATAAGGAGAAGGATCTCTAAATTGAAAACTCATAAATCAGTAGGACCTGATGGTATCGCCGGAGACGTACTAAAATTGGGAGGGGAAGCCATGATTCCCTATCTAGTGCGTATATTTGAAATATCAATTAACAATGGTACTGTCCCGCGAGATTGGAAAGATGCAATAGTGGTGCCAATTTATAAGTCAGGGTCTCGCTCAGATACAAAAAATTACAGACCGGTCAGCCTTACCTCTGTGGTTTGCAAACAGATGGAACACTTGATTTCAGCTTATCTAAGGCAGCATTGGGATGACTCAAATTGGTTACATAACTGTCAGCATGGATTTCGGGGGGGCTATTCATGTGAGAGTCAATTAGTAACGGTATGTCAGGATTTAGAAGACGGAATAGATTCCAATAGCCAAGTAGATGCAGTGATTATTGACTTTTCACGCGCATTCGATGTAGTCCCACACGATATATTGTTGGTTAAACTACAATCAACGGGGATTGACTTCAGAGTGCTCCAGTGGATCAAGGAATTTTTAACTTGTCGCACTCAGAGAGTACGGGTAGGGGAGGAATTATCGAACCCAATTGAAATTACTTCCGGGGTCCCGCAGGGGAGTGTCTTGGGGCCTCTTCTATTCTTGGCTTTTGTAAATGATCTGCCAGTTAATATCTTATCTAGGGTTCGCTTATTCGCGGATGATTGTATGTTATACAGGGAAATAAAAAGTCATGAAGATACTACTCTTCTCCAGAATGACCTCAATAGAATAAATGATTGGGCAACAGCCAACAAAATGAAAATAAATTCTCTAAAGAGCAAAGCCATCAGCTTTACAAGGAAAAGAAATAAAATAGTCACATCGTATACGTTAGGGGGTGAAACCATTCCGGAAGTTAACAAATGTAAATACCTCGGAATAACATTTAGCAGCGATCTCGGCTGGGGGGAACACGTTACAGACACAGCGGGAAAAGCATGGAGAGCGTTACACTTTGTGATGAGGGTACTAAGAAAAGGTTCTGATAAATCCAAAGAGATTGCATATAAATCACTA
This sequence comes from Periplaneta americana, assembly GCF_040183065.1. Taxonomy (NCBI): domain Eukaryota; kingdom Metazoa; phylum Arthropoda; class Insecta; order Blattodea; family Blattidae; genus Periplaneta; species Periplaneta americana. The sequence continues at coordinate 149,197,201 of NC_091117.1, forward strand.
GTACGTCCAGTAATGGAATATGGTGCTGCATGTTGGGATCCTTACAGATTAGAACATATTAAGACACTGGAAAAGATTCAAAAACGGGCTCTTAAGTGTTGTCGGAAAAATTCACCTTTAAAATGGGACACACTCACGGACAGGAGAACGCGAATTCGATTATGCGCACTGTTCAAAACATACAGAGGTGAGCCTGCCTGGAAAGAAATAAAAAATAGGTTGCAGCCGCCAAATTACTCTTCAAGGAACGACCACTCATATAAATTGAGGGAAAGAAGGCAGAGGACGGACACTGGAAAGTTTTCTTTTCTCAATCGTACTATCAGGGACTGGAATGCTTTACCTGCAGACTTACTAAAGGCTTTACCAACAACCAAAAATGTATTTAAAAATAGGCTTAAGGACCTTACTAATAGACGGTAATTATACACAGTACTTAAAGGGTGTAAATGATATGTTGTTATTGAAGTGTTGTATCAGTGAAGAATTATGTTGTGTCAGTGAAGTGTGTTGTATCAGTGAAGAAGTATGTCGTGTCAGTGAAGTGTGCTGTGTAAGTGAAACGTGTTCCTGTCAGAGAAGCTGTATAGGTTATAGTGGCAGTGCAAAGTATTTGAACAGTGAAATGTTTTTGAAGTGTTAGTGAAATCAGGATAGAATCAGTGAAATGTGTCGTAGTTCCAGTGCAGTGAGTGAGTTGACAGCGAAATGACTGTAATGTTGAAAGGTACTTGTGCAGATATGAACATATACTCGTGGGTTTTAGTTCGATCTTAGTTTTAAGATACAAATTAGAATATTTCAAATGTTATTTTAAGTGATCGTTTCATTTAATTTAGTATATTCCCTGTTGTTGTTATTATTATTATTATTATTATTAGTATTAATTATTAGTATTATTATTAATTGTATTTTTAATTAATAAGTTTATTATTGTCATTATTGAGTGTAATTAGTTACCACTGCCACCGGGTATATACCCATTGCAGTGTGAATAAATACATACATACCTTCAAAAGTATGACTACCTATTGATTTTCGTCGATATTTCCACTTTCCCAATGCATAAAGTAAAGATAAAATAGGCTATTGTGAGAACACAACAGAAAAAAATATAGGCCTATATTTTGAGATTAATATTTCCTGATAATTAGAAAAATATACTTATATTTTAGTCCTTTGTCTATCTGTCCGTGTATTTTCAGCTTTGTTTCAACAAGGCACTGTATAAGTGTACGTACACGTTGGAGCAACGATAAACGATAAAAGAAACGACCTAGCGACGTTTTGGTATTATCAAAGAATCAAATGTTCATACCGGAGCAACGAGGTCGCGGGAAGCGAACATTTTGATTTATCAGTAGAAGATATTCTATACATCACTTAATGAAAGAAGATATATAGGAAATATCAGCTGCTAGGTTCAAGGTTAATATAACTTAAATACGTACAAAATTGAATCCGTTTCTCATCCCAAAGCTAGTATAAATTCATTGTGATGTGATTGCTTCTTGGATCACATAACGTACTTACTTACTTACTTACTTACAAATGGCTTTTAAGAAACCCGAAGGTTCATTGCCGCCCTCACATAAGCCCGCCATCTGTCCCTATCCTGTGCAAGATTAATCCAGTCTCTATCATCGTATCCCACCTCCCTCAAATCCATTTTAATATTATCCTCCCATCTACGTCTCAGCCTCCCCAAAGGTCTTTTTCCCTCCGGTCTCCCAACTAACACTCTATATGCATTTCTGGATTCGCCCATACGTGCTACATGCCCTGCCCATCTCAAACGTCTGGATTTAATGTTCCTAATTATATCAGGTGAAGAATACAATGCGTGCAGTTCTGCGTTGTGTAACTTTCTCCATTCTCCTGTAACTTCATCCCGCTTAGCCCCAAATATTTTCCTAAGCACCTTATTCTCAAACACCCTTAACCTATGTTCCTCTCTCAGAGTGAGAGTCCAAGTTTCACAACCATACAGAACAACCGGTAATATAACTGTTTTATAAATTCTAACTTTCAGATTTTTTGACATCAGACTAGATGATAAAAGCTTCTCAACCGAATAACACGCATTTCCCATATTTATTCTGCGTTTAATTTCCTCCCGAGTGTCATTTATATTTGTTACTGTATCACGAATAATTACACAACTGATCAATTCGTCAATATCCATGATAATTAATTTAATATGCTGAAATAATAATAAATCGATTAATATTCGGATATATTGATATCCACCGGTTATTATAGCCTACAGATTAATATTAGCTTAATCAGAGATCATATGAACGACAAGAGCGAAGAAAATGGAATTTTTCTTTTTCGTCGCTTTTATCGTGTATCTTCGCTTTTATCGTTACTCCAATATGCACACCTCAATAACAATGCATGCTTCAATTCTCTCTGATATAGCATCGCTGCTTCTGTTATCGTTTATCGTCGCTCCAACGTGTACGTACCCTTAGACGGATTATGTCCATAGCCAATATCTGTGACTGAACTCATCCGTGAGTTACATAAATGGAATATGTTTCTTTTTTCTTTCCCTCTTGTACAGAGGAGGGACCCGAGGGCTTGCACTGCAGTCTGAGGCTTATTGTGCTTACCACTCTTATTCTGTGAATGATTGGGTAGCCGAACGATCGCGATCTTGTACAAGTAGGCCTACAGCATGCCGCTCCGTGGACTTAACCCGGACTATTGTATGGATGATGATGATGATGATGATGATGATGATATGTGAATTAATGATGGCGAAATGAGTCCGAGATCCATTACCGAAAGTTACCTAGCAATTCTGCTTCAATTGGTTGAGGGAAAAACCCGGAAAAAAATCCCAACCAGGTAACTTGTCCCAACCAGGATTTGAACCCGGGACTGCTTGTTTCATGGCCAGACGTGCTAACCATTACTCTAGAGCGGTGGACTAATACAATGCTTTACTAAAAATTTAAAAATATTTTTAATCACTGGATTTATAATTTGCGCCATTTAGCGTCTTTGAAATCGGTGATAGCGAGCTCGTATTAGGCGAGAGAAGTTCAAGAATTTGTCATGGGATTTTCTAACATTCGCCTTACATTTGGCAAAGACATCGGAAAAACCAAACCAAGTATAAACAAACATCCCAAGCGGATTCGAAACCCATGTCCGAATACAACTTTGAGGAACGAATTCAGCCCCTTACACCTGACCAACGCCGATATCCATACATAGAATTTCTCTTGATTTATTTTCTTACAATTAAAATAATTCAGTTTGTTTTCAGAAAAATCAATTATTATACTTTGCTACAATATCTACAGTTTAAGTCCACACCTGTGGAGTAACGGTCAGCGCGTCTGACTGTGAAACCAGGTGGCCCGGATTCGAATCCCGGTCGGGGCAAGTTACCTGGTTGAGGTTTTTTCCGGGGTTTTCCCTCAACCCAATACGAGCAAATGCTGGGTAACTTTCGGTGCTGGACCCCGGACTCATTTCACCGGCATTATCACCTTCTTCTCATTCAGACGCTAAATAACCTAGATGTTGATACAGCGTCGTAAAATAACCCAATAAAATCTACAGTTTAACTATTAATCATCTATTTTAGACATCAAAAGATCCCATGATGAATGAAGTATACAGCAAGCTGATTCCACCAACTAAGAACAGCTCCAAAACATCTAAAAGTGGACTGGAGAATGTATGCAAGGAAAAGAAATATGCCTTCCTCACGTCGCACATTATCTATCAGTGGCTGAAACCAAAGCTACCGTGTTCTGTGGTGGGTGTCCAACAAGCATACTATTCCAAGGCTGTTTCCATGGTGATAAATAAGCGTAGTCCTTACAAGAGGTTCTTCAACCATCAGTAAGTCTAAGACCGAGTCCTTAAGCTTACAAGATCTCTGCATTCTTTTGAAAACGGCCGACCGAGCTTGCCGATCGGTCTTCGGTTGTGAAGAAGGTAATCGGGAAAAGACACGCTCGAGCGCATGCAGTCGAGAATTTATAAACGACCAGTTGAAATGTTTAGTCGGTCGGTCGCGAGCGCACTACAATAATTATTACACCACCTTTTAATGCCTGATACCCAAAACAACCTACCTAAGAAGGTTACCATTTTGTTTTTATTTCAGGGGCCCGTTTCACAATCCTTACAAATTACAAATTAACAACTTACAAATAACAAGTAAAAGATTACAAATGCTTGTAAATTGTGTTTCACAATGCTATTTTATTAGTTTGTAAAGTCTGACGAACTTTACAAAATCAGCTAAAGAAATTTACAAATACGCATTATTGGTTACACAATATCGCCAACGACAGTTTACTAAAATCGCTAAGGAGCAGAGCTAAAATCGCTGTATTTTTACTACTGTCGATACATATGTTTATATTTTGTACTAAAATAGATTATTCTAAGCTTGCTGATTCATATTTCACCAACAGAAAATATAAAGTATTGTTAAAATTAATTAAAAGTATTTAGATTTTTATACAGTATATTGACGACAATGGAGTTTCATGTTTTTGTGACTGGTCGAGAATACCAATACGTCTACAGTATTACTTAAATAAACAAAGTTAGCACAAAATTCAGTCAAATAAGTAAACAGATTTGGTTCACGTACAAATATGCAATTGATAAAATAATTACGATATCTAACCACAAAATCAGGTTAATTTTTTGTGTTGATCCATCAGTATTTATTAATGTTGCATCCGTAACCTCACAAACACTAGTGATCCCATCAGCAGCATAAAAATTCTGTGCTATAGTAAATAACATTTTGGTGATCAAAAACCTGCCCCGAATTTAACTCTTTTAACAACATCAACTACCCTGTGGGCACTTTTGCACACTGATATCTTAGAAATTCCGTGCTTATCTGCTAACCCACGGAACTGACAGCTAGTATGCATCCAATGCAAAACAATACAATTCTCGTTTTGAGGTTAGGGGCTAGGGCATCACTTTTCTCTTTTGGATGTTGGATATGATGTCCCATATCTTGTAGGAGAGATTCCAGCGAAACGGGACTCGAAACGACTTCAGAATACCGCGTAAGTAATGTCGCTATTGCATTATTGAATTATTTATTTTTGGTGCAGGGAACTTTTTTATTAAGTGCGAGTATTTATTAAATACAGTCTTCGTATATAAATATTTACGCGGTATTCTGAAGTATAGCGCGGAACTCATTCGAAACCTTTCATTAAATTTATACAATGATACGAACGTGATATTAATAATTCTTGCCCGGAGAATTTTACGTATACGTCTTCGTTTGATTAGGCCTAAATTCAATATCTTCGTCTGAGTCATTAGAACTCCTTAATAACATCAAAACTGCTTTAGTTTAATTCTTAATATTATCCACTTACTCAAAAATCAATTTAATAAGTATTTATTTATTGTATTTATTATCAAAAACCTGTCTCGAATTTAACTCTTTTAACAACATCAATTACCCTATGGACACTTTTGCACACATAACTTAGAAATTCCGTGCTTATCTACTAACGCACGGAACTGACAGAACTGACGGCTAGTATATTAAACCAATGCAACACAATACAGTTCTCGCTTTGAGGTTAGGGCACCACTTTTCCATGTTGGATGTGATGTCCCATATCTTGTAGGAGAGATTCCAGAGAAACGGGACTCGAAACGACTTCAGTGTCGTTATTGTATTATTGAATTAATTTATTTTTGGTGCAGGGAACTTCTTTTTTAAGTGCGATTATTTATTAAATACAGTCTTCGTATATAAATAGCTACTCATGCGGTATTCTGAAGTATAGCGCGGGACTCATTCGAAACCTTTCATTAAATTCATTCAATGATACGAACGTATTATTAATTCTTGGCCGGAAAATTTTACGTATACGTCTTTGTTTGATTAGGCCTAAATTCAATATCTTCGTCTGAGTCATTAGAACTACTTAATAACATCAAAACTGCTCTAGTTTAATTCTTAATATTACCCAGTTACTCAAAAATTAATGTAATAAATATATCTTTATTGTATTTATTCAGAATTTGTTGCAATATCAAACTTTACATATCTCAGAGCTATTGTAGAAAAATGTGCTAACTTTACAAGTAAAGTTTACACATTTGTAAAATTACCCTTCATTGTGAAACAGAATGCTTGTAAAGTGAGCAAAATTTAATTTGTAAATATTTTACTTCCTTTGTAAAGTTCAACATTACAAACAAAGATTGTGAAACAGAAGTTTACCATCTACAAGCAAAGTTTACAAATTACAAAGCTTGTAAACATTGTGAAACAGGCCCCAGATAGCACGAAAATTACGAAGTATTTGAACATTACATTTAAACAAGGAAACATAATTTTCAAATAACACAATTCTTCAAATGAAATAATGCTTTATATTATCAATAATGTTATTCAGCATCCATCTTGTCGAACTCATTATATCAGTAATGAAAATGTTTAATGTAGCTTATTAAATATGTGATTGCAGAAAAAGAACAGAGATTTTGTGGTGTGTTTCAAATGTTTTCCAAAGAAGACAAAATCTATTTCAGTCACAGTATTTAATAAAAAAAAAGGGAAATCTACATGTTCATTTTGGTTAACATTTTTACAATAATGTATATTAAGAGATGTTTAATCCCAGACAATAATTCACGTTGGAGCTACTTATGGTAAGGTGTAGGCAGATTCTATTATTTCACATTCAACGACCATATCACGGAATATCAAGAATGCAGCAAACAAAATTCGTGCTGAAGTTATTCCAAAATTAAAAGAATCATTGGAAAAATAGCCATTTGGTTTTAAAATTAATAATTTTTGTCCAATCTTATCTAGAATTTCCTCCTTGGTTTCTTCAATGTATTTACTTTTGTCCTGTGTCATTACGAATATAACACTGTTACAAAATATTATAAGTTAATTGTTTTGTTCAACTAGATAAAGACTATAACATATTTTTTATCTTTTTTTTTTTTAGTGCTGCTTATACTTTAAATTTATATTCTTGTAGACAACATGGCTTGTTAAAATTTTATTTTATCTTGAGTTATTGATTTATTATTATTTAAATATTTTATTGTAATTTTATTCAATCTGATAGCCTTTATACCTACTAGGATCACTAATCATGTGACAGGGCATCAGGCAGTTTAACATTTCCATAAAGCATACTGTAAATACATGATCGAAGACAGTTTTCAGTCTATGGTAATCCTCGAGCGACCGGGACAACAGTCGGCTGTGATGCTTCATCGAGTATTATGTTTCTGCGGAGTCAGAACACGCGGCAGCTAGCCTGCTGCGTATATTACGAAGCGAACGACCGATCGCGCGTAGGCTAAATCATGACTCTCGGTCGGTCGTTCTCAATGAAGTGCAGAGGTCTAGTGCAGACATTTTGTCTGATGGTACTTGAGTCCCATTGAGATTTTATAATGTGAGCCACACAGAATCAGACGCAACAAGACGGTCTCGAACAGACATGATTAGACAAAATTGGATGATTGCTTGAACTTGGTCTAGAGCAGACAGACAGTCTGTTAGGTGCAGCGTGCATGCGTGAATAGTCATGTCCACGAATTCGACGTAGAAACTTTTCAAGAAGATACCAAGTCATTAGAGATGGTAGATTTTCGTAATCACGATAAATGCGAAATGTGCCCAAATTTTATGTTTAAAAGCATGTTAAACGAATTAGTAGGTGTAGTTTTTTAATCCGCGATAAAATGCGAAATGGCATACAAAACGTATACATTTTATACATTTTGTCTGTTTATTTAGCTCTTTTTCCAAAATAATGAAGATTTTCTAGGCCATACAACCAGCAGATCAGTTGTCGCGAGGCGTTGTGAGACATTATAAAGCAAAATGTAGCGTCATGAAGAACCGCGCCGCGCCGTGTCTGAGTCTGTGTGCACCCGGCCTAATAATTCATTCAATGTCTTTCACTCAAGATTGCAGTCAGAGATGATGAAATACTATGGCGACTAAAAAATTAGTATTCATTTAACGCACTCTTCAATTACGTACATAAGAGTATTCAGATATGACATGAGAATTGTATTATGACTATTACACTTTTACTACGTCATACTACTTTTCTCCAATAAAACGGTACGAAAGGACGTCTTTCAACCAATCATCGCTGCTTAGCAATACAATTTTATCCCTTCCCTAGCATTTGTTTGTTTTTATCACTACCCTAGCATTTGTTTCTTTGTTTGCCAACATTTCAAACTGCACTGGTCTGGACGTCAAAAAACAGAAAATTACAAACCACTCCAGTCGTTGCACAGCAGTTTCAAATATGGCTTGCATTGGTATTCAAGAACAAGAATTAATAAAGATCACTGGTCATAGCTATGCGTCTTCCCTGAAATCCTATTTACAAATAAATGAAGAGTACCATTCAGAAATACTGAATAAGTTGAGAAATACACCATGTACATCAATAAGTTCCACTTCTTTTACGCACACGTCCAATGTAACATCAACAGAACCACCAACCATTAAAACATTCAAATTTGAAAATTGTACTTTCAATAATTGTTCCTTTTAAAATTATACATGTTTACTTTTTATTTCATCATTCTTAATTAAAACTTTTCTTGTTTATTTCATTATCCCGAATTAAAACTTTTTAACACTTGTTCATTTAGGTTATGTTATAGCTTCTGCTGTATGATATAATGGATGGTCAAGTATCAGAGATTATTTAATATTAAGTTGTCTGGGGCACTTAAGTGGCCTATGTGCAGGGGACCGAAAGGGCTCAACCCATTTCAATTCATTCACTCGAACCCTTGGTTCACTTTACTGCAGTCTTCCCTAAGTGAGAAGATAAATTGCATAAGTGTAAGCATTTAAGACCCTTCATCTATACTTTATTATTATTATTATTATTATTATTATTATTGTTATTATTTATGAAAATGCACTTGACATCCATTTGTCTTGTTTCAGCCTGCTGGAAATGAGACGCACTGGGCTAATACAGCACATTATGGAAAATTCTTGGCCACGGAACAAGAATACGATTCAGAGAGATACGCCTCCAAGCGTGTCACTGGAAATGGTGGCTATCATCCACGCAGTTCTGGCAGTGGGAATTTTGTTATCATTCCTTTTTCTCATTTTAGAATGTTATGTTTGGGAACGAGGACTAAAATGTCATGTCAGTAAACCAACTTCGCAAAAGAAACGCGTTGCTCGGGATCTACATAATTATAAACGAAAAAATCCACTTACAAAACACAAAAATATTGGTTTATTCCCATATGTAAATTAGGGGTAAATAATTTATGATCTGCTACAATCTACTAAATTCATAATGACATTACATACTGCAAAACAAGCAGACGAAATAAGAGTGAATAAAAAGGAAAAGAATAGTTTCGAAAGTATAGTATCAAAACTGAATTTAATTACTCGCATTTCTTTTGAATACTCTAACATCTTGGTATCAGGAACAAACTATAAAATAGTCAAAACCAACGCAAAATATAAGCCACCAAAAAGTGTACAACGTGCAAATAATAACCGCAAGGCGCAATAGAGATGATTCGTACTTTCTTGAATCTCTGCTTCTCCAACAATTAATCAAACTTACCAAGATAAATATCAAACTCGTAATTATTTCAGATGGGTTACAATGGTACATCCAATACAGTACAGATACCTCACCTGGGTACTTTAATAAAATTGAAAACGGATCAACTGAGAGAGAGAGAGAGAGAGAGAGAGAGAGAGAGAGAAAAAAATTAAATATATAGGCCTACCATATTTTCTTGAATAACCCACGCCCTCGAATAAGCCGCGCACTCCACTTATGAAAGGCGAAAAAAATATAAATAGATAAAACAAACACCAATTACAAAAATAAAACTATCAACAAACGTATTCACGACAAATTAACGTGAAGGTTACTTATGTTTCGGCCACTATAAGAACTTGCTAAATACCTTGAAATGCCTTGGACTTATAGTATTAATTATTAGAAATTGATGTGATCACTGGGAGAGCTGTATGCCCACCCAACTCGTCCTAAATACGTGCCGTCATTTCCCATAACTATGGTCTTGGAACACAACTATAGTCCATTTAAATTTTTTACTCCATAACATAGTACCTAGTTTATCTATATTCTTGCTGTACTGTAGTTTGAAGTCAAGATACATACTGCAGCTATCTACGAACAGTCGATATTACTTCTACAATGTTCTTTGAATAATTGTATCTTGAACCACAGTTGTGTTCCAGGACCATAGTTATGGGAAATTATGGTATCTTACATATATATATATATCTTACATAAATAGTCGTGAATGAATTAAGATGACAAAGTAGTCTAGGTGTTTTCATAGTGCGCAATGCTGATTCTAAGTGGTTATTTCTCCGAAAGTATATAAAAGGTGTTATTTCAAATGTTTACATGTTACTCTACATGCTTTTAGGATTATACTGGTTGTTAGTTTGTTATACCAACTGCTATAATTGAGTTTTAAAAAAAATCGTATTCAAATGAAAGAATAAAAAAAAATTGTTAAATTCGTGCACCTTTCTCTTGAAAACTGGTCAATGTACATGGCTAAAGTTCATCTACGTTCACTAGCAAAATTATACATCTAGCTCGATTTTATCAATTAAAAAAATAATATACGTTTATAAAAATTCTATCGAGAAAAACCTAAAATTTTCAACACAAAAACATATCTAAATCTTATAATGCATATTATATCAATGTAAACATTCTACCATTAAGTCATTATATGATGTATAATGAGTGTGCAAAGTTTCAGCTCTGTAACATTAATAGTTTCTGAGATATTTGATATAGGTGTATATATACATAAAAATGTAGTTTTAAGAAAACCGCGTTCAAAAATTAAAATCTTTTTCTGACTTACTTACAAATCTACACTAATTATAATATTACCACTACTATTTAGGCCTACATCATTACTGTTAATTTGCAACACTATGGCTTCCGGTATTTACATCCTGCACAATGTTTTCACTTTCACATTTCAATGAAGAGCAGTGGCACTACTGATTTAATGAGACACCCGCTTCAATTAAAGACTGTTTTTTCTACGCTAGATACATCGCAATATTATAAAACTGTATATAGCCTATTCTTTATCAGGAAGATTCAGAAAATTTATTTCCGTTAAAAACAAAAAATTCAATTTTTTTATGATTCTAAGTAGGCCTACCTTGTCCCCTTAACAAAATATGTCATGCAGCGGAGTTCTAAAACACACAGAAAAACTTAATGTAAGCACACGCGCGTCGTCAAATGCGGAACCTAATCACATCCCTCGCACACGGTGTAAGTGACGTTCTTCCACTCAAAAGTCGCCTATCAACTGATGCGAAAGAGACCATCACATTTTGTCACACAGGCGCAGCACGCGGGTTATGCGTAATCTAAATCGCAACCTCTGCACACTTAGGGCCGTATTCATAGACATTTTTAACGCGGGCTTTCGGTGGATGATCAGCGAACTAAGGTTTTTCGTATTCATAAATCAGTGTCAGCTATATGATATATGAATCCTATTTAGCACGCTCGTAGCCCGGGCTAGCGAAATGTCTATGAATAGCGCCCTTAGAGATGGCAGATATTTCACAAACCGATATTTTGTCACAGGTATTTTTTTGTCACAGATAAACCTGTGACTGATGACGCGAAATATATGTGACAAAATATCGCTATCGAAATCTGCTCCGTATTCAGTACTCTGTGACTGATATTTTCTCCTCTACGTGTTAGGTTTGCGCGTGCGCATGATACAATAACAGCAATCGGACGGTAGTTTCTCCATCTTATTATAAGTGATGTAGTTATTACACGATTTAAATAATAACACCATTGGTTACCAGTACTTAATCTTGTGTAAAATCCTGTCTGAACAACTGTTTTGTTTTGTAATTATTTTCCAATGTTTTTCCGAATACTTATGTTTCATTAATTTTTATTCTATGACTCAATATTATAATGTTAATGCACGACTTAAAATAATTTACCCATTATATTATACACAATAAAAAGGATCAATTTTTAAAACGATTAGGATAATCATATAACCTCAATTTCTCCATACCCAACTACATTTAAAAATGATCAACTGGTTCATTAACATTTGACATGTTACTGTTCAGTTAGGTAAGTATTTATTTGTTAATGGTACATGTACATAATTTCTTTATTGGATTTTCCCATATAAATCACTGATGAGTGGTGTGTATAGAGAAATCGTATTCACATTTCACTGCACTTCAATATTTCCTGTTAATTTTTATCGGTGTGACAAAATATCGGTTTAATTCATGCTACGTATCGATATAAAATATCGGTGACAAAATCACCGATAAAAGTCACAGATATTTAATTGTCACAGTCACAGTTGTCACAGATACTTGAAAATATCCTTTAAGCTCATCTCTATGCACACTGGTATAAGTGACGTTCTTCCACTCAGCAGTTGAACGTTGCCTCGCTCTCACATAGCCCTACCGATGCGAGATACACAGGCACATTAATTCGCCTGTTATAAAAAGGCTCGGGCGCGCGGCTTTAACACGTTGTGTAATATATTTCTGTTGTTGTAGCAGCAACATTTAAAATTTGAATGTAACCTTCAAATAAATAATCATTATTAAGTGTACGATATACACAAAATAAAGTACCGATAAATACATTTTTTGTTCAGAAAAATTCAGGGAATGCGACACATCACTCACATCCATGCACGCTACGCCCCTGAAACTTACGTTATAATATAAGGTTATATTATTCATAAACTTTGCACCTTTATTACAATTCCGTTCCTTCGTTTCAGTGAGGTTGTACAGTACATCACGTGTGATCACAGTATGCATAGTACCCAAAAACATACTGTATTTCGTTACTTTTACTCGCATTATTATATTTATTTTAGCAATTAGTGATTGTAACATTTCACAGAATGAATTTCTTAAAGATTTTGAAATACACCATTTTTCCCGCTCTTTCAATAGCCATTGCAGTTATGTAATAATAATCAAGGAAGCTTTGGTCTTAAAAATTGAATTTGAATACTTGTGTTCAATAATATATTATGTCGAGGATTTGTGATTAATCAATTAAAACTAAAAGCTACTATGAAATCACATACTGACATTTTCACATATCCCTAATATATTAACTTGAAAGTAATTCTAGCAGAAGAAATACAACACATTATGCTTCAACATGTGCAGGTGAGGTTATGTACAGAGGCTCTTGGTAAAAATTATACATTAAGCATTGAAATACAAATTTCATTTAATATTTTACATAATTGTTCAGCTAATTTATGTTCTTTATAAAGTACTTCCTATCATGTGTGTGTATATTTTACGTGAATAAATGAGTAAATGATAATTATACTATAATCATATTGGTTCGTATTTCACTTACAGATAACTCAGTTAAAATGGTACCGGTATACTGAAGCAACAGCATAATGTTTGTTATGTTCCTATCTCTGTAAGCTTATTTCCATAAGTAAACCGCTATCCTGTCAGTCTTTAGTTAAAATGTACAGTAATTGAAGTCGGTGGTTCTGCCTCAAAAATCGCAAGAAAAAACTAGCGCAAAGGTAGTTCTGGTGACTAAGGAAGTGAAAATCGTTTAATTAGAAGGGCTTTTTGTGGAGATGGAGTTGATAAGTTAAGGAGCTTATAGGGATATATTTGAAGGAAGGAAAATTGTTCCAAAATGTAGTAAATTACGTTTAAATGATAGTTGCGTCGTACGTCATAATGGAGGTGGAAATATTGTGGTTTGTAGTGAAAGAAGAAAACGTAGGGATGTAAAACACACGATGCGATGTAATGTGAAGAACGCATAACTTGTATTAATGGAATAAACACTTTTTTTTTTTAATTTAACTTGTCGGCTGCTGATTGTTGATCAATTGAGATTGTAGTCTGGTGCGTTACGAATCGTTAGACACTACTGCGAACGTTCTATCGCTTCTCATTTTCGAATTACATTGCCTCGGCTGCAGGTGGCCCGTCAATTCGTGCAACTTCCTCCTGCATATCGTTGTATGTTACCCGCTCCACCTCAAGGTCACATTGGATACATTGATCCTTCATCTGTCGATCGTCGTTTACTTCATTGGAATATGTCATGTACAGTAGTTTAAAAATTATAGGCGCAATAAAACTTGCCCGAAAATGTGTCTCACAGAAATTGTAACAAATAAGATTAAATGTGTAACTTACTGACAGTGTGCAGCATATACAACTTAACTTACTGGCATTTTAACTGGTCGTAGTACGCTTGTTTAATGGGGAGATCATAGCATTCTCATATGGGAGGAAATAGAATCGATCGGCAGTTAATATGTAATTTAGGCCTATACAAATCAGGCGCTGGTAAGAAGTAACAAAACGTTATGTTGATCTTACCTTTTATCAAAGCATAATTATATTGAAAATGATGTCCATCTTTCTGGATGCAAGAATCATACTAGTGTAGAAAATTCTGAAACACTATCTGCAACACTTTATGTGTATGTTATGTTTTATTTAACGACGCTCGCAACTACAGAGGTTATATCAGCGTCGCCGGATGTGCCGGAATTTTGTCCCGCAGGAGTTCTTTTACATGCCAGTAAATCTACTGACATGAGCCTGTCGCATTTAAGCACACTTAAATGCCATCGACCTGGCCCGGGATCGAACCCGCAACCTTGGGCATAGAAGGCCAGCGCTATACCAACTCGCCAACCAGGTCGACACACTTTATGTGTAATTTAACTACTTTAATGCTTGTTATTTTTATCACGGGGGCCCCGGGGGGGGGGGTGGAATTAAAACAGAAAATGTGTTTAAACAATGCACACACTCTTGAAGAACTAGAGAATGAAATCAGGCGAGTGCTGAGTGAAATTAATTACAAGGAGTTGCAGAAGGTGTTTCAAATTTTCTACACTGATGTGATCCTTGCATCCAGAAAAATGGACATAATTTTTTTAGTTGATTATTTAACGACGCTGTATCAACTACTAGATTATTTAGCGTCAATGGAATTGGTGATAACGAGATGGTATTTGACGAAATGCTGCCAAGGATTCGTCATAATATATTACTTGACATTCGCCTTACGGTTGAGAAAAAAAATCTTGGAAAAAACCCAGTCAGGTAATCATCTCACGCGGGAATCGAACCCACGCCCGAGCGCAACTTCGGATCAGCAGGCAAGCGCCTCAGCCAACCGACCTATAGGGGTAACTGACATAATTTTCAACATATGCTTTGATAAAAGATAAGGTCAACATAATGTTACCTCTTACTGTCGCATTTTTTATGGGACTATAGGCCTAAATCACGCCAATTTGTCTTCTTCTTACATATATATATTATATGAAGACATTGCATGCAAAACCAGTTACAGTAGAGCATCTCGTTTAGGCACAGTGAAAACGTAAACAAAGTGCAGGTAACGTCTAGGGGGGGGGGGGGACGAACCGTACGATAAACACAAGGGATGCACAAAGTTTTAGTTACATTTATGGCGGAGCATTAATTGAAATTATATTTTCCAAAACCACACAAGACAAAAGAACACAAATTGCATTACTTTATCATACACACATTTTAACAAACGAAGTTGTAATTTGAAATAATTCAATATAACAAATCAAATTTTGCTACTTAAATGATGTTGCTTTCAAGCAGCATTTTGTACGGTCATGAATTTCATTCTCTATATGATTAACATAATATAACCGCCTTCTGTGGCCGAATTAACGTAACTATAGTACATTACGTATATTGGTCTGAAGTGACAACACTGTTTCCTAAACATAATTTGCGGGTGCTCGTGTAAAGGGGGTTAAGTCAAATTGCAAGGTATGTAAACTTCCCTCCTTTGGTAATGAACAAAACCCCTTTGTCACAAACTATGGAGCACTGTAACTGCATCATAGATGGAAGAATAACTTAAGCCCTTTAACACAAGAGAAAAGTAATTGTGGATAGTTCAAATCTGTACTTATTCCAGTTTAACCAATTCATACTTAACCTCCTTTACACGAGCACCCGCGAATTATCCCTTCTCAAAGTTCAATTTATTCAGGTACAATGACAATAGTCATACAGAGAATGAAGTTCATGACCGTAAAAAATGCTGCTTGAAAGCAACATCATATAAGTAGCAAAATTTGATTTGTTATATTGAATTATTTCAACGTTACAATTGCTTGTTTATTAAAATGTGTATATGATAACGTTATGCAATTTGTGTTCTTTTGTTTTGTGTATTTTTGGAAAATATAATTTTAGTTAATGCTTCACCATAAATGCTGTAACTAAAACCTTGTGCATCCCTCGCGTTTATCATACACCTCATCCTCCCCTCACACGTTACCTGCACTTTCTTTACGTTTTCACTGTGCCTAAACGAGACGCTCTACTGTACAGTACCGTATTTCAGTTCCCTCGAGATGGTCGAAGTACGTTTGCTCAAGAGATACCTGAGTAAGGGGAGAGGGGAGACAGTATGCTTGTCAATGATCGTGTTAGCGTATATATAGATCAATGGCGGCTAAAGTGAAATGAAAATTTGCGCATAATGAGGTTTTAATTTTGGGGATCGGATGGATTAAGGCTTTCTTCCAGAGGTTCGGGTAGGTAGAAATTATGAGCGAGGCGTTGAATATATGTGTTAGTGTCTGCAGTGTTATGTCCAATATTTTCTTCAATAATATTATGCTAATATTATCCACACCTTCAGCTTTAGAGGTTATACGCTTTACTGTCACTCTTACTTCAGTTTCTGTGACATAAGTAAAGAAAAATATTTCTCTATTTGGAATTGGAGTCATTGTAATTCGTGAACTGTCTGCCGTTTGTCAACTGTATCAAAGGTTATTGATTGTACAGTTGCAAAATGATAATTTGGTTCGTCAAGAGAAACTGGCACACTGTCTACCTGAGTCCTGGAATTTCCTAAACCAATTGTCTTTAAGTTTCTCCACAGTTTGGAAGAGTCAGCTCCCACCTTCAAGATGTTATGAAAATGTCTCAGTTTTGCGTTTCTAATGGCTTGAGTACTTAGTTCTGTTACACAAGAGTTTATAATAATTATAGGAGATTTCTGTCTTGTCATGTTTAAACATTCTGTATGCAGCGTCTCATCTGAATCCTTTCAGGTAGTTTAGGTACTTCATCAGGTATGCAGTTTGTATGCCATTTTAGTGATCAGCATCCAAAAATCTGTTAGGATTAGATCTTTTCAAATTCATAACATGCATTCATCCATCCCTTCTTGAGTAACTTAACTGATACATAAAATCAGCAGTTAATAATTTTTATTTTACAGAAGCAGGACAGCATATACCTCGTTGCTAGAATAATATATTATTAATTTTCTATTATTTTTGTCATTTTAGGACTTGAGACTTCTGTAGACTACGAATTACATCAAGATTTGGACACCTAGGAATTTCCATGATTCCGATTGCTGGTACTGTGAAATATCGCACAGTATTTACAGACTATTCAGATATGACTCTGCAATAACATTAATTGATTTTTAATGCCACGATATTATATGAACTGATCATATTTAGCCTTTTCAAATGGTGGTGTCTTTAGATGTTAACTTGCGTGAAAAAGAAAGTGAAATAACACACGTTAATTTTAAAGAAAAAGAACAGTTGTTTTTCAACAAAGAATTGCCCATTTTAAGACAATTACACACAACCAATGACATTTTTTATTTCAAAATGTGTATGAACAGTTCTGAAGCAACAGACCTAATTCGCCAAGATCGGATTCAAACGTCGGAAAAGCCATTTAGTTGTAATATATGTGGGAGGAGTTTCACTCAAGCAGCAGATGTAACCCGCCACACGCGTGTGCATACTGGAGAGAAACCGTATACATGCAGTATATGTGCCAAGAGCTTTACGCAGTCCGGTGATTTGACAAGACATTCACGCACGCATACGGGAGAGAAACCATTTACCTGTTCAGTGTGTACGAAACGTTTTACGCAATCAGGAAGCCTAACACGTCATTTGCGTGTACATACTGGAGAAAAACCATTTTCGTGTGCAATTTGTATGCGGAGTTTTTCACAATCTGGTGATTCTATTCGACATATTCGAGTACATAGGAGTTCCAGTCCTGTTTCTTCACGGTGTAATTCTAATACTACACAAGTTACAACAAACCTATATGAAACCCCTCCAGTTACTAGTGAACAAAAATTGATGTTTTCTGACGTACTGAGCATGGCCTTTTCCCATAATTCACACCCTACTTATGCCTGCCTAACACCTTTAGATCCATCCCTGGAAATTCCAAAGACTGATAGCGATTATGATTCTGTACTGCCTAAATCCAGTAAGAGAAGCAAGATGGAGAAGTTTGCACTTGATACATTATTGTTTCAAAATAAAATGGCAAACTTTCCAGCACTTTCAACCTCTAATACATAACTGTAACTGTGAATTGTATAAATGTAATTAAAAGCATAATATATTTATATTGTTTTCTCGCAAAGACTGGAATTTCTTTAATTTCAGTACCTAATTCTTGTGAAAGCATTACGTAGCTGATTCTCCAAGTGAATACATCATGTACACAAAGAACATAAGATTCGTTTATGAATGACTCTACAGCTCTTGAGGGACCTGGCCTACTACAGAGTTCAAGTTCACTGCATAAATTATAATTAGTGTTTCCATACATCCGTATTTTGTACAGATAGTTTGATTTTAAAACCCATGTCGGTATCTATTGTACAAGTAAAAAGTTGTGGCATGTCCGCATTTTCTGGTTCGGACACGGAAAGGAGATTAGCAATTAGTTACTAACCTACATCCTTCAAAAGATAACACCTATTACATAAGTTAGTACCCAACAGTAATAACCACTGCTTTTTACACTATGGTTTTAAAGATAGATCAAAGAGTAAAATATTGGATTCACAGACTACGAAGCTCATTTGCAGGAGAAAACATGAAGTCATTCTCCACATAGCTAAAAAGAAACTGGCGATATTGATCACTGAAGGGAAAACGAAAGAATTGGATTTCGAGGAAAATAATCTCAAATTTTATGACCAGTGCATTTTATATCTCGAAGTATGGGAGGGGAGCTTTCAGCGAGCTGCTGAGGAGTTTTCTGGGATTCTAATTGGTTCAGATTATGAATTACAATGAAGCAGTCTCGAGAAATCAGCTGAGTTTATAAATTCACTCGTTTCTAATCCTAATCCTTCCATCAACATTGATAACCTTTTTAGTGAGTTAGTGCTCGTGAATTTGGTGCTTTAAAAAATCAAAATGTAGAGAAGGAGAAAGGAAAAGAAAGAAACTCCAACAAAGACTGAAAGGTGTAACTCTGTAGGTCGAAGTTTTGAACATATTAAAAGAAAGTGAAACGAAACAACAATAAATTTTGAGAAAGTTCTAGAATTTGTGTACTGTCTCCCAGAACTGCACCTGTGGAGATGAAAATCATTTGAAGGGTACAAGCAAATAACAATGTAAGTTAAAAAAAAAAAATGAAAATTTAGATTTTGATGCCAACTACTAATTTAGGATCTGAACCACAGAGGCAAGTGGAAAAAAACCAGAGACGATATGCTACCCCAAGATTTCCCCCTGGTATACCTCCTCCCTTACAACATACACATACATTATGTATACAGTAAATTGTTTCGTGCAGTCAGTAACGCAAATCTTTGAAGTTTACGCAACACATTAAATTTCTTAATAAAATAATTTCAAGTTACTTCAGTTATTTACTAGATTATTTTGTAATGTCCACTGAGACATCATTTAAAATAATGTTAAAGTTTCAACGTTCCTTACTTAATTATTAATAAGTGCAAGAATAACAAAAATGTCATAGTCACTAACTAAATTGGCAACAATGACCACCACAAGCTACAGACCATAGCCTTCTATGCAGTACTTGAAATACTACCATTGTAAGCATTCTAGGGGTTAACTTATCACATAAACGTGCCTAAATACACGTTGAATACAGCTCCAGAAGGCTGTGGTTTAGATTTACGAAGCAAACAGGTATTACTCTTTGCTGTGAAGAAATATATGAACAAAATTTTATGGATCACATTTTTTCAGTGACGGTATGTCGTTTTTCACTAACAGTATGTTTTCTGGCCATAGAAACCAGTGACGGTATTCCATACTGGCACATACCGTCTCACTTCCCTCACTGGTCTGAACTATAATATGAAACGGATTAAAGCTTAAAAAAACAATCTTAGTCCCATAAAATTACTTAAAATCTGGCCTGCAATGGAAGATCAATCTAAGTCAACTGCTACTATTAAAGAACAATCCAAGTCAGCTTATTGGAGTAATAATACTGTCAGTGATTTCCAAAAGAATAATCTGCTTCTTTAGTGTAATTTTATAGACATCTTCTAAGATTTTATTTTATAATTGATAATCAATGGTCCTTAATTATTACATTTTATTTTCATAACAATATTCATATTTAATTGATTATATTTGTTTGCTATTAATTTCCGGATCCTCGTGGTCATCCTTAATTAAGGCCGGACGAGTTATTTCTCTCTCTCTTAATTCACAACAATAGCTTTGAAACTTTTTTTTTAATTTTATTTCGTCCTAAACCAAGCATTATAGAAAACAGTAGGCCTATAATTGAGACGTGTAAACTAAAAAGGCTGTAAGTACCAGATATGATATGATCGTTTTTTCACTATACTTTAATAAAATTATAATTGAGAACAACAACAATACAATGAAATATATAAACACATGGCATAGTTACCTAATAACAGAAACTAGAGTGACAGAACATTTTAATACTTTTTCTTATAAACAAAACTGTATTATTATTGTTCTATAAACTTGCTTTTTAACAAAGTAAAAGAACTTTCAAATCTTCCTCGACTTTTGAAGAGAACTATACATCTTCAATGCTGGAAACAAGAATTTAGTTTCCCAATATTTATACGGCAGCAGAATTATTCGTAATTTATTTATTACATGGAGGAGTCCCCCTGGATTAAGTTAATGTCTCGCTTATGTTGTGTATTCTGCAGCCAGGTAGTGCCACTCGAAACTTCTGTCCAGCAGCCAGATCTTGGGGTCCTCTCGTTTTAGATCGGATTCGCACTTGCTCTTGTCCATGTACACCAGACACACCTTTCCGATGCCTTGGCAAGCGTCCAGTTCGAAGATCTTGCACTTGACGCCGAAGTTGGGGCGCTGCCTGGGGTCGTCCTGCTCGCTGATGATCTCGATGTCCAGCAGCGTGGGGCATTCCGCATCGCCCATGCTCTTGACGCCGGCCAGCCGTCGTAGCTCAGACATAGAGTTGATCTTCATGTAACCGATGGAGAGCACCTCGCCTTGTGGATATTCTCGACCATGGCTTCATTAAAGATCGGACATCCTCTCTCCTTTCTTCGTGGAAGTTTTGTTCTTGTGAACTTTCTACCCGTGCTCAAGCAGGTACGCTACACATTAAATGAGAAAGATCTCTTCTAACGAAACAGCGTTAGGAAATGATCCCAGGATGGAGGCAGCATTCCCTCGCTGAACCGCTATTCCAATGCGTTGACGAAGGAAATTGATACATCTAGGATCGCCGGTACGGGACAGTAGGCGTGTACCAATTTGGGTGAGTAGATCTTTAGCGTCTCTCTATGTGCTGTTGCTATTGGACTAATGCTAGTTAATTCTCACATGCATGAAGGTGACGCAATTTTTTACAACATTTTCATAGTCAAACTGAGTGTTCCTTTCCGTTTTTTTGTGATTCCTGAACATTTTTTGTGTTTGACACTTTCAGCATTTTCCATTTACATGGCACAATTAAATTTTCCAGATAAACTATATGGGTGTTCGTTAGTAAGAGCAATGGATTTTTATAGTTGGTTATTTAACGACGCTGTATCAACTATGAGGTTATTTAGCGTCGATATGATTGATGATGGCGAGATGAGGCCGAGTATTCGCCATAGATTACCTGGCATTCACCTTACGGTTGGGGAAAACCTCGGAAAAACCCAACCAGATAATCAGCCCAAGCGGGGGTTGAACCCATGCCCGAGGCAACTTCAGACCGGCAGGCAGTCACCTTAACCGACTGAGCCACACCGATGGCTAAGATTTAATTAAGAGTGAATGATTCAGAATATGGAGGAGGAAGAGCAGCTTCTATAACTAAACAAACAATTTTTTTTTTAATTGGGTTATTTTACGACGCTGTATCAACATCTAGGTTATTTAGCGTCTGAATGATATGAAGGTGATAATGCCGGTGAAATGAGTCCGGGGTCCAGCACCGAAAGTTACCCAGCATTTGCTCGTATTGGGTTGAGGGAAAACCCCAGAAAAAACCTCAACCAGGTAACTTGCCCCGACCAGGATTCGAACCCGGGCCACCTGGTTTTGCAGCCAGACGCGCTGACCGTTACTCCACAGGTGTGGACTACTAAACAAACAAAAGAGACTAAAAAAAAATAGCAGAGGCTAATAAAAGAATTCGTGCAATGGGACACGTAGAAGATGAAAACTCTCAGTGTCAATGGTTCAAAAGTTTCCTGAATGTTACTGAAACAGAAAGAAAAATCATAATTAAGGAATTCAACTTATTATGATTTAGGGATGAGCACTCCAGTTACTTGTGTTGGCTTAATTTCAGTTAATCTCATTAAGCAAAGGCGTCCATGTAAAAACAATGAAAATGCTTTATGAAATTACAGCTATAAAATAAGGGCAGGGAAGCTGACTGGAATTACTATTAGTCAAGAAGCATTCGTGGCTATTCATCGCATTATGAATCAAAGGAAAAATTTATGATTTATGGTTTATTTAACGACACTCGCAACTGCAGAGGTTATAGCAGTGTCACCAGTGTGCCTAAATTTTGTCCTGCGCGAGTTCTTTTACATGCCAGTAAATCTACTGACATGAGCCTCTCGCATTTAAACACACTTAAATGCCATCGACCTTGGCTGGGATCAAACCCACAACCTCGAGCATAGAAGACCAGCGCTATGCCAACTACGCTACTGAGCAAATCAAAGGATATGCACTTTAAGAACATCTCTATCACTGAATATTCTCCAAACAAACGGGGTGGGGTGTGAGTAACACAGGAACCAGAAATATGCCATGCTTGCAAGACAGCAGAAAAAGTATCTTTCTGAAGAGTTATCAGTCAAACCTCTTCACAAAATGTACTTAGAAATGAATTATAATAACCCTATTTCATGAATAGTGTAGACTAATTTTCACAACTAAATTCAATATATCTTTTGTATACCCTCGAACCGACACATGCTCACCTTGTGATAGCTATCAGGTTAAGAAAAAAGCTCTAAAGCATGAGCTACCTGAAACCAAAGATCAGAATAAAATTTTAGATATTGAGGAACAACTCAATATTCAGAACATTGAAAATCAAGTTCATAGAAGGAAAGCCGATTTTTATCGCAGGAAGAGCCTTGCTGAGAAGAATTCTCATCACAATAATGAGTATGAAAGCGTCTGTTTTGACTACATCAAAAATCTACTTTGACCTAATATTGCTATTAATGGTGCCTATCATAAGTTAAGTTGGCATCTTATGTTATAGCTTTTAATTTAAATGTTCCCTTTCGTCACAAAGTAATGTTATAAATTATAATAGTCTTACAGTCAAAGGCCTTACACAAAATTATTTCATTATTATCATTTGTACCCTTTCTTTATACTGTAATGTTATAACTAATTATAATAGTTTTACAGGGAGGAGCATTGTTGTCCCTGGAAACCATGCAAAAATTTATTTCCTTATTATGGTTGATCATTGCTGTGAAGAAAATGTGTTCTCATTACGTGGTGAAAAGAATTATGTTGAATGAACATTATTGACTGAGCCACAAGATTTTGAACATTAAAAAGGCATTTATTCAAAACTTAAAAAAGTGACTTAGATTGTTGTTTGCTTGCACCCTTCATTTGGATACTTGAAAAGAATAGACTCGAAGTTGATTAAGTAAAAGCATTGTTTCAAATTAACGTTAATTCAGAGTTTTCATACGTGAATATATATTAATTCAACAAGAAAACACTTCTATTCTAAACATTTCCCAGAGTGTGAGAATGATTGATGAATGACATAATTGATACTATGTATGTTTCACTTAATCAGACTAACTTATCGTTTATAACTATCAGGATATTAACATTATTAGAGTAGAATTATGATATATTCAGTTACACTTATTTTTTTGTATTGGTAGAAAGTAGTAGATAGTTTTCTTTAATGTAGATAATAGGCCTATCTACATTTTTTGGGAAAAACAAAAATGTCGGCACTTTTGTACCCAAATTATGGCAACTCTAATTGTAATCCCTTATCCCGTGTCATGGCATTGTGTTCTGAGGCATCCTACCTAGGACTCGCGTTATGGAATGCACGCTAGTTCGAGTCCTCATGGGGGAAGAAATTTTCACATGAAATTTCGGCCAGTGTATGGGACCGGTGCCCACCCAGCATCATGATGCATTTGGGAAGCTATGATAGGTAGCAAAATCCAGTTGCAAAAGTCAGCTATAACAGCTGGGAGGATCATCGTGCTAACCACACGATGCCTCCATTCTGGTTGTATGATCGTTCACCTCTGCCTCGGCATGTAGACCTGAGGCCAGCAGCCGGCTTGTCAGTCTGGGCCCTTCATGGGCTGCACCGCCACGGATTATTATCAACATTTAACAATCACTTCATGTACACTTACAATGGTATCTATTATTGACACTGCTTGTTATGTGAAAATTTTAAAGAAAGAATTCGAAAGGATAAAGAAAGATAAAATATTTTAAGTTAATATATTGAGTTTCATTGTAAATCAAACACATTCGAGTTAATAATAATGTGTTACATATTATAATTAGTGTGTGCACGTAAAAATATTTCAGTTTTCTTTCATTAAATTTCTTCACTTTCCTGTAAGACTACTAAAATTTCAGCTTCCTTTTTAATTTTATAACAAAACAAAAATTTACATTTTCATTTCTTCAGAAAGTATTCTAATTTTTAATGAAAGATTTACGAGTTATAAATGACAATACCCAGACACATTTGTTATTTTTTTATTAAAAGAAACTTACTCAAATTCATTTACATAAAAACTACAAGTTAATCCTAATAACATCAATTCTATAAACTATTCACAACACGATCGACATTCCTTAAATACATACAAATCATACTTCCCTATTGATTCCATGCACTGGATTCCACATTACTGCTATGTTAATGAAAAGTACACCATTTCACCCCACTAA
Organism: Periplaneta americana; assembly: GCF_040183065.1. Lineage (NCBI taxonomy): Eukaryota > Metazoa > Arthropoda > Insecta > Blattodea > Blattidae > Periplaneta > Periplaneta americana. Next base: position 149,222,530 of record NC_091117.1, read on the forward strand.
AATTATTTATGATAAAAAAAGTCAACTAAATCTCTCTATAAATTACAAAATCAAAAGATAAATTAAAATATCAAAGAAGACAAGCAACAGCTCCAGTTATGCAGAGCCACTAATATAATTAATAAAATGACTGATCTGCGAAAGTACGAGCATATAATATCAACTCTTTCTTATCAGTACTAAATTATTTAAACTGCAACATTTTAATACATAATGCATGTCACTGCTCGGTGTATTTTATTTTTACAAAATGTTGCAACATTTTGTAGTTTCGTAGTGTTGGGAGATATGTTCCGGAAATATTAATTTAAAAACAAAAAACAAATAAAAATTTAAGTTATTCCCATGCACACCATTCGCCTTAACAGCATGCAAGGGAAAAGACTCCAAATTTCCTTGATCTCTAATACTATGTTCTGACTGCTTTTACCCTCGAAGTTCAAAGAATTCTTCGTAATATCTTATATTATATCTTTACATTGCAATATAGAAAAAATTCTTTTCACCTTCTTATAATAAACTTACAATTTTCTCACAAAATTGCACTGAAGGAAAGAAATTTGAAACCATTATAAAATAGACTATACATATGTCCCGAAAGTTCAGTCTCCTAGAATAAAGTTCTGGGCTATGCACTGAGCACAAGAACCCAATCAACAGTTTGTAAAATTTCTGAATTACACATTTTTAGAGTCTTCTATAGGTTTATATGAATTGTTTCAATAGCCATCTTTCTTATACCACACTAACACACTACATGAATCTTTCGATATACTTTTTTTTTACATAGATGAAAATAAGAAGGAACTTACTAAAGTTTTAACTCAAATATAAAAACAACGTAGTTTAATTCAAGCTTTGAACTTGTCCAACCATACATTATATAGAATAACTCTTCTCGGGTTCTCAGCCAGATGAGTTGGAGATTTGCTTCCAAGTTCTCAATGGCTATCTCTGCCATCTTCAGGGAATGAAGTGATGTGGGACCATGTCTAGCCGGTAGAAGATGGCAGAGATAGCCATCGAAAGCTTGGAAGCAAATCTCCAACTCACCTGGCTGGGAACCCAAGAAGAGTTATTCTACATCAAACGCCGGGAAAGCCTCAAGTCATACATACATTATACATCCTTTCTGGAATAATGATATACTTGTTAACAAAAATTACGCGTTACATGGCAGAGTTACAAATCCAATGGACCTGGGTTCGATTGTCACCCTTTTATTGAGAATGAAAGTGCGTCCTTTACCTCATATTGTCTTATGCAGCGACTTTTTGCTATAATGATCACATGGTTGAGATGTCCTGTTACTTGAGACTATCTAGAGCTAGATCAAAACTCTCACAGAGTAGATAGAAAGGGCTAAAGGACTCAATACTTGAAGGGAAGTAAAGCAGTTTTAATAAAAGTCTAGTTTTGCATTTTTAAAATAAAAATCTTCAAAACAAAGTGAATAAAATTTGTGATCATACAAAACCTAAAGTGATAGAGTATACAACGAAATATTGTTGAAACAGATACATGAATAAAATATTCATCATTTATAATTACATTCACTGCCAGTAAAGAGTTTCAGACTATAAGAACCATCTGGATGTTCAATGGTACTTAGTAATGAATTCATTTGATCGACAATAGAGACTATAGCATTCCACCTGCAATCTGCCTATCATCTTGGTCGAATTGTACAATAATTATCCTCTCATGCTATTTACAACACAGTGTACCAATATTAATACACGGATTTCTTCCAATGGCTGAAAAAGTACTGTAATAAAATTTTCAAACCACTTATTATTCAAACGTAAGATTCTGTATAAAAATGAGATTTCTAGGTTATCTATCATCATTATAAATGTGAAATTATCACTCATTAAAAAAATATTAACATCCGTTACAATACAAGAATCATATGGCACAATCTATTTCACAAACTAGTTACAGAGCTTTGCATAGTTTCATACACTATAAAATAAAATCTGCTACATAAAAACATATCTTTCACTATTCTTTAATAAGATATATCTCAACTCATCAGTATCAAACTAATTCTATGGGTAATGAATCTTTTCTACAGCTTCTTATTTAAAATTCTAACTGGTATAGTGGTGGGGTGTGATTTCCAGACCTGTGATTTTGTTGCTGTAGTAGGTTTGTCACTGGTTCCAATAGTGACTATAGTTCCAAAATCACAGCTCCGAGAAAATGTCATCTCAAACCGATACATAAGTCATAGCGATGACGACTGATGTACATACAGTATAACAGCTCCAGAGCCCAGACAAATGCAAGTCAGAAGATAACTTGAAAGACAACATGTTTGGGATCTAATTAATTATCATCCCATCTAGAGGTTAACATTGGCAACTCTCTGATACTGAAGCTACATTGCTATATTCTTCCACGAATGATTCACCTTCGTAAACATTCTTGGGTAAATATACATCGCAAAACACAGGTCAGAGAGTGTTTTTTTAGCATACTTGCTGCACTAATCACTTTTTTTATGGCACTCATAAATCAATTCAATTTGCAGAAGAGCAATAAACATGTCAGCTCATGATGGAAAACAATGAAATGTTTTGCTTAAATATACAGTAAAACCTCTATTATCTGTGGTAATGAAGGCCAAACAGTTAACTGAAAAAATCGAATAATCCGTACCATAAAATGTTTTCGTAAATTTAGTGAATAATGCTTATGCTTTAGTGATTTCCTCTATGGCCTTGTATTCAACAAGCTAGATAGTGGACCAGAAGTTCACTGATTTATGTCTGGTTGTTAACAATGGGTTTTTAAGAGGAAAGGAAAAGCTTTGTTATGGCTGTCTGTGGAAAGATACGAATAGTGGAGGTCTCACGTTGTAGATTTACATACATTATATACTTTATCCTCGATTTTTATTGAATTGCACATAATTGTGACTTCAATCTCATATTCTGAGATGAGCCACAGTTTCTCGTGCCCTAATCCACTCAGTTATTTGCACTTTTTTATACTTAGAGCACAACATAATTTCTTCTGATACCCATGAAGACATTTAATATATAAATTATACAGTACGACAACTCGAATAGAAAACCATACTGTGTAAGGATTGAAGTCTTGTAATAACCCTTTCTCGAAAAAAAATAACGTGCTTCATATACAGTATTTCTGTTGTAAATAAAATGCTAGAGAAAGACAGTCGGATAATCCATCAATTGGTTAATTGGGTGACGGATAATTGAGGTTCTACTGTAGTGTTAATTTACAGTCCATATTACTAAAGGTGATTAATTTAGAAGAATTTAACAATTTAATCCTCATTACTGATTTCTATAAAATCTCAACAATCGAATGTTATGGAATATATGTGAAAGAGAAGACATCACAGGTCACCAGTTAGAAGTAACAGTTTGGGTCTCAGAACGAAGATTTGTGTTCGATACATTACAGGCTGTAATATGCCATCTGATTGTAATGTTCGGATTCATTACAGTTTTGTTTCAATATACATATCTCTTGCAAAGAACAGCTATATTCCTTAATTTTTTTTTTAATGGCAACAAGAAACTTCCACATTACCGGTACAACTGATGATGGCAATATCTTGGAATATGGTATGTATTGCCATCATTTTTAATGAATGATTCTGTGAATGCCTGGAGTTACAACATTCGCAATCACCAAGAATCATCTGAACACAAAAACTACAATGGCAAAATCGTTATTATCTGTCACAGCGATTTTTCCGGAGCTGTCACAGTTCAGAGCTGTGACATCAAAATGCTGTCACACCCACCTCTAATATTCCCTGCACTAACATATTTGAACAAGCTTCATCTATAAAATGTGGTTAATCCTCCCAATCAACTTTCTTTCAAACAAATTAATCATTCTTTAATTGAGGTTATATGGTTTTCACTGAACCGCACAATAAGAAGTGTTATAAAATCAGAGTTGCATTTTGGAGTCTATATCCTGCCTGTACTTCAAAAATACTGCACAGTCCCGTGAAATTAAGCCACAACTGTATCTATGTCTCCTGATACGTCTATAATTCATTATTCATTTCGTAATATGGTCTCCAGTCATTTATTAAAATCTTTATTTCCATTTGTCACTATATTTCTTTCTTAATTTAAAAATGTTTAGTTTTGTATTTTCTTTTATATTTTTAAATTGGCCATCTAAAGACATTGTATCAGCTGCAATTTTATCCAACATCTGTGAGAATGGTGATACAGAGATGATGCGACAAGATGAGGCTGAGGATTATTATGCATTACCTGATATTCACCTTACTGTTAGGGTAAACCTCGGAAAAAACCCAACCAAGTAATTAACCGAAGTGGGATCCAAACCCACGCCCAAATGTATTCTTTTTCATGTGGACTAATTTTGTGCATTTTGTTGATCCCCTGATTTTTATCTCTGGAGAATTCTAAAAGACAAAGTGTACAGAAATAATACATACACAGTTGTGTCACAAGACGGCAGATAAATGTTCTAGGAGGGGTAGCACAAAAGCTGTGGCACATGCGTATAGTATTGTTAACCGTAGTATTCCATGGCTTCCCTACCCCACCTACAATATTTCTGTGCCATCTCGTGGCGCAACAACAATACTTAGTGTACGCTGGAATAAATGAAAAAATGCAGCAAGGCATGTGTCACTTATTAAACAGGTGCGACAAATGTTTGGAATCAGAAGGTAGATAGTTTCAGCATCTTCTTTCTTAATTTGAAAGGCATGTTGGTCCGACAAGTTAACAAATTTAAAGAAAACAAATATCAAGAGTCCTTCAATAACTGTCTATTAAAAATTACAAAATATTACATAGGTTGCAGGAACATATTCTGACTAGCGCTTTCGCTATAATAATAGCATCCTCAGGTCAGACTTTTGCGATGTTATGCTTTTCATATAAAGACATGGATAGACTAGTAACGTCGAAAAATGTTAAAGTACATGACGTAAAAATATAAAAATATGAAAAATACAATGATAAGAGAAATAAAAAGACTTATGAACAGTCTGAAATATATATATATATATATATATATATATATGGTAGAAAAACCTTCATGAGGTCTCAAAAAATACATAAAAATATTTGACATGTGTGCAGGTGATAGATCACAATTTGGTAAAAAATGCAGCTTAAAATAGCGACACAGACAATAAAAAGAATAAATTAAAATATTGCTTTGGATCAGTCACCACGACGTAGCAGCACATTGTAAAATCTGCAAAAATCAATAATAAGTATTTAGTAAGGGATCAGTGTAGGACCAGAAAAAGAAGTGAATTGACGATAAAATACTTACAAGGTCTTTGGTCTTGGCGTAATAAAAGAAAGTGATGTTGTCTGTTCTGTGGCGTGGTGGTGACTGGTGCAATGACACAGTATGAGAGACACGTCATGACGTAAGTGGAGGGGGGTACGTGCCGCAGTGAGAAGAGTTTCTATTGGCTAATTTAAATAAAGGATTACCGGAACTAGGTAATTGTTCATTAATTAGTGGAACTGTATTATTAAGCGATTTAGCTATGTAAAATTCTTCAGCAACTAAATTAAAAGCTCCATTACTGATGGGTTTTAAAATCTGTAAAGCGTCGGACATATTTTGAAGCTCGTGGCCGTTCTCAATCAAATGGGTTGCGAATTTAGATTTATTACGATTGTGACGAAAATCTGCTTTATGTTCAGAATATCTAGTCCTAAAATTCCTTTTGGTTTGGCCAATATACTTTTTTGGGCAATTCTTACAATGCAGCATGTACACTCCACCACTGGCATATTTATCAAAGTTACAAATATTGTTTGAAATAACATTATTAAGTTTATTACCTGTTCTGAAAGAGACCTTTACATTTTCTTTTTTGAAAAAATTATGCAACTTGTATGATACATTATTATAAAAAGACATTGTGTTCCAATACTTAGATTTTTTAGTATCAGTAAAGGGCGTGAGCGTAATATCTGAACTCTTGTGTAAATGAGACTTTCTTTTAGAAAGAAGTTTATCTATCAATTTTCTGTTGAATCCATTTTCTATTGCAAGTCCTACTATATATTTATATTCTTTTAATTTAGTTGCTGAAGAATTTTACATAGCTAAATCGCTTAATAATACAGTTCCACTAATTAATGAACAATTACCTAGTTCCGGTAATCCTTTATTTAAATTAGCCAATAGAAACTCTTCTCACTGCGGCACGTACCCCCCTCCACTTACGTCATGACGTGTCTCTCATACTGTGTCATTGCACCAGTCACCACCACGCCACAGAACAGACAACATCACTTTCTTTTATTACGCCAAGACCAAAGACCTTGTAAGTATTTTATCGTCAATTCACTTCTTTTTCTGGTCCTACACTGATCCCTTACTAAATACTTATTATTGATTTTTGCAGATTTTACAATGTGCTGCTACGTCGTGGTGACTGATCCAAAGCAATATTTTAATTTATTCTTTTTATTGTCTGTGTCGCTATTTTAAGCTGCATTTTTTACCAAATTGTGATCTATCACCTGCACACATGTCAAATATTTTTATGTATTTTTTGAGACCTCATGAAGGTTTTTCTACCATATATATATATATATTTCAGACTGTTCATAAGTCTTTTTATTTCTCTTATCATTGTATTTTTCATATTTTTATATTTTTACGTCATGTACTTTAACATTTTTCGACGTTACTAGTCTATCCATGTCTTTATATGAAAAGCATAACATCGCAAAAGTCTGACCTGAGGATGCTATTATTATAGCGAAAGCGCTAGTCAGAATATGTTCCTGCAACCTATGTAATATTTTGTAATTTTTAATAGACAGTTATTGAAGGACTCTTGATATTTGTTTTCTTTAAATTTGTTAACTTGTCGGACCAACATGCCTTTCAAATTTTGTAATGCCATTCAGGCAAAAACATTTCACGCTTGCTTGAATATAAAGACCAAATTATATAACACAATAGCAAATATTAAGTTTAACAAACAATGTTTAGCTCACAGGGTGATTCCTAAATATGCTACTATTCATATAAAAGCTAACAACTTTGCTTCTAAAAGAACAAAAGAGCAAGCACAAATATTACGTATTAATAATGAAATTAAATTCTTATATTGTAAGAAAGAGTACTTGAATAGAAAGCTATATCAAACACACCTTGCGGCTGCACAATATTTTGGACCCATATGGGACCTTATTCAATACCACCTTTCTGAAAAACTTGAGATCATTATGGCAAAAAAGCATGACGTTTTACGTAATAAGCTGGATTCGTTGTTAAAACAAAATGAAGTTGTTCACAATGTGAATACTCATACGGCACAAAGAACCATTAATCTTTCCAATGTAGCTTTCTCTACTGATGAATTGGACATTCTTAACAAAGGTTACAAGTTTAATTACCCTCCACACAATTTGGACAATACTATTGATAATTTGATCATAGAGACTGAACATGTTATTCAAAATTGTGAACATAATTGTAAAGATTATCTGAGATACCATACCTCTAAGATTATTCAGAATTTCCAAAATGATCGTAACACAAAACGACAATTTAAAGAAGCCAAATTAATCCATCAGAAAATTACTGCACTTAATAAGAAACTCAAACATAATAATTTGGTCCACACTAAAGCTGATAAGGGTAATGCCGTTGTGATCATGGAAAAACCTGATTACGTTAATAAAACATATGAATTCATCGCTAAAAATAATATCGAAGAAATTAATTCTAACCCCATTGAAAAACTCCAGAAATCTATAAAATCAGCCATAAAATCTGCTCCGGATATCATAAATGAGAGAGATGCACACAAATATATTGCTAAAAATCCTAGTCTACCAACCCTCAAAGCTTTACCAAAAACCCATAAAAAGGATTTATCTATGCGTCCGGTTGTCAATAGCGTAAATTCACCTAACCACAAAATTAATAAATTTTTGTTGAAATATTTGAAAGAAATACTTAAGATGGATAATAGGTATTCATTGAATAATTCCCAACAACTTATTGAAAGATTGCAAAGTTTAAGTATTAATAAATCCACTAAACTTGTCTCTTTGGACATCGAAAATTTATATACGAATATCCCACTTGATGAAACTTTAAAGATAATTTCAGAGAAATTACGTAAACTTAACACCGAAGAAAAAATCATCAATCAACTAATGCAGTTGCTTTCTGTTTGCACTAAACAAAATTACTTCCGTTTCGACAATAAATATTTCTTACAAACTCGAGGTGTAGCAATGGGTGACTCTCTTTCCGGTTTTTTAGCCGACGTATTTCTACAGAGCTTGGAAGACAGACATATCGAAAAACTTGCTGCTAAACACAACATCATTTCTTACAATAGATATGTTGACGACACCTTGTTAGTTTTTGAGAGTCATGCTGACACCCATGAAGGTATCTTGCAATCTTTCAATAGTTTACATCCTAACTTAAAATTCACCATAGAGGTTGAATGTAACAAATCTATAAATTTCTTAGACTTGAAAATTATCAGAAAACATAAAAGTTTTGATTATGATATTTTTAGAAAACCCACAAACACTACCCATACTATTCACTGTCAATCCAGCCATCCCCAGTCTCATAAGCATAGTACTTTTGTTTTCTTAATTGATAGATTGCTATATGTCCCTCTTTCCAAGAAAAATTATTTAAAAGAATATAAATATATAGTAGGACTTGCAATAGAAAATGGATTCAACAGAAAATTGATAGATAAACTTCTTTCTAAAAGAAAGTCTCATTTACACAAGAATTCAGATATTACGCTCACGCCCTTTACTGATACTAAAAAATCTAAGTATTGGAACACAATGTCTTTTTATAATAATGTATCATACAAGTTGCATAATTTTTTCAAAAAAGAAAATGTAAAGGTCTCTTTCAGAACAGGTAATAAACTTAATAATGTTATTTCAAACAATATTTGTAACTTTGATAAATATGCCAGTGGTGGAGTGTACATGCTGCATTGTAAGAATTGCCCAAAAAAGTATATTGGCCAAACCAAAAGGAATTTTAGGACTAGATATTCTGAACATAAAGCAGATTTTCGTCACAATCGTAATAAATCTAAATTCGCAACCCATTTGATTGAGAACGGCCACGAGCTTCAAAATATGTCCGACGCTTTACAGATTTTAAAACCCATCAGTAATGGAGCTTTTAATTTAGTTGCTGAAGAATTTTACATAGCTAAATCGCTTAATAATACAGTTCCACTAATTAATGAACAATTACCTAGTTCCGGTAATCCTTTATTTAAATTAGCCAATAGAAACTCTTCTCACTGCGGCACGTACCCCCCTCCACTTACGTCATGACGTGTCTCTCATACTGTGTCATTGCACCAGTCACCACCACGCCACAGAACAGACAACATCACTTTCTTTTATTACGCCAAGACCAAAGACCTTGTAAGTATTTTATCGTCAATTCACTTCTTTTTCTGGTCCTACACTGATCCCTTACTAAATACTTATTATTGATTTTTGCAGATTTTACAATGTGCTGCTACGTCGTGGTGACTGATCCAAAGCAATATTTTAATTTATTCTTTTTATTGTCTGTGTCGCTATTTTAAGCTGCATTTTTTACCAAATTGTGATCTATCACCTGCACACATGTCAAATATTTTTATGTATTTTTTGAGACCTCATGAAGGTTTTTCTACCATATATATATATATATATATATATTTCAGACTGTTCATAAGTCTTTTTATTTCTCTTATCATTGTATTTTTCATATTTTTATATTTTTACGTCATGTACTTTAACATTTTTCGACGTTACTAGTCTATCCATGTCTTTATATGAAAAGCATAACATCGCAAAAGTCTGACCTGAGGATGCTATTATTATAGCGAAAGCGCTAGTCAGAATATGTTCCTGCAACCTATGTAATATTTTGTAATTTTTAATAGACAGTTATTGAAGGACTCTTGATATTTGTTTTCTTTAAATATCTTCTTTCTTAATTTGGGTGAGTAAATGTTTTATCTGCTCTTATTTAGTAATATTATGCATTATAATGCTTTTCACGCAACTTAGTTCATGCATCTCATCTTCTTCGTGGCTATAATATTTTCTCTGGGCGCATGTCATATTTAACTTAACAGCAACTGAGTCTCAACATTACAACTAGACAACACTGCTTAACAGCGAATGGCTCGTGTTTTGTGGGTGACTAAAAAGCTGCGACCTCCATGAACTAAGTCGCGTCAAAAGGGATATAATAGTTTGTGTCGTGTTGAATTACTGATAATGCACAATGTAGCACCAACAGCAAGCTGTCTGCATAAGCAAAGCTTGCAAGCAGCTCTGTCGAGAGCCAGGTTGCCACATTGAAGCTTCTCTACAATCTGTTCATTCAGCACTTTCATCTGATAAACTGTCGAGTTCAATTAGAGAAACTTCTACATATTAAGTACAGTGAAACCTGGCGAAATAGCCACCTCAATAAACGGTCATTTTTCTCTAGAACCAATTTATTTTTTCCACGTAAATAACCCCTCATTTAAGAGGCCACCTTGCACTGCAGTCAGCAGCCAGGCACATTTCATGGATTCATCTATATTAGACAGTAGGTATGAACTGATCTGAACCCTACTACAATACACCCTTGTACTTATCTCTTAGACAAGCATCACCAAGCTGGCCTGACCCATCGAATTCGTACAATACATCGTACTTTTTCTTTTCTGAGGGTGCAATAAATGCACCTTTCTCATCTACTCCTTAAGGCTGCTAGCAAACAGAATTGTAATTATTACTGTACTTGCGACAATGAATGGGGAGGCATGATTGACCAAACTGACAGTATGCAAGCTGATTCAAAAATGCTTCTTCGGAAATGATATACCGTACTGAAATTTGGAGCAGTTTTACGTGAACAATTCCACTGTTAAAGAAAAACATTCTCTCCAGTTTAGTTAGGGAGTTCAGTTGTATGCAGTAGTGAATCTGTGATACAGTGTAGCCTATATGTACAGTAATGGGTGATAAGAAAAGGGTGGTTTTAAGTTTGGAGGAAAGAATTTATTATTATTATTATTAATTATTATTATTATTATTATTATTATTATTATTATTTACAATAGTATAGAATTAATTAAAGAAGGTATGCTGTTAATTAATAAGTAAATTCAGACTTTACTTTCAATACATCTAATCATGTGATAAAATAAGATCTGATTCTATTAAAAATTTCATAACCTTATGTTCGCAGTCACCTGTAGTAATGGCCATTTTTTCGAAAAATGACTAGTGGCCGCTTTAGACAGGGTTCACTGTATGGTTTCCATTCTCTGATATGTGCACTATCATTTTCCTGGATTTATACTTCGCTTCAACTTATGATAATTGAAAAATGATGGAAAGTGAAAACACACATCTTTGTTCCTCACAAATCACACTTGGACTTGAACTCCAAGTCCCTGGTATGCAAAGCCGACAATCTGGCTATTCAGCTCACAGTACACCTAAACTTCCCAATATTCATACAAATATCTTTCTCGCATCTAGCCTTTTTTCATTTTGTGATGATATTTACAATATTACTACACATGAAGTTTTTAAATCCAGCCTACCAAACACGTTTGTAATTGACATGAAATTAAAGAGAGTTGTTTATATTTGTTAACTTATATATTAAGGACTACAATATTTGTGTTATAACAAGACTCAGTGAATTCAACAAATTAAAAAGTTTTAAAGAAGAAATTTCCATCATCCACACTTCCAATTCATACCTCATGCTACATAGCTGCTTTCATGTTTAATCAGTTCAGCACATACTCATAAAATCTGCCGTTCTTAAATTACTTTTTTCTTTTTTTTTTTTTTTTTTTTCACTACAGAATAATCTAGTACACATCGACATATTTCATAATGCAGTCATGATGAAAAAGTCATGTCTGACCCATGGAACTGAATGTATATCAAGTATGTAAGATAGTCGTAATGACCCATTATTTGAAGACTAACATAAAAAAAATTCAACAAAATATAACTACCTACCTACAGTCAAACCAAAATAATATTAAATACATAAGTAAGAGCAAAAGAAAGTACAAATTAAATTCAGTCTTTTAAATATTCACACTATTTTTTCCTAGGTATTAAATAATTATTGTTACTACAATCGAACTTCCATACAATGAAAACCGATATAACGATCAATTCTGTTGCAACGATAAATTTTATTGCTCCCAGCATATTTCCTATATTTTAAATATGTTTTATCCATCATTACAATGACGGTCAAATTTTGGAGAAACCACAATGGAACGATAAAAATATAATAATAATTTTAATTCACTTGGTTTTCACGTTCAGTATTTAATTCTTTATTTGATATCACCTTCTTAAAGATGTTCTCCCATTATTTCGTTTATCCTCTTTCATATTTATGTTGACCAATCTTGGCATTCTGTGCAAGAAGCATGTGTTACAATAGAACTCTACTTGCTTCAATGGCATGTGACCCTTAACAGGATTTGCCTTTATGGTTCATGTCACTGGCACTTTTCACATTTGAGTGTTACTTGTTAATCATGGCAGGTGTAACACGAAAACAAATAAGCAGCTGCATTTAGTGATTTAGACAGGGGATTGAAGCAGACTGAAGTGGGTTTGCGCAGTTAATACAACATTCATAAAGGAATGCAAGGAAATAGAGGACAATGTCGCAAATGGTAAAATTAATCCTGAACATAATCATTTAAAAACTTAATGTCTCTAGTACACCACCGGAATATCTGATTGTGCTCGAAGCAATAAGAAACACGTTTATTGCTGAGAACCCCAAAACCAATGGACATAATACAATTACTTTTTTTTTTTTTTTTTTAAACATGCCTGAATGTTAAATGAATTTCTAGGCCTACTTCAAGTAGGGTAACCAAATGGTGACTGATTACTATGTAATGTTGTTTTCATACTTATTTATACCATACTCTCCTTCAGGAGATACATTGAGCAAAATTCCTCAATACAACAATAAGTACAATAACCCTGATATAAAAATGAAAATTTTTTATATCTCAGAAAATTGTTGTATCAAGGTTTGACTGTATCAGATTTTCAATTTAGAGAATAAAAAATATTATTAACCCTCAACTGGTACATTGTTGTCTCATAGACCCTCCGATTACAAATTAAGTGACATATAGGCTATTCCTGCTATATGAAGTTACAGATATGCATGCCCATCTATCTTCTTATCAGTGAGTCAGCAGTCTGTGTAAGAAACAGGTGTGTTGTACGTGCTTACAGTATTGAGTTACTGCATTTATAATTGCAGAAGCAGTCTGCATACCATTTATGTTTCTAATTTGTTGGATAAGTCATCACTGTTTTTTCGCATATATTGTTACATTCATATTATCTATATTGATATAATTAAAATTAATTTACTTTTGTACTCTTATATACACAAATCAGAGTATTCCTAGATGATTTCCTCTTATGTTTATTAATATGTTCATTGATTCATCAATTCATTCAATTCGCCCATCTGTCAGTCCAATCAATCTACTATTTATTGAAAATATAAGCAACAGTGGGCCTATCTTCCATGAAAGCAGACGATTCTAGAATCGCCTAATTTGTAAATCATACCTTGGAGGAATTAGGGAATGTAACATTACTGACAGTGATGACGAAACAGTAGATCTCACATTCATAATTGAAAGTGATTCTAGTTCAGATTCAGAAGTCGAAAATTGTGATAATGCTGAGCAATAAATTTAGAAGCAAACATATAGCCCTTCATTCCTCGAAAAGGGCAGTTTTGTGTGGGAGAAAAACTAAGAAATGTTCGAACCCGAGTCATAATATTATTGTGCAATTTCCTGGCTACCTTGGTAATAAACAAAACCATAAGATATAGGTATGGGATTTATTATTCTCGAATGAAATGAGTGATATCAGAGTAATTTGAACAAATGTAAAAATACAAACAGTGCAGGAAAGATATAAAGATCAGTTATCATTCATACACACAATCATTGCTATTGAGATGAAAGGATTTATTTTATTTTAGTAGGTTATTTTACGATGCTTTATCAACATCTTAAGTTATTTAGCGTCTGAATGAGATGAAGGTGATAATGCCTGTGAAATGAGTCCAGGGTCCAGCACCGAAAGTTACCCAGCATTTGCTCATATTGGGTCGAGGAAAAACCCCGAAAAAAACCTCAACCAGGTAACTTGCCCCAACCAGGAATCGAACCTGGGCCACCTGGTTTCGCAGCTAGATGCGCTGTTACTCCACAGGTGTGGACAGATGAAAGGATTTTTGAGTTTTACTTATTTTCACTCAAACTTTTAAATAGGATGGCGAGAATGTTCAAAATTAAGTTGCAATGGACAGTACTAGAAAAGATTTATTTCGTTGCACAATGCCCATGAAAAGATTTTCCTTTCTTCTTACATATCTACATTTTGATGATGTGGGCACCAGAGAACAGAGAAAACAAACTCATACCATTTCAGCTATTTCAGTAATATTTGATATGTTTATACACATGTGAAGATATATTCACTTGGCCATTATATTTGTATAGATGAAATGTTGGTGGCATTTAGAGAATGTAGTGAACTAAATGTACATGACCAAAAAGCTCGCAAAATATGACATGTGTTTTGCTGACGTCAGGACTAACTATCTCTATAATGTCTATATTTATTCAGGCAGAGGTTTTATTGGAATAGGCCTTTCCGACGAAAAGAAGCTCAATGTTTCTTCTCAGTCTATAAATCAGACTGGTAAGACCAACCGAAAAATCACATAGAAATGTTACAGCAGATAGTTGATTTAGATTAGTAGAAATAGTAGAGCAACTGTAAACACAAGATATCACTTACTTTGGAACCCTAAAAAAAAAAAAAATAATAAAATAAATGCGAGATTCCTCCAAGTTTTCTTCCCTATAAGTCAAGGGAAGTAAATTCATTCCAGTATGGATTTCATGGGGACATAACTCTTCTATTATATGTCACGAAGAAATTTAAGGTACCGGTAGTCACTCTAGTTTCCTCTATACATCATGCAATTGAAAGAAACCTTCGAACTGGAAAAGTCTGAAATTATAAAGGGTGCCCCAACAAGAATGCCGGATTTAATCTATACTAATAATAAAACTGTAACCAAAATTTTTCTGGTAATTTTCCATTTTTCAAAAATGTTAAATTTTTGTTTGTGTCTATCTACATGTGAGTTACCTTTTCACGCAATAATGGCTGAGCTCATTCTTATGAAAACTGATATATAGATTTTAGGCTATGTGGGATTCAAAATCATCATAATCATCATCATCATCATCATCATCATCATCATCCTGTCAAGTACTAGTCCCAAAATAACTGTTACGGCCTGAAAAAGCGATTTTCTTGCCATCTTTTCATAGGTCGACCAAGTGACCGTTTCCCAATTTGATGATACCTCATTATTGCCTTAGGGATCCTGGATGACACCATTCTTGATACGTGTTCCTTCCAGTTTAACTGATATCTGGAGATATAGTCCAGTATTGATGACACATTAAGTTCTTGGGATTCAAAATACTTTCTTTAAAAGGGGGGTTATAAGGGGACCTAAAGTAACAAATCGAAATATCTTGCTTATTACTGATTTTTTTAGGAGAACATTATATAACGAAATTTCTTTAAAAAATGTTTCTGACAAGCTTTATTCCATACACATTGGAAAAGTTGTTCTTCCAAAGATTCAAGAGCCCCACAACCAATCAAAAATTTGCTTATATATGTACATCCATTATCAACACACATTTTAAATAATATAAGATAGTATAATATCTTATTCGAAATAGCTTTGTTTGGTGTAAAAGAAATACACAAAGGCAATTTTATACCAATATTTGAAGTTCAAAGGTGGGCTTATTTAATCGCAGGCCTTTTGTACAGCTCACAGACCTTACAAATATATTTTGTTTCAGACGCTGGGCAATTGTCTGTTAGGTTTATAATACCAAGCTTAAAAGTAGAATTGAACTACTTCAGAGAGTATTACATGATAATAACAGTTACATCATAGATTTAAACACAATTCTGAAAATAATTCAGGAGAAAATGACTTACAACTTATTATAAGCTTTATTCACTAAGTAATAACGAAGCTGTATTCGAAAATATAACAGATTTAAGTCAATAATATTTATTTGTAACAGCGCAGTGTACGGTATGACTAGTATGCAATATTGCAACAATGTCTTCTTAGTGTTGGGTTGACGGCACTGCTGTCTGCTCTGTTATCTGTATTTGTTGCATTTATTCACATTATTAAATCCAACGTTCTTGTTGGGACACCCTAAATAAAATACTACAATTGCACAAAATGCGGAGAAGATAGTTTTGATAAAAAAAAATATACAAATTATAGTTCAAGTTGGTATACAAGAAGACTGTCAATGGCAAACTTTTTCCTTATCCTTGATATAATTGCTGTAAATGCTTATGTACTATTCAGGAGCTATCATGACTTTCTGATATTGTCTTCCTAGATTTCATGAATAGAATAGCCATGTCTTTAATTGAGCCTCATATGAGAGGAAGATTTCCACACACTTACCACAAGAATTCAGACTAAACATAACAAGAATTTTGAGGCTTCCACATGAAAGTCAATTGACACATGAGTTAAAGAAGAGGTTTTTGGAAAAAGGAAAACGTGTGCTCTTTGCCCCCAAAACTGAAAAGGAAAACAAAATAGCCTTGCTACAATGTCAGCATCCAATTTCTTTATAGTGTTAAAAAAAAGTATGCAGAATCTGCTCTGAAAATGAATGATTTTGTTTATCCCACCCAAAAAAGTTACGTGTTTAAAACAATAAACGTAAATTTTACAGAATATTTTTTAACATTTTCATCAAATTAAGTTTTATTAATGACACTCCTATTACAACGTAATAGTTGAGAAAAAATCATACTGCTGAAAAAGTGAATGTTTATTTTTTATTATTAAGATACAGTGGTCTCAGAGACTCCATGTACGAATTGTGTGATATTTTTGTAATGTACCAGTTGAGGATTAAATAAATTTTAAGAGATGAGAGCTGTGCCAGGATCTGACAAGAATTAGACATCTTGAACATAGTGAAGATTGCAGACAGGAAAAATAATTAACAGAAACTCATGAAAAACAACCTAACAAGTTATACAGTGCAATAGTTATGGGTGTTCACATAGTTCCCGCATGCTAACTCCCAGTAAGCAATAACATAAGAGCCAAGACTATATCATGCATTTGTATGGAGAAAAAAAACCCCAACTATACAATACGCATTTATGGAACAAAAGAACAGCTATTATCAATATGGAATTCTTAAAAAATTAACATGACTTACTACATCAAAGCCAGTGCTCGAAATGTACTCCATTAGCGTGGAAACAAACATTATAGTATGAGGTGATGTTCCTGTTTACTGACTGAAGAAACCAACTGAAATAGTAACCAATTGAAATAAGCTATTCTGGCAGTGGGAATCTCTAGGACTTAGACATTGCATTTCAGTCACTCTGTAAGATCTAAATTTTAACTTTTTTAATTGGAATATGTATGATAAGACTTTCTTGTGTTAAATTCTAACGTACCTTGTTTACAAGTTTCGACCTTTTACGGGTCATCCTTTGAACTGGTCGTTGTTGGTCTTGGCGCCTCTTGTTTTGTTTCCTGTGAGGGTGTGTTCGTGTGGTATAATGTAGAGTCAAAGAGTGTGTGTGTTCTGAAATTGAGTTGTGTGTTGAGAATTTCGTTGGGGTGTGTTTTCGTGTCTGTATATTTCATATTGTTCTAGTGTGTTTAGTTTCTGGCTTTTTGGTTGGATGTGTAGTATTTCCATGTCTGTGTTTATGTCTCTGATGGCGCCAAGACCAACAACGACCGGTTCTGAGGATGACCCATAAAAGGTCGAAACATGTAAACAAGGTACGTTAGAATTTAACACAAGAAAGTCTTATCATACATATTCCGAAGTGATACAGTGTTAAAAGTTGTGTAATCAAGATGTATTTTTTAATTGCTCTCTGAGCAGGGGAATAAGATATGTTGGCTTACTGTACAAGTTTTCTTAAGGATTTTTTTAAGAGATACATTCACGAATCTGTTGTTTTGAATTTCTTCACTAGTTTATGAATCTTGGAATGCGTTAGAACTCACACTTTTGGAAAATGTTCATGAAACACTCTTTTAACTCTTCCTACAGATTTGTACTTCAAGACCTTTCAACACATGAAAATATGCTGTTCAGCAGTTATACGAAAAGCCATTAATCACAACAAAAATACACATTATGTGTTACGAAAAGCGAACATAAACTGATGAAAGCCAAAGACTGCTTGATGTGTGAAGGCAGATTCTGCTAAGATATCAAAATAATACCATAGTATATACAGTCACGAAGCTTGAGTTTTGAGGGTACTAGGAACAATAGACTGTGCAGGTACTATTTCGCATTATCTGTAATGAGGCGATAGTAGCAATCCTAGTGGTTAGCAACTATCTATGGATGCATATTTACTACGTATTGCGCTTCGTGACTGTATTTACTAGACTGTGATAATACACACTTGCAATAAACCATCAGTTACCTACCGGTACTGTTAACACACGATTTAACCGGCGAGAGAGCTGCAGCCAACAACCATGTTTCACTACAATTTGTAGCTGCACATTGTAGGGTTGAGGCTGTTTTTTCTTCATTTGAGTACATGTTACAGTCACAGCTCTTATGCTATTACTTGCCAGGAATCATGTGCAGGAACTACGTGTATAACTGTAAGAGTCACAATGTATACTCACCAGTTACAAAAATTTAGAATATGAATAAAAAAGATGGACTGCAATTTAAAATGTATATCTGATTGAAACAGATTTTGAGTCATTGTGAAAAAAAAATGATGATAGCAAGAAAGTAATAAATCATATCATGACTCCAGAAAAAATCTGAAAGAAGCTAGGCCTACTTCAAATAAAGGGAAATCAATTCAACTTCAGTATCTATTTTTATGAGACTTCTGGGATTGAGTAATGACTGAATTTTAAGGGTGACGAAAACCTTACAATGATTTTCTTTAGGAAGGAAACAAAATTGGCGATTTCACGTCATAGTTTTACAGTATATAATAATAAGTGCCCCAGAATAAGAGGGCTCCTGACAAAAGTACCGTCCATTACTCGTTTACGTCAAAATTAAACTCTATTAGGCATCATCTTATCACCAGGATACCTCACAAATGCTTTAGTCTTAGAAATGTAATACTTCATACTGACAACCTCCCGAGTTCAGGGAGACCATAGTTAACCATGTCTGGAATCAATAGAAGAAACCCAACATATCAACATGTCACTGTGCCATGGTATAAAGTAGAAACTTAATTGACCTGGATAATATAAATGTAAGTCATCAGGTATTTATAAACAGAAATAAGTAACACAAATCACTTTTGTAATATACAATAATGTCAAAAGATAAATCCTTTTAGTTATTTATTTCCCTGATTAATCTTTCCTACGAAGTAAGTAAGCTTATGTGAATTTTTCTCGTATAAAAGTGCAAAGAAGCCTATTTCTATCTTCACGTAATATCAAGAAGCAAAGCTCAAGAATAAAGTCATGTCAAATTAGAGATTTATAGGTAGATCTTACTGGCCACCACTATCTATTAATCCAAAAGTTTACTACAAATACTTACAAAGTGAGTTAAACAGATTATTATCTACATCTCTTAACTCTATTGCCCTTAAAGCATTAAAGTAGCTTTTTACATTGTCCATATAAAAACTGTTTAACATACACACGTTTAGAAGCAGACTAACTTACCACTATTGTGGTTTACTGATAGTTTCATACAAATGGCTTTTATTAAGTATCTGCCCTACTTCTTATTGCGAGTACTGGTATGCAGTTAGAACTTACACCATTTGGAATTTTTAGTAACAAGGGTTTTATAACAAATTTACAATTACTGTTATTAGGAAATGTACCAGTAATAAATATAAGCACTTAGTACCTGTGAAAAAAAAATGTTGGCAAGGAAATTAAACAGTAAGAAGTGTTGGCAATTAATGTTTCAAAATTGTCAGCATTGGTTTATAATACCACAGCATACGGGAAAATGGGTGACTCATTCCTATTGTCACAAACCAGGTCACTGTCTCTGGAGAGTATGTCTGTACTTACAACCTTACAGAAAACAAATTAAAATTCAATTTCCAATATTGTATAAATATGTAATACACTGTAGAAGTTTATGCACTAGGAACTTTTAAGGTAAGAATGCATTTATATCCTTATAATTGCTAAAACATATACTATAAATATTTGTTTACAACAGATGTGTCAAAAAGGGCATTTTATTTTGTGACACAAGGTAGCAGGCAAATTCGAGCATGTCTCTTTCATTTCTGCAGACGATAGAAAACTAATACATAATGATTTTTGGAAGTTGAAAGATAAGAAAGGAAATTTTTATAACAAGTTTATGATATAAAAACCTGTGTCTAGAAAGGAAAGTGAAGGTAATAGTCGAATTTGTTTTTTCTACTTCTACCCTTTTGAAGTTTAGTCTCAATTAATTAGGGTGTGTAAAGAGTTCTTTCTGAATAAACCAAAAACGCTCTACACCAATGGTGACCAAAACAGGTATCATGATTACATTGTGTAATCACATACACTCAAATGGATAAAGAGAGTTTTCTGTACATTGCTGTCTGTCCCATTCACGTACTGAAGACAAGCAGTGACAGTACCATATCGCTCTACAAGCAGAAAGAGAAGGTTTCGTAATGAATTCGAAGAAGAATTTTTTGTTCTGCTTTCCTCAGTGATTAAATTAGGAATATTAAGAAGCAACATCAAAGGGCATTGCAACAAATGTCATGCTGAATACACAGGCGTTAACATTTATTATTATTATTATTATTATTATTGTTCAGTAAATGTTAGTACGTGTATGTGTATGAATATTTTTTAAGATCTCTTCTCTAGAAGGATAAAATTATTAGGTTATAAATCAATTTTAAACTTTTAATCTTTAGATAAGGGCAACTATTATCAGTTGTTTACTAGTTATTCATTAATAATAATATTACAGAAAAACTAAAAAAGAAACGAAGTCTGGCAGAATGTTAGACACGGCAATTCTCAACTGTATTATAAAGTTTTCGTCCATAAGGCGAGATCTGTGTTTATGTTTGCTAAGTGCAACTTGTGAAAACAGCTGTTCACATAAGTAGAATAAAAACATGGTAATATCTCAGCAACATAAGTTTTAAGCATAAGATAATGAAGTTTAATAGCTCGTTCCATTCTTAAAACAAGACATAATATTGAAGAGAATCCTCGTGTGGAATCACATTATTGCCGTGATAACTCTACAAAAAGAATATCTCCAAGTGCAGTTGAATTTAAAGACGATGCCTAAGAGTCTAGACACTTGAACGGACCACAGATAAAATTTTTGTTTCTGGGTCTATACACTGCTTGGCACACTATCTAAATCTTGTGTTATAACAGAGTTTTAAAAAATCTAAATTGTCGCATTTCTTTTTTACATCTGCTACTGGAATTCCTGCATATGACTCGGTTAAGAGAGAAGTTTTATATTATATTCTTATTGAATTTGGTATTCCCAAGAAACTAGTTCGATTAATTAAAATGTGTCTCAGTGAAATGTACAGCAGAGTCCACATAGGTCAGTTTCTGTCAGATGCATTTCCAATTCACTGTGGGCTGAAGCAAGGAGATGCACTATCACCTTTACTTTTTATCTTTGCTCTAGAGTATGCCATTAATAAAGTCCAGGATAACAGAGAGGGTTTGGAATTGAACGGGTTACATCAGCTTCTTGTCTATGCGGATGACGTGAATATGTTAGGAGAAAATTCACAAACGATTAGTGAAAACACGGGAATTTTACTTGAAACAAGTAAAGAGATAGGTTTGGAAGTAAATCCCGAAAAGACAAAGTATATGATTATGTCTCGTGACCAGAATATTGTACGAAATGGAAATATAAAAATTGGAAATTTATCTTTTGAAAAGGTGGAAAAATTCAAATACCTGGGAGCAACAGTAACAAATATAAATGATACTCAGGAGGAAATTAAACACAGAATAAATATGGGAAATGCCTGTTATTATTCGGTTGAGAAGCTTTTATCATCCAGCCTGTTGTCAAAAAATCTGAAAGTTAGAATTTATAAACCAGTTATATTACCGGTTGTTCTGTATGGTTGTGAAACTTGGACTCTCACTTTGAGAGAGGAACATAGGTTAAGGGTGTTTGAGAATAAGGTGCTTAGGAAAATATTTGGGGCTAAGAGGGATGAAGTTACAGGAGAATGGAGGAAGTTACACAACACAGAACTGCATGCATTGTATTCTTCACCTGACATAATTAGGAACATTAAATCCAGACGTTTGAGATGGGCAGGGCATGTAGCACATATGGGCGAATCCAGAAATGCATAAAGAGTGATAGTTGGGAGGCATAAAGGAAAAAGACCTTTGGGGAGGCCGGGACGTAGATGGGAGAATAATATATTAATGGATTTGAGGGAGGTGGGATACGATGATAGAGACTGGATTAAACTTGCTCAGGATAGGGACCAATGGCGGGCTTCTGTGAGGGCAGCAATGAACCTCCAGGTTCCTTAAAAGCCAGTAAGTAAGTAAATAAGCTACTGGAATTCCTAATTTTTTTTCCACCATGCAGCCTTTTTTCGAGTACATCACAGACAAATTTGTGGCCTTAAAGACAGAAGGATCCATTTCATATACAAGAAATAGGTAAGTCTCAATCAGTATATAAAAAAAATAAATGGATATCTAATTGTAAGCCCATTTTTTTCTAGTAGCATTTCAACTATTTTCAGATCCATGTGCTGTCTCTGCATTTAAAGAAACTAATTCTGTAGTCTGATGCTTATGTTCCACAAAACTTATTGAAACCGAAACTCTCTCATGACTAGACCTTGGAATTTTACACATGAAAAATTGACAATTTAGGCACCTAAAATAGGTTACAAAACGGTATGATTAGGCACTATTCTTTATTTTTAGGCAAGAAAACATTTTTATTTTTGGTATCTAAAATGGGCCACAAAACGATTAGTTATGCATGAAAGTAAATATTTTTACAGTTTTATGTGTATGACTATAATGTTGTCTCGTCGACACCTACCCACATTCAGGAATCTCCTATGTCCTCCCTAATTGCAGCAAGTGTTTTCTGATACTCGATATCCAAATTTGTCTTCCTGAGTGTGGACTCGGAATGATTTTTTGACAGCACTTTTCCAAAAATTTACACAAGACTTGATTTTGCAGTGTGTTCTATGGAATATTGGCTACTATCAATGCCCTGCAAAGACCTGAATTGAAATCACTAGTTGTTGCCGAACTCGCAGAAGTTTGAGTCAGCAGAGTTTGTTTCGGGAAATTCTTTTGTTTAGCTTTTCCTGCATGTCCTGCGCCATCTACATGGTGCTTAATGTGAGATTTTCTCTCGTGTGAAATCTGAAAGAATGGATGGGTTTAGTAAGTATGATTCGGAATGTATAGCTTTAATTGATTTAATTTTCTTTCAAATTGATTTCGAATAACTGTATAGTCTAATCTCCTTCAATAATAATAATAATAATAATAATAATAATAATAATAATAATAATAATAATAATAATAATAATAATAATAATAATATATTTTTATAATGCCAAAGAAGAAAAGGTCTACAATTTTATGTTTCTTAAAAATAGTCTTAGGCTAATTTATGGCCAGGTGTTAGCCTTAAATAATCTGAGAACACCACTGAAAACTAATAAATTAGTTACTGGCTTCCCTTCCATAACAAAAAAAAAAAATGTCCAATTCTTACCTTTTGTTACATAAGCGAAAAAAAAATTACTTTCCCATCGTAAATAAGATCGTTATAATCTACTAGCCAGGCTTTCGAACACTTGTCTTTCGGCATTGTTTCTCTTCACACTGCTATGCAATGCAACTAATACAATACAGGATATGAGCACTAAACCATATGCACAGAGAAGAAAATTAGAAATGAAATTTAAGCTATGTATCATTGAAGGATTCAAAACGGTTGGTAGTTAAAATGTTAATCAGAAACATATCAATTGCTGGCAGCCAGCATTTGCCTAAAAATCCGAGGTCTACTCATGACATTAGCTGTAAAAAAATGTTCACATGTTTGTAAAAATAAGAGTGATGCAATGAGATGAAATTGAACGGTTAAAAACATAATATACAAAGAATACAATTTCACAGGAAAGACTTTTTTTCTTATCTAATATTTACATAAGGAAAAAACTGTTACTGTAGCTTGTCAGAAAACAGCCTTTTCCCGAGAATATCACCAATAAATTTGTAACCTTAAGGGGGAGAAGGATCGATTAATATACAAGAAATAGATGTGACTCAATCTGTGTTTAAAAAAATTAATGGGTGTCTAATTGTAAGCCCATTTCTAGCAGTTCTTCACGTGTTTCAGATCTACAAACCGCCACTGCACTTAAAGAAACTAATTCTGTCGTATGATGCTTATGTCTCTCAAAACCGAAATTCTCTCATGACATTAGCTTTAAAAAGTTTTTACAAGATATTAAAAATAGGAGCGATGCAATCCCTTTGGAAGAAATAGAGCAACAATTTTGCGAACCTGAACACAGCTCAATTCAGGAAGTAAAAAGTACAGTTAAATATTCATAGTAGAATTGAATGAGCTTTTCTTTAATCGGTATTTTACAATGCTTTATTAAATACTATGGTTATCTAGCATCTGAATGAGATGAAGGTTTTAATGCTAGCAAAATGAGTCCAGAGTTTGGAGCCAAAAGTTATCCAGCATTTGCTATTCATTGTTGGGGGGAAAACACCAGAAAAAAAAAACCTCAACCAGGTAACTTGTCTCAATCAGGATTTGAACCTGGGCCCACTCATTTCATGGTCAGGCATGCTAACTGTTACTCCACAGCTGAGGACTGAAAAAGGTTTGAGGTACATTGAAATTTCAGTCCTGTAAGTCTTCTGAGAAACTTTAAATCTTTAGGAAAAAGAGGTCAACATAATACGAAGATAACTGAAATACAAAATATAGACTCCTTGAATTTGCAAACTGTTGCTTTTCATGCAACTTAGTTCATAGAGGACATGGCATTTTCGCTACCCAAAACAATATCAGCCATTTGCGCTTAAATAATGTTGTCTATTTGTATTGTTAAAATCGCTGTTAGTGGTGGTAATTTAAACATTACATGTGCCCAGAGAAAATACTGTAGCCATTAAGGAGATGAGACATATTATGAACTATGCATGGAAAGCATTACACTTATTTTCAATAAGCTGAAAAACATCACTGTTCAAGCAGACAAAACATCTCTTGTCGAATTTAAATCCAACATCAGTGAAGACTTCTCTATTGTCAATCTAATGAGGCAAAGCCTTGAAAGAAGGCGTAAGTGAATGATGTCAGACTCTGAGGTAAATTCCAAAACATTATCCATTATGCATGTAAATATCATAACATCAGAGAATAAAAAAAGACATTGCATGTTGAAATATGTGCCTAGTGATACAGCATTTTACAAACACATTATGAAGTGATTTTTGTTAAAAACAAAAACGTGTTTGCTGCCTTATTCAGACGGTTACCATTAAGGATATACAGTAAAATAAATACAATATCATCTCATTATAAGCTAATGCTATAAACAAATTTAATTTAAAGTGGAATTAGGTTTAAGTTCAATTTTCTACAGTTGTAATTTATACTTCCATTTTTTTGGTATCTAATTCAATTAACACATATATTAATATCACTGATTAAACAAGTTTGTAACACCTCTGCATTTTATTATTACTTTATTTTATATACTTCCTAATAACCTTGAAAACAATTTGGCTATGGAGATAGAACCTGGTTTGTGATGACTTTTGTGCTAAGAATAACAAAAAAGTTCTACCTCCAAACAAAACTTTTTTGCAACATTATTTCAATGGAAAATATCGTCTCAAATGCAAATCTGAAACTCACCTAGAGATAATACATTGTTGTCTGATTTAGTCCAGGGATAGTTGCAATACTTATGCCTGTATTGTATAATAAAACTTCAATGTTAAACATCTGCAAAATAAATTTTGGAAAGAAACACCTTTATTATAATAAGCAGTCGATACATGAAGAATTTGGGGCTTTTTTCATCCACGTAGCCATGCTGTTGAAGGGTAAGTTAAAAAATCCTATGTAAATTAGTTAATGTTCAAAAAATTACCTAAAAAACACTTATCAGTCAAACTTTTTGACATTTATGCTTGGCCAGCATATTGCAGCAGAAGCTTATACAAGAAATACAAAGACAAATTTTTATGCATTTGTACGAACATTAAAGAAACCTGATTAAGAACAAAACCACATTTGACATAACTTAAGTCAAAATATTTTTTCAGTAACTATCTTCATTAGTCATGTTAGTAAAAAAAATCACCCATAAGTCATTAAGAGATAGAATTTGCAATTCTGTTAACAAAGAGGAATGAAAAATCGAACCATAACCATTCTTTTTGTTCAAGGGACTGCACATCTGAAATAATCGACTATTCGATAAGAAATTCACATGCTTCAGGATGAAGTGAGAGTTGATATTAATGAATGTTTTACCGCCCTATGCAATGCACGAAATACAATCAGAACTTGAATGTATGTATCTGTGATGGTTGATGCATCAGATCACATGAGTTTGAAATCAGTGCCATTTCTGATTAGATTATTGCCTACATTCCATTTCTTATGTAGATATTCAGCACAAGGTACACTGTTTTCAAAATTTAAGTGAAGAAACAGCAAATCTACAGGCAAATTATGTGTTGGACATCTTGAAGAAACATCATTTAAATGACAAGGTTGTTGCGTTTTGTGCAAATAACTGAAGCACAAACTTTGATGGTTATAAGAAGGCAAGAACAAAAATGTTTTTTTTTTCTAAATTGGACTGTGTGCTGGAAATGAATATCCAAGGGAATGGCTGTGTTGTTCATGTGGTGCACAATTATGTACATACAAGTGCAGATGTTCTTTCTATTGATGTAGAAACTGTAGTAAATAAAATACTTCTGGAGGAATTGAAATTATTTTATTTTGTTCTTACTGAATAAAAGCAGATTCTAGGCAGTGCTGAAACTAGATGGTTGTTATTACTACCAGCAGTTACTAAGACAATTGAAATGTATGATGTACTCAAATCATATTTCATGTGTCCCACATTGCTGAAACAAATTTTGAGAACCTGCCTCTAACTGAGGTTCTGGCTATTATTATCAGTCAGTACATCTCACTTGATGATATGTGTCAGAGGAAGAGCAATGTTTGTATGCATCTGAAGTATGATTAGTGTAATATGTAGCTATGTGATGTATGCAATGGAGGGGGAAAGGAACTGGTCACTCTACCCCAATATCTCCTGGCCTAGTTGCCTCATAAGTAGTGCTTTGTTGGTATCACTTGTGAGATTCAGACCTGTCTTCGGGCAGTTGACTAAACAACAACAGTCTCTTCTTTGACTTCACTCCATTTAGAGTCAACTAAAAACATTCTCATATTCAATTCAAAAGTTGAAAAGGGCTAATATTTCAGTAACTCAGGTAACAGAAGAATTATGTTTACTAAAAGAAAAAATTATCAACAGGAAATGTGTAAAGTTTCAAAATTCAGCTGTTTCTTCAATTTTAGCACGGTTAGAGTACGAAAGTCTTTTCATCCAACAAAAATTTGAGGAGATTACACATTTCTTTCATAACACTTTTGTACATTATTTAGAGAAGTGGGTTTCCCCTTATCAGCCTTTGAAGTCATTTCATTTGATTAAATTACAAAATATGGCATCTTGGAATGAAGTTGCGAAAAGTCTAGATGTTCTTAAAGCAGTAGATTCAGGTTCATCAAGTCAGATAGGTGAAGATAAGCTAGTTGATGAAATTGTACATGTTAACAATATTGTAATCAGCAAACTCGAGAAATAGAACAACATTAACAAAGATGTTGACAAAAAGTGATGTAATGTATTGTAAAAATGTGAAGCTGTTAGTGAGCTTTGCATTGACTATACCGGGCACAAATACTACTGTTGAACGAACTTTCTCAATTTTCTATGGACTGATTAGAAAAATCGTCTTATAATAGAAATGATACAAGTAATTATTTCTGTCAAGACTCATTTTTAGGATCTTAGTTGTAAACAATGTCATAATCTGTTGTTAAGTAATCCCAAACTCTTGAAAGAAATTCACTCATCAGAAAAATATAAAAAAGAGTACCAGTAATAGAAATAGAAGTGTTTTTTTGCTTCAATGAACACTAAGTGACAGGAAATATTGAAACATGTAACAACTCAGTAGTTATGCCAGTTGTAGAGAGAACTGTAAAAAACTTTGAACCAATAAAATCATACCTGCACAAGGTGATTGGGAAATTTTTTGAGGACATGTTATCATTGGCATATCTCAGGTTTATAATGAACATTGCTGGACATTTCTCAGTAAATTCTAAATTTCAATCTAATGAGGCGTTTATTACTGACTTCTTTAACATTATGAGATCCTTCAGAATCTCTGTGCAGGAAAGAAAGGAAGAGCAGTTTTATGGATCAATGGCATCTCCAGTCATCCCAAAATCAGTACCTAAATGACGACTGAATTAAAATATTCAAATTAGAGGTAACTGATTCCTTGCAGTGTGCTAGAGTCTACCTTGACAAACGTTTTGATTTTGAGGAAGAGGTGGAAAAATTCAAATTTCTTGAAGCAACAGTAACAAATATAAATGACACTCAGGAGGAAATTAAATGCACAATAAATATGGAAATATGGCAAATGCCTGTTATTATTCGGTTGAGAAGCTTTTGTCATCTAGTTTGCTGTCAAAAAATCGGAAAGTCAGAATTTATAAAACAATTATATTACGGGTTGTCCTGTATGGTTGTATAAAATTTGGACTCTCACTTTGAAAGAGGAACAGAGGTTAAGGGTGCCTGAGAATAAGGTTATTAGGAAAATATTTGGGGCTAAGAGGGATGAAGTTACAGGAGAATGAAGAGAGTTACACAACGCAGAACTGCTGCATTGTATTCTTCACCTGACATAATTAGGAATATTAAATCCAGATATTTGAGATGGGCAGGGCACGTAGCACATATGGGCAAATCAAGAAATGCATATAGTTGGGAGACTGGAGGGAAAAAACCTTTGGGAAGGCCGAGACGTAGATGGGAGGATAATATTAAAATGGATTTGAGAGAGATGGGATATGATTATAGAGACTGGATTAATCTTGCTCAGGATAGGGACTGATGGCGGGCTTATGTGAGGGTGGCAATGAACCTCTGGGTTCCTTAAAAGCCGTAAGTAAGTATGTTTACAGCACACAGTTCCCTTGTCTGTGAATGAGACAGCTCCAGAATAAAAATTACTGATCATCTGTATCGCAAATTAAAATTTAACTCTTGGTAGATTTCATCCTTGAATAGCATGCTATCATTATAGATAATGAATTTTGCCTTATATCGTAAGCATCTTCACAACAGAAATATAATTCTCAACTCTTCCAACTCAGTACTCGAAGATGGTCATAATCATATATGGAGGCACTGAGGATCACCCAACAATTTCTACACTAGGAACAAATATCCTAAAATGAAAATCTCTAGAACATCCCCATCAAAGGACTAAACATAGAATGGAGTTAAAATCCTAACACCAGCTATCCTGAGGAAAAGCAGTTATTTACAATAAACTGCTTCTGCAAATTCCATTATTATTATTATTTTTATGTATATACACACATATTTTGTGAGTGAGAGTAAGAGAGTGTTTTGTATCATGCACATGTACATGTATGTAATACATATATGTCACACCTTACATATGCATGCTTTAATTTATATTCAGGCATGTAGTTTCAAAATCAGAAGATTCCAGTTTCAGTCAATTTTCAGATAGGCCTATGCACCTTAATATATACTTGTGCTCATTATGAATTCAAGAAGGTTTTGTTCCATATATGAATAGAAATCAACAAGTCTGAATCTTGAAATTATTTCCAAACTGTGAAGTTTTACCAACAGCTTCTTCAGTTTTTAAAGAGTTATGACTGGAATTTCTCGGTTTTCAAATGCACACCTCATAAACATACATTTTTCATTACTTCAATTGCTCTTTGCAAACATTTTGACTGCAACCTGGTAAGTAATCTGCTTCTAAAACAAGTTTATTGTATAATAAAACCTATATATGGCTTTCTTTTTTATAATCAATTGACATGTGTACTAAACCAGAATATTTAAAATGGTAATTACAATAATCTCTCGTGGTTCTTAGCTTGAATTGACAGCACACTGTAAAAGCCCATTTACACAAACTTAATACTACATCAGAATAAAATAAAAAGGTCCATTTACAAAATAATGTAACAATTTAAAAATAAATTATGCTATCTAGTACAAATATTCTGAAATAGTTTTTTTTTTCTATCTTTAAAAATAAAATTTGTATTGGAGATTCATAGATTATATTACCAGACTTCTGAAACATAAAATCATAAGACTAACAACAATATTAATATCTTCATATACAGTCTGATATGTGATTGGCTACTTGTGTTCATTCTGATTAAGAAAAATAAAATGATTAAAAAGGAACTGACTTTGTAGCTGAAGGGTATGAGTTTGAACTTGGGTGATATTATAAAGATACTTCATTTACTGTTCTTTTAATCCATAGAGGATATTCACAGATTATGATACTGCATTTATGGCGCAATAATGGAATAAAATGACTTTGAAAACAAAATTACTGGCATAAGGTCTATTCCAAAGCTAGTTTAGCACCATAAACCGAACAAGATTTGCCAAACACTATTCTTTTGTTGTGAACTGTTAAAATGGCGTCTGCTGCAGACTCCCATTACAAGCAGTGAGTAGTAATTGAATTTTTGGTTCTTGAAAGTGAAAGTGTGGTGAATATTCATAAACGTCTGTGTGCAGTGTACAGTAGTGTGGTAGTCGTGCAGTTGATAAGAGCACTGTTGGGTGGTGACCTCAGAGAGTTTAGGAGTCAGAAAGTGCAGAAACCGAGCTCTGAGATCTGCCACATGATGGATGCCCTGCCATAGCCAACACTCCAGACATGATGAATTGTGCAGATGTCATTATTCATGCAAGCAACATAAGTATGGCCCTACAGCTGTCAGTAAGCATTCAAAATGTTACTTCAATTATTGATGCTCTCGGATATTCAAAACTGTATTCACAATTGGTTCTAAGAAGTCCCATCATAGACCACAAGCTGTAGAGGAAAGTACAGTGAAACCTCTCCTTATGGACACCCCCAAGATACGGACAATCCTCATATATGGACAGATTTTTATGTCCCAACTGAAATAATATAGAAATAATGATAAATTTAACTCTCAATTACGGAAACTCTCAGATACGAAAACGGACAGCTGTTTCACAGTCCTAAAGCTTGCTTTACCTCCTGACTACAGAGAGAATTTGGATTCCAAGACATAATGTGTTACAAAAATGAAAAATTAAGTTTTGAGAACAGTACAGAAATTCTTTAACATGATAGAAGATAATAAGGGTCTCGTAAGCTACCACTAGCCCAACCGGCTACCCCTTGTTAGCTGGAAGCAGATGGATAAACAAAATCATAAAATTTAACCTGTCTGATGGGTCCAAGGTTTTTGCGATCATGAAATTGTATTTGACACATGAGAGGGGTAATAAGATTATTCTCTTCATTTCAACAGTTGTTCTGTTTTGAAAGACGTGTAAAGGTTAAGTTGAAAACTGTAAATTACAGTACTGCATAATTGTAGACCTAGAATAAAATTGCCTTGCGCAGTACTGTATTTTCCTATTTCGGTCTTATCTACTGTAGTTCAAAGTTGCAAAGAATTTACTGTAGTACAGTAGACTGTATTTAGAATTAAACTACAGTAATACATTTCATTTAAAGCGTGAAGGGACACATAATGCATATTATAAATTTACTATTAGATTGGGGAGCCTCCCTCCCAATTAAGGACACCTCCCAGATGTGGAGAGATTGTTATGTCCCATGATGTCCGTAAATGAGAGGTTTCACCGTAATTTCTTCTGAATTGTTAGAGCACTCTGAAGCTGAAGGGAAGGTCTTTTTGTCCCGGATCGTTACAGGTGACGAAATTTGGTGCATTATTTTGAGCCCAAGATAAAAAGGCAGTCAATGGCATGGCATCATCCTCAATTGCCCAGAAAAAAGAAATTCAAGACAGCCTCCCCTGCAAAAAAAGCCGTGATTACTATCTTATGGGATTGTAAAGGAATCATTCTTGTGGATATGATGCCAAGAGAAGCAACCATTAACTCAGAGGCATATAACAACATCCTGAACAAGCTCAAGAAACGTTTCCAGCAAGTTCAGTCTCGCAAGAATCCAGCAGAAATGTTGCTCCAGCATGACATTGTACACCTCACACAAGCTTGTGAACCCAGAAACACTTAAAATGAGTTAGACCATGCTGCCCCATCCTAAAGGACAGATCTGTCACTGTCAGACTTCCACCTGATTGAGTCTCCTAAAGATGCTTAGTGTGGAACTCATTTTGAAAGTGACAAAGCATAGCTGATGCAGTGAGGAAGAGGCTACGCACACAGAACAAAAGCTGGTATTGGCAAGGAATACATGCACTCATTCCAAACCGGCATAAGGTCAGAGAACGTGATGGAGACTTTACAGAAAAATAGTACATGAAGAAGAAACATTCATTTACATTGTCACCAAACTGCAACAATTTTCATTACATAACTTCTCAGAAAAAAATGTGGTACATTACTTTTTGAACAACCCTTGTATTTAGAGGGATATGAAGTTGTGCACATGACCTTCATTCATTATTAAAACTTCACTTCTTTTTTTATGAAACATATCTCTTTATCCTTCACCCCTCCAATTATTATTACCACTCTTCTTCAGATTCTTATATTTCCATAATACAGCATTACTGAGAATCTGATTCATGCGACCTTTTTATTAAAAATAATTGCAATAATAAGCTCTATAAATGCGGTATATGCTCATGAATCACTCCCAATTATTTCTGGAGTACATTCTCTTTGACACCTTATTTATTAATGTGCATGTGAATTGTAAATAGATTAAGAGTGAATATAATAGTTTACTTGAAATGGAAAAAAATTTGGAGAACAAAACTATAATAGTAGAAATGTTAAATGTTATGTTTTATTTAACGACGCTCGCAACTGCCGAGGTTATATCAGCGTCGCCGATGTGCCAGAATTTTGTCCCGCAGGAGTTCTTTTACATGTCAGTAAATCTACAGACATGAGCCTGTCGCATTTAAGCACACTTAAATGCCATTGACCTGACCCGGAATTGAACCCACAACCTCGGGCATAAAAGGCCAGTGCTATATCAACTGCGTCAACCAGGCAGACCTTTAACAGTAGATAAAAAAGCAAGAACAGCAGAACAAAATTCTGCATGGCCCTTCATCTACATTTGTTAGGAATTACACATTTCCCATTATGTTTAATCTATAAAGAGGAGAATTCAGTTATGAATATGAAGCACTGCATTACATTTCGTGCATAATTTTTTGTGGTTTAATATGACTTATCTGTGAAAAATATTACTGCTTGGTGAGTCTAATATTTGGTAATATAATTATACAGAACACCAAGAGGCAAAGGGAATTATCCAAAGATTGAGCATTAGAGAATACTATTACTATACCTGTTTTTTTTCTTTTAAGATGGGACTTGACAGGAGCGTTGCGATCAGAAAAACAACTGAATGTCACATAGTGTAGCAGACCTGTTGCTATGATTACAACAGTTTAGTTGCCAAACTTACCATTTCCACGTGGTGAGAGCTTAATAGCTCTATTGGTGACATTTATTGTGCACACATTAGCAATGGTACGTTTCATCTTTGATTCTCTATCGATTTTTGTATTGTTTTCTTACCTTTGCGTTGATTGTCAATTAATGTTTTAACGTCTCCCATATTAACTTCAATTGCTGGCTTCCATCAGCTGGCAGCATGGTAGTCCATATTGGCAACATAGCACTGTAGTTCCAAGTTCGGCCACTTAACTGTCATGTCCCATCTTTCAAAAAAAAAAAGTATAGCGTGTTACAAAATTACTTTTCCGTAATACAAAGTGAAGTCTTTGTAAATGGTTTTCAACTACATTTCACATTAAGTCTGTGTAAATAGGCCTCAACAGATATTTAAAATGGTTTCACAACCATATGGGTCTTCTTATGTCTCTTCAACTGATTACTTCTAATAAATCTTTTACCACAATCTTGGCATGAGTATGGTTTTTCTCCAGTATGTAACCTCATATGAATCTTGAGTTCTGTACTTCGAAGAAAACTCTTGCCGCACTCTGTGCAAGCAAACTGTTTCTCCCCAGAATGCATCCTCATGTGAATCTTATGATCACACCGTCGAACAAAACTCTTCCCACATTCTGTACATGAAAATGGTTTTTCCCCTGTATGCGTGCGCATATGTTCATTTAGGTTACTACTTCTCAGAAACCTCTTTCCACAGACAGTACAGTTAAATGGTTTGTCGTCCATATGAGATCGCTCGTGTAAAGTTAAAGTATTACGAAGACCAAAACTTTTACCACAGACCTGACAGCAAAACGGTTTTTCGCCTGTGTGAGTTCTCATATGACGTGTCAAAGTACTGCTCTGACCAAAACTTTCTCCACATTCAGTACATGAAAATGGTTTTTCGCCAGTGTGTGTCCTAATATGCAAAGTAAGATTACCGCTCTGACGAAATGTTTTTCCACACATCGAACAACAAAATGGTTTTTCACCAGTATGTGTCCGTAGATGTTTCAAAAGACCACTCTTTTGAGCAAAAACATTTCCACATTCGTTACAAACAAAACGTTCTTTCTCTTGAATCATTGGCAAGGCTTCAATCATATCATCATCATCCATCATACCAAATCTATCTATTGGTGGCAAACTCATTATATCATCTTTCTTTATCTCTTCTTCTTTTATGGCTGAATCATCCAAGTTCTTCTTTTTTGGGCCTCTTCTCTTCTTTGGAGCCACGTTATCATGCGCAGAAAAATCTTCCTGCGTTTTAACCCCACTTTTCTTTTCAGGAGTGCCATTTGCCTGCACTGAAGTCCGCTTTCTCTTGTTTGGCTTTTTGTCTTCTCTGTTCTGGGCACAGTTCTTGCCACACACGTGTGAACAGCAAGCTTTGTGAGTGGCATCCTTCTTGGATACGTCACTGCAATTGAACAAATCTGAAGACCCTTGTTGTGGTACGTTCTGCAGGTCTGCAACTTGAACAGTGCTCCTCTCATTCGACCTATAAACAACATCACATTAACATCAATATGCTCATATAGTCTATTATTTTCATTCATACCTCTCAACATACCAATAGTTGCAGTTTTCTAGCAGGTTTATTCAAACACTACTACACAGAGCTAGAGAGATTGCTAGTTCGGTATGGAGAGTGGTGTAAGAAGAGTTAAGTTTATAATTATGTATGACATAATCATCTAACATTGTCCTAAGCTCACTACTTTTTTTTGTTGGTTATTTAATGACGCTGTATCAACTACTAGGTTATTTAGCGTCGATGAGATTGGTGATAGCAAGACGGTATTTGGCGAGATGAGGCCGAGGATTCGCCATAGATTACCTGGCATTCACCTTACAGTTGAGGAAAACCTTGGAAAAAAACCCAACCAGGTAATCAGCCCAAGCGGGGATTGAACCCACATCCGAGCGAAATTTCAGACCGGCAGGCAAGTGCCTTAACCGACTGAGGCATGCCAGTGGCTAGCTCACTATTAATTACTCTGCATTATATAAGTGTGTTCAGATAAATATGAAGTATGTTTAATTTTTTAGCATTGTTTCTTTTTATTTCGCTCAAATGTACTATTGCATAGTCATAGTTAAAATTTACGAATTAATATTCATGATTAACGTTGTGAAGAGTCTTCTCTGATCACAAAATATGCACAATGGCTGATTATGTGCTTCTTAATCTAATAACAGTCGCTCACATTCTTTCCCAAAGAATCTCTCTAGCTTGCAACTATAGTCTAAAACTGTAAGCAATAACATGAGCCATATAAATTTCTATAAGTGGGCTGATATGTTTAGAAATAGAAGAATGAGTGATGTAAGTGGAAAATGCCCATGAAGACAAGTCAAATTTTCAACACTAATATTTGACATAAGTGTTGATAACATGATTCAGGAAAATAGGAAGGCAACTACTTAAAGGTCCTTTTCAATAAAAGTCAATAGGGGCCTTACAGTATACATAGGCTCTTAGGATAATATGGGCTCAAAGAAAAAATTTTTTGGGAAATCAATTAATAAAATTTCGGGTAAAAGTTTTTTCCCCAAAATGATCCCCTACCTATGGAAAATGTCACATAAGCCTATTAAAATTCGCTAAACTGGAGAATTTGCTACGGTAGCTCTGAACCGTGACATTACAGTTACGACCAAATTGAGCTAAATACACAATCGCCAACATAAGGGCATGACATTGATCTGTGGTGTCGTTAGAAGGAAAAATTTGTTTTTTTTTTCTATCTACCTGCTTCGTTCTGAACATTACTGAGAGATTGCACCACTATTAGCGACAAGATGTATTTGCGTAAATATTGCGAGTAGATTACCTGGCTTAGGTGAGGGTCTCGTGCATGCGTGGGCCTCTCATGCAGTAGTAGCGTGATCCTTATTTAAATTTATTTTCTTGTGTATATTCCAGATCAAATCAAGAAGATCCCCTTCTTGCTCGGGTTACACATCTTGCATATTATACCAAGGTTAGGTTTGGTTAGTTTAGGTTTTTATTAACCAAATCCGCACATGCACAGACAACCAAGATGATCCTGTTGGTCATGGTCCTTATGATAGTTTTTGTTTCGTAATATTGTTAAACAATAATATGATGAAAGCGGTGAATAATTTCATGGGTGCTAAACATTTTCTTCGTAAAAGTCGATATATTTTCTCTAAACCACAAATAAAACGGTAATGCCGTCATAATTACATACTTAACGCTTTGGTGAACATTAACTACAATTTTACTTTCCTTCATTTGAATGATATTCCCTGAAACACACCTTTTCCCCCATTTATTTCGTTGTGATAACTTTCTTTCAGATCTTACTAAATCTGCATTTTCTTTTGGTGCATTTAAAACACCGCAGTTGTACTACATAAACCTTGCACTTGACTAATGGAGTGAATTATTTAAGAATATAGTCACGAATTTTATTACAGTCATTTCGATTGTCTTTTGTTTGACACAGCTTGGTACGGCCCGGTAACTAGTGGCCAATGAGCAACGTCGACTACTGTTGTTGGTCTACCGTGCGTATTATCCAGTTGTTCCCTAAAATTATTATCTATTAGATTGGTGCATAAGTTTGTAGCGTTCGTTGCTATTGTAGCTGTCACTATAGTACTATTAATTGAATGAAAGTACAGAAAAATACTATGAACTTATGCACCAATCCAGTATCTTGAACCATTTAAAAGATATGCCAGATTATACAAGCACTTTAGAAAAAGAAAAGAAATATATATGTTTTTTATTTTTTTTTTTTGGTGAAGGATAAAATAATTATAACAGAATGAAAATAATAATTTTAGTTTACTACATAGCCACATATTTATGCTTTAATTTGGTACCTCAATGAAGTCTTTAGCCCAATTGAAAGTCTGCTTTTTGTCTGTTGGAAGGATAATAAATGTCGGAAAATGTGAAACGGGAAAAAAAAAGACACTAAAGATGGTGTAAGGTATAGCTAGAAAATATAATGCGCTTATATTATAAATTCCCAAATAATTATGAAATTATTGAGGTAATGGGTACTAGTTATACATTTTTAAAACTAGAAGAAATGAGCATTCAGATGAATTAAAAACATTCTTTACCAAAATTCTGAAGAAATCTGACATCTCTAGAGTCGATGTATACCTTAATTAAAAGAACACATAAACTCAAGATCTCCAAAAAAAATCCAAGTTTGATATCAATTAACATTCTCGAGATACATATATGATTTATCCAGCTCAGCTGGGAGTGGTGACAATATGTCCACACACCCAGAGAGCTGCATCAGAGTGAGCGCGGGATATCGTTATCAGTCCAGGAAGGCACTGGCAGACTGGATAACGATCATTTACAAATATTTCCGATAAATCACGAATACATTTCTTTACAATTGAAGACATTACTACAAAAACAACCATTGTCAAAATTGCTATTTTTCAGGAGAATAATATAAAAATAAATAGAACAACACATGTCAGCTGTTTCCGTACAACTGGTGTTTATCCTTGTGGCTATTGCATCTATCATGTGTCGTTTTTGAAGTCTATAAACATTTGAAATAGTAGCAAATGTGTCAGTT
This sequence comes from Periplaneta americana, assembly GCF_040183065.1. Lineage (NCBI taxonomy): Eukaryota > Metazoa > Arthropoda > Insecta > Blattodea > Blattidae > Periplaneta > Periplaneta americana. The sequence goes on from NC_091117.1 coordinate 149,261,081, forward strand.
TCATTAAAAATGACTAGGGCTGTTTTTGTAATAATGTCTTCAATTAGTTTTCAATGACAAATAGTAATATAACCAAATTGCATTTGCTTTTTCAGCAATTATCATAAGTCGTGTCTCAGTTTGTTTTTGAAGTATTTTTCAAGTTCACTGTTAACTGTGTAGGACTGAAATATATTTATACACAAAATCATTTCAGGCGGTTTCAATTTAAACAGAGAAAAGTGTGTAATTAATTAAAATTCCACTAAAAATATATAATTGTTGAGAATAATCGATTGATGTCTATCATGATTATTCCATTGTACAATTAAATCATTCTAATGTATGAATTTGTTCAATAAAACTGCATTACTGTATGTTGTTGTTGTTCTATACATATTGCCTGAGCATAGCGCTCTTTTTTCTTATCGCCATATAGGTCAGGTGTTTAATTTAATGAAGGTCAGGGTCAGATACTGGGCCTGTTATACAGTCAGAACACAACACCCACACACAACATTCGATGGTTTGTTGTGGTTGTAAGCAAAGTGAATGAATAATCGAATGATACTGTGAACATTTCTATTATTTCGAATGGATTTGTTAATCAAATAATTCGAATGAATTCATTCGAAGTGTCACGTGAATATCAAAAACATTAGGTTTATGTTCATCGGCACATTATGACAGGCCACATGGCTGCCAAATTATTGAAATACATTATACATCTAAACATTTACACTTTTAACACTATATTATATATTTATGATAATCACTTTCATGTGTTAAATGTATGTACAGTCTTAGAAATAATTGATGGTACACAGATATTTTCGAAGTCCCTGAAAGGAGGCACTGCACACGTCAGAGGATGAGTGACGAGGTTCGCAAGCAAACCGTTAGTCGAGATAACATTCGTTTTGTTTCACTGTATGTCGTGCCTAAGTAACTAGAACAAGTGCCAGGGAAAAGAATTTAGCGTAAATAATAATTCGGTAAAAACTTTTTCACCACCAAGACTTGCACTATCAATTATTTCTAAGACTGTACATTTAATACATGAAATGGGATTATTATAAATATATTCCTAAGTGAAATACATTATTCAGTTTTTGTTAAGTACTCTTCCTGAAAATATGGCACATAATATTATTAAGTTATTATTGTTATTGTTATTATTATTATGTTAGTGTATAACGAACCTAAGTATTGTGTATGCACGACAAAAAATTTTAATTTTTCACAGCTGAGCAGCTTTTCACATGATAAAACATGAAACCCATTTTCATACTTTTTTTGAAAATTTCATTATCGAAAATAAATTAATGGAATTTCGTGACCAATAAATGCACAATTTGATGATATTCGTAAAAAAAAATAACACTTAATACGAAAAAAAAGTTCCCAAATTCGCAAAAAATGGGGAACTCAAGCAAAATTCATGACAAATCACGATCGTAAAATGCATCTACAGAACGAGTCTCGTTCATACATATAAAAACTTAGCCACTGGCGTAGCTCAGTTGGCTACGGCGCTTACCTGCCAATCTGGAGTTGCGTTCGGGCACGGGTTCGATTCCCACTTTGGCTGATTACCTGGTTGGGTTTTTTCCGAAGTAAATGTCAGGTAATCTATGGCGAATTCTCAGTCTCATCTCACCAAATATCATCTCACTATCACCAATTCCATTGACGCTAAATAATCTCGTAGTTGATACAGCGTCATTAAATAACCAAATAAAATCAAATAAAAACTTTAACTCTCTAACTCAGCTAACAGATATTCGTGAAAAAATTATTCGCGAAAATCAGGTGTCCCTAGCAATGTATATATCTTGTAGTAGGCCTAAAGGTACAGGATCCAAGTTTATTAATAAGCAGATGGGCATGTTTTGAATAGTGGTGAGAATGGTATCAATTTTCTGCTCATCATAAAGTTGAGATAGTAATACTCCCACTTCCATGAACTGCTTGCGGAATATAATGGAAATTCAGGGAGTAAAATCATCTGTAACTTTTTGTTATATCATCATTGAGCTGCAATTTCCATGTTAGTCTACAGTCAGAGTTATTCCGAGATATTTAACTGATGCCCAAAATGTTATATTCTTCAAAAAGATGCAAGACTGCTGTTGGTTTCAAGTAACATTTTTTTTTTTTTTTTTTAATGCAGCCAACATCAATTTTAATTTTCTATTTCCTCAGCTGAAGTAGGAGAATTGTAGTTTAATAGATAAATTTGAAGTACCATATGTAAAGATGAAGTGAAAGTATATCTGCATATTGGTAGATTTTCATAGTAAATATGAGGAGTGATAATGGGTCTTGAGGAAGTCTTTAACAGAGAGTAGTAAGTTTTGATGTTTCACTTGAAATTACCTATAAATAAAGAAAGCCATTGTATTGGCCATCTACATTCCTGCATTTCAATCCAGATAGAAATTCCAACTAATCCCTCCCAATGTCCTCCGTTATCTAAAAGTAGAAATAATGTGAACATTCTGATATTATCAGCAGATACTGTGACATTCATGGCCCCATATATCTCTCTGGAGATATTCTGAAATTAGTTAATAACTAGAAATACATACAAATTAAAAAAAAAAAACCACATACTAGGGCATTCGAAAAGTAATGGCAACATAGTTACTGTTTCTCAATAAATTTAAATTTATTTAGGTTTCTTTTGGCATTACATACTCATCTGAATGCAAGAACTAGGTAACTCAATTTGTCCTATTTTTGGATATTGTCTATTTACTTATTTACTGCACTAAGGAATAGGTCTCGTTTTCTTTTACCTATTTGTTACATTGGAAAATAGATGTCGCTGGTATCGTTAGATTAGTTACCTAGTTCTTACATTACATTTGGTGCGAGTTTTGCTACGCTGTAACAGAGATGACTAAAAAACGCAAATTTCGAGTTACCTAGTTCTTGCATTCACATGATCTCTGTCATGTCAACAGTTTTTTTACAAATCCTTGGAAGACGGCAGACTCCATCTACAGCATCATTTCTGGATCTCTTTTTTACTGATCAATCTAAAGCTGTTTGGATGCCAACTCTTGATTGAAAGTGAATGCCTCGCTTAAACCCATCTTGCAATAGTTTGGTATGGTAGAATTTCTCTCCCACAAGCTTCTTGTAATGTCGTAAAGCACTGGATTGCATTTTTTCCCCCTCTTACAACTTGTATTTTTATGAAGTATTTTTAATCATACCTACTGAATATTTTTAGGGTGATATTACTTAATACAAATCAGAAACAGTTCCTGTATTCACAAATATGGTTACTTAAAGACTTTTAATATTTCACATTTATGCAAAAATCGTTCTTCTATTACATACTAAAAGATTCCAATGCTTACCACTAGGAGCGCTGATTTACAGTATTGTTGCCGTTACTTATTGAATGCCCCAGTATATATTATAGAACATGTGTTCATGAAACGATAAGCTCCAGCTTGTAACCACACATTTCAGGTCACTGCTGTAGAGTAACAGCATGTCTGACTGTGAAACAAGTGGGCGGGTTCACATTTTGGTTGCGGCAAGTTATCTGGTTTGGGTTTTTTCCGAGGTTTTCCTTCAACCAACTGATGCAGAATTTCTGGGTAACTTTCAGTGCTGGACCTTGGGCTCATTTCACCATCATTTATCGATATATGATTATCAACATTACAATAGCCCAGATTAAGTTCACAGAGCAGCATGCTGTATTTGTACAAGAGCACAACTATTCAGTGATAAACATCATTCACAGATCAGGAGTAGGAAGCATATTAAGTTGTAGAGTGTGGTGCAAGGCTTCGGGCCTCTCCTCCATAAAAAGGAAACCACACCACACATTTCAGAAACATAGAAGCACAGAGTTGTCAAATTTATATAAGCGCCATTAAGTACTTTCTTTTTCTGTAGGTATTAACACTGCCTTCGCAATAAATCTTAATTTTAAAACAGGAAAATATCAGTAAAAGCAGAGCTGTGGAGTATAAGTTTATAAAAATATATGGACTTCACATAGGCTTGCCTTGTAAAATCACAATAATTTTTCCTAAAAATTAAAAAAGTAATAATAATTAAAAACGAGATAAATAAATACAGCGTAGACAGCAAAATTAGCATGACATAATCTTAAGTACACTACCATATAGGCTACATTTTACCTGAAATCCCTTCAATAATTTCGAATTATTCTTTTAGATTTACAATATTTTGAAAACTGAGGTAGCAAAAGAGAGATAGAAGAAGAAATTAATGAGTAAGTCAGTAGCAGCCCGCAGTTAAAATAGTTGGAAGTTCTGCATGAAGCAATCTACAGTTATAGATAATAGTACATCGTAGTGGAGTTTAGTAGCAAAGTTAATTTGCAAGTTTTTTAAGAATTATAATGGCATTGGTATAAATCTCGAATTCTGTTGGATATACACAATTATTTATGTTAAAAAAATGTTTCTGAATAACAAATGTTGAATAAGAACATAATAATTTTGAAAGACATGCATTTCTTACATTATCTTTTGAATATAAACTCTATTCGTCTTTACTTTTGGTGTGCTAAGTTCTCAATTACCCTGTCATTGAAGTTCGGAATACTAGTAATGTAGTCACATTCAATGAATAGCATTGCTAGGGCGTTCAGTCTATCCTGGCACATGACACTTCGAAAAAGTGTCTTAATTCTCTTTAACATAGAGAAGCAGCATTCTGCTTTGGCTGTGCTCGGAGATTGTTATGTACTTCGACACTGGAACTGTACTCTGTACTGAAAGTAAACCCAGTGTACGCATTCTAAAGCAGGTCATAAAGAGATGGGGATGATGGCGGTTCCTGTATATTGGAGGATTAGCTGCTTCAATTGCAGTCTTACGGGATGGCAAAGAAAACCAGTTTCCTGCTGCCAACTATCCTATGTTGAGATCCAGAAACTGCCGATCACAGATCAGAAAAGTACAGTAGTGGCAAAAAAAAAAAAACCAGATCGAGCTGATTTCAGAGCCTTGTTCACTCCAGAGCACGATAGACTGGTAACTAAGACTCGTGGTTCGAATCCTGCCTGGAAAGGAAACTTTTTTTGTTCCTTATTCAAATTTATTCCCAATAATTTTCGATTGCTGGTAAAATTCATATTCTGGGAATAATAAGTTAATTAAGTAGTAAAATATCGCTGCAATCAAAAAGTATTGGGAATAAATTTGAATAAGGAACAAAAAAAGTTTCCGTCCCAGACAGGATTCGAACCACGAAAGTCTTAGTTACCAGTCTATCATGCTCTGAAGTGAACAAGGCTCTGAAATCAGCTACAAGGGTCAGTCCGGTTTTTTTTGCCACTACTGTACACTACAGATAAAATTCTCTAACAGTTCAAGATTCCTGCAGACAGTAAAATCTCGAATCGAAGAAGAATTAATTGGAAATATAAACGAAACAATGTAGTAGAGTACACATAAAGGCAGGTTTTACACTTTTTTTTACAGGTCCATGCAAATGGTAGTTCTGCAGTTCTTATTGTAGAGCCGCCCCTGGAGTAACTATAGCACAAGTTCAATAAATAAAATAATCTAATATTCGAATTACATCCGCGGATTCTCAGAGCAGTTTCAAGGTGGAGTGGACCTCCATACAAATATGAAATTAAGAAGATGAACGAAGAAGGGAGAAAACACAAGGAAAGGAAGAGAAAGGAGACGGGGAGGAGAAGAAGAAGAAGAAGACAGAGGAAAAAAATAGGAGATGGAAAAGCAGAAGAAAAGAAAGAAGGGAATAGGAAGAGAAGTGGAAAGAGAGAAAGAAAAGGAAGAAAACAGAAAGGACCAACGATTAAAGGAGAAAGAAGAAAGAACAAAAGAGAAAAAAATAAAATCTTCTAGGAATCTTATATAATCCCAAATAATGAACTTGTTGAAATATTTATGAACTCTTACACAATCCCATTACAATTTTCAGGGCTATTAAATGTTTATTAATGACAAGCCATACCAGTGAGCTTCTCTGCACTTGTTAGAAATAAATATTGACTTAAATCTAAATACAGTTTTCTAATTACTTAGTGAATAATAGCTTTTTGTATGTTGTAAGTCGTTTGCTCCTGAATCTTTTTGAAAGTTGTAATTAAAACTATGAATTTAACTGTTATTATCATGCAATACTTTCTGGAGTTATTCAGTCAATTCTACTTTTAAGATTGATATTATATTAGACCTAATAGACAATTGGTCAGCGTCTGAAATGAAATATACTTGTAAGAACTGAAGGCTTTAACTCTCAGCTGGAAGAAGATTTCCAATTAAATAATAAGACTATGTTTGAACTTAAATGATGGCGTAGAATTCACTTTATGTATTTTTTTGCACCAAACGATGCTACTTGGAATAAGGTGTTGTACTGTCTTATATTATTTAAAAAGTGCGTTGCTAACGGATGTACTACAATAAATAAGGTTTTAATTGGTTCTGGGGGCTCTTGAATCTCAGGAGGAACAACTTTTACAACAGCGCAAATAAACCGTTTGGTTCAATACCCCACTTTTTTTCATTGCATAGTTTATTCATTTTATCTATTTTAACACAATTCAAATGAGTATAGTTAATATTTGGATTATAAAATAATGGAATGCTAAGCTAATGTACTACTACTTCACACTAAATCAATATACTCCCATTGTTCGTTAATTCTCTGAGATAAAAATGAATGTGGTACATAAATATTATTTTAAGAAACACAGGAAATGTATATGGGTAAATTATGAGCGCAGGTTGTTTGTTAATTCTCTGAGATTAAAATGAATGTAGTACATAAATATTATTTTAAGAAACACAGGAAACGAATATATGAAAATAATGAGAGCAGGAACACTATTTCGTGACACTTTGTAAAATAACTCAGCTCCAGCGAGCTCAATGTAAAATACTCATTTTTACTCTATACTGTATGTGTTGTATTTTTGGTCCAAGGAAAGTACTCATCTTTACGACAAAACTCTTAAAAATACTATTATGTTCTGTGGACAAAAAGAAACTGAAGTGTATAAAATTAGAATATTTTATTTGGATCAAATAAAGTTTAAATAATCAAGTAATATAATACTGCGACAGGATATCAAGTTTTCTATGCATAAGAATCTATTTTAATCTTATCTATCCTTGATACACTCAGGAGTTACCATAATAGTATATAGAATTATCTCCATCTAGAGACCACATTTTCAAATGGTGAAATAATTATACAAATCGGTTAAGTAGCTTCTGAGATTACTTCAAATAAACACACAAACATTTCTCTGTATGTTAATATTGATAAACATTTATATATTCCCATACAATCCTACAATTGTATCGCTATAAAATAGTGTTAAATGAATAGCTTCCGTTTTTTGTTGTGCAAGGCCCCTTATAGACGAAGTCATTTGTTTTCATTTCATTATACTCTAGCCTATTAGTCTCAAGTGATGACGAGAAAATGCATTGTTATTTTGAAACTCGTTTATCTAGTCAAAATTTTGCATAGAATAAAACTTATCGGAAATCATTTTTAAAGAAACATTTGTTATATAATATTTTTCATAAAAATCAATAATAAGCGAGATATTTCGATTTATTTATTTCAGGCCCCCTTATAAATCCCCTTCTAAATAAAGTATTTTGAATGCCGTACAGCCTAAAATCTAAGTTAGAACAAACTTAATTTATATTCCAATTTTCATATAAATCAGTCCAGCTATTATCACATGAAAAGGTAACAAATATCCAGACAGAAATACAAACAAAAATTTCAAAAAAACCTATTTTTGATCTCAGGATGGTTAATTATACATGTTGACACCAATTATTTTTGAAAAATCGAAAATTACCGGAAAAATTTTGGTAACAGATTTATTATTAGTATAGATTACACACTACAAAGTAAAAACTAACCTTCCTTCCTGATATTCAAAATTCTCTTTCACTTCAACCTCAACTTTGACATCAGAGTAGTCATCTCTGCAGTCAAAATCACCACTCTCAGACGGAGATGCGGGGTACATCTTCTTGTCATCTTCCTGTAGGAAAATAGTGACAGTTTGATCAAATGGCTCCCAAACTAAAAGTCTCAAGCACTGTCATTCCTGCCAGATTAGTTCACATGTAGCTTATAGTAAACTCAACATTAGCATTCAACACACTCATTAAAGGTTCCGTTTTTATTGCTAGCCACATCTATAAGCAATTACGTATTTTTACATTAGAAAAGTCCTTTCGATGTATTTTAAGTGTATTTTTCATATTATGAACTCTCTCAGAACAATAAGAATTCACTATGATATGAAAATGGAAAGTGACATAAAGTGAAATAAAACTGTCGCCATGCATTGCCTCCAATTCTTAACTTATTCATTAAAAAAATGTAGAGTTTGTTACAATTTTCTGTTTATATTAATACATGTGAAGTGAAGTGTGACAAAGTGGTATTCTGATTCTATTTCAAATGTCTTCAAGCAATTCCATTACTTTTGGACAGCAATAATACAAATCAGTACATTTAAACAACAGATTTCCACCTACTTTCAAAACCCATTTGATTACTTATTTCATAGTTACTGTGTAATAAGTATTACACAGTAACTATGAAATAAGTAATGAGATTAAATAATATTTAATTGTGTCTAGTAATCCAACACTTTAGATTTCGAATTGTTATATTCTATGTGCCCATCACATCTCTTCATGCAGGTTCAAAATTAATCCAAGACTAATAGTAATAGTAAATAAGTCAGTAGCATGCAATAATGCCTCGCAATAATGTAAATATGTTTCGCAAAGTAATACAATTTTTAAATAATGATCAAATGCAAGTTAATTATTGTAACCTGTAATAATGGTATGAATGAACATACCTAGTAATATGATTTACAGTATATACAGACATAAGTGTTCTGCCCCAGGGCAGGTCTTTCACTGCAAAACCAGCACTTTAATCTCCAATCTTTCCTATTTCTGCCTTCCTCTTAATCTCCTCATATGATCCATATATTAATGTCGTCTTTCATCTGATATCTTCTGTCCCGAACTCTTCTTCCGTTCACCATTCCTTCCAGTGCATCCTTCAGTAGGCAGTTTCTTCTCAGCCATTGACCAAACCAAATCCTTTTTCTCCCCCTGATCAGTTTCAGCATCATTCTTTCTTCACCAACTCTTTCCAACACAGCTTCATTTCTTATTCTGTCTGTCCATTTCACACGTTTCATTCTTCTCCATATCCACATTTCAAATGCTTTAGTCGCTTCTCTTCACTCCATCGCAATGTTCATATTTCTACCCCATACAATGCCACACTCCATACAAAGCACTTCACTAGTCTCTTTCTTAGTTCTTTTTCCAGAGGTCCGCAGAAGATGCATTTTCTATTAAAAGCTTCCTTGGCCATTTTTATCCTTCTTTTGACATCCTGGCAGCAGCTCATGTTACTGCTTACAGTACATCCCAAGTATTTGAAACTGTCCACTTGCTCTACTGCCTCATTTTGAATTCATAAGTTTACCTTCTTTATTTTTCTTCCGACAAACATGGTCTTCGTATTGTTTGCAATTATCTTCATCCCATACTGCTCACAGCTGTCATTTAGCTCCAGTGGCATATCCCTTAGTACCGTCTCCTCTTCTGTTAACAAAGCCATATCATCAGCAAATCTTAATGCACTTTATTCTTCCTCCTACTATTACCCTTCCCATGTTCTGAAAACAGTTCATCAAATCCTCCAAGTAGACGTTGAACAGTGTAGATGATAAACGGTATCCTTGCCCTACTCCTTCCCTATTTCACTGCCTTCTCCTATCCTGAATTTGACTCATCTCATATAGATTACAGAACAGTCTCCTCTCTTTCCAATCCACGCCTATTTTCTTCAGTATGTCCATTAGTTTGTTCCAATCCACTCTGTCAAACATCTTTTCCAGGTCTACAAATACTACATACACTTCCTTATTCTTCTCTAGGTATATTTACAGTATAAAGGTTTAAACTTTCTTTTATACAAGAACAGTCTTGGTCTATTCTGTAATGTACATGAATTTGTTTACAATAAATCAATATAAAAATTAACCATAACACGATAGAGAGAGAGACTGTGAAGATATGTTGTACATCCATTACTGGAGAAGAGGGGTAACACACATGCCTATGCACACACACATACACACAGATAGAGAAGGAGCAGCTGGCAATAAATTAATTATTACTGTTACAGATTCCATTAGACAAAATGCTAGTAAGTATGAGCAAATCCACCAGTTCATGCACATTAGTTTGCTGAAGTGCAAATGAATTAAATATGATTTAACTTCCGTATTTAAGTTAAATTACAATTAGTTAACTGTGGATTAATAACATGTTGGTGAAATCGGCCCTAACAATCTCTTCTTTATAGGAGGATTATATGAGACTTTGAAACTTAACAATGAAGGGTGACATTCGTCTTAGAGTTGGGGGGGAAAACTTCGAGAAAAATTCAACCAGGTAATCAATCCAAGCGGGAATTGAAGCCACAACCAAATGTAGCTACAAATTAGTAAGTGAATACGTTACTGCCTTAGCTACAATGATTATTATTATTATTATTATTTCTGCAGTGACGACAATGGTGATGAAGATGATGATTACGAGGACGACGAATATACGAAGATAATTAGGGAAGAAATAGTGAAATAACAGCAGTGAAAACAGAATACCCTGTAGACCCCTGTATGCTGCAAAAGCAAAGATTAAGGACAATGCTACGTAATTACCTGATATGACTCTGTCTGAGGGTGCAAATTCCTGAGATATCTCCGCAGTGCAATATCTGAACTTTCGCACTGCAATTTAAAATTGTACGACGAGTTAACCTGATGCACACATTGTTGGCACACCTGCGCTGGCAGACAGTCCCCAGAAAACATCTGAAATAAATCATTAGTCATTACACACTATGTTATTCATTGGAGGAAAAAGTTACTGTCAGGCAATTTTGATAACCAACAATTGAGGACCGTTTTTGCAAAACTTGCTAACTGCAAAATTTGCAAAATTCAGATTTTGATGGATTCGTTAACATAAGGCAAGCCTCTACATGATGTTAAAGGCGTCTTAGTAAAATTGGATTATTTCTCTTCATTGTAGTGTGTAAAAGTGTGATCGTTTTTTCAAAACTTGCTTTCTCCTAAGTGAGAGTTAGTAGCAAAATTTGCTTACTACAGTAAATTTAGTTTTTTTCAGTTAGCAAGTTTTGCAAAAACGGTCCTCAATTATTTAAATTCGTCCAAAAATTGAAAAATACATAAATAAATACTTTTGAATCAACTTTGAGATAAACTTCATTTACTGTTGAATGAACATTGAGATAATGTTATGGAAGGGTATAATTGATATAACTAAGAAAATTATTATCAAATTACAACTATTTAAACAAATCTAATCTCAATTTATATGAGCTAGTCCTCAGCAACAGTTAAGTTAATGGAGGTTACTTCTTAACAACTTAATACACTATGAAATTATAGCCTACATAAGGCAAAATATAATTACTATCAGGTCACTAAATACTGACCAAAGCTCTAAACAGATTTAACCTAACCCAGCCATTTTCAACTGGTGTGCCACGAGAAAATGAAAATAGTAAAGGCTGTCATAACAAAAATAATGAAAGTGAAAGAGAGTAGTAAAATAGTGAGTCCATTAGAGTCAACATTCAGCGAACGTGGCACAAGTGAACATTCAGTAAACACTGTATAGGTATGCAAGAGACACAGAAGAGAATGACTGACACGCAGTTAGGGTTGCCAGATAAGTGAAGTTAGGATATCATACCAACCTTGAAAAATATCGAATTTTACTTGTCTTTATGAAAAAAATCATTTCCGCCTATTTTTCCAAATCCGCAATCCCGAATATCCAATTTTCCGAAAAATCGTTTTCATGAAAGCCTGGTTCTCGAATCTATGTTCCCAAATGCAAATTTCTAAAGCCACATATTCGAATTTCATTTTGTATTTACTTTCCCGAATATGTCTTAAAGTTCCCGAAAAAGACATGACGTTCGTTGGCAATGGCCGTCTATTTTTAGGAACAAACATTTTTTTTCTAAATTCAGCGTAACAGACTTATGCTTATTAGAGCAGCTTGAGGCGGAAAGAAACTTCTGTTCGGTGGTTATGTTTATTTGAAAGGTAGGAATGGTGCAGATAGAATTCACTGGGACTGTAATAAGGTACATTGCAAACGATGTTCTGCACAAGCAATAACCGTCTGTACCTCTTCATAATGTGACAATGTTGAAAAAATAATTCGCACCAACCCATTACCCCAGCTAGGCCGAATGTACAGGAATCACAATCGTCTGCAAGTAATGTTCAGGAAACATCATCCAAGCTTTTACACTTTATTGACTGAACTTCAAAAAGAAGAGAGTGGTACTCGGACCATGATTGCAGAATTCGGAATGGGTAGATGCATGCGGGTACAGCTGAAGAGAAATTGGTTACATCTTCAAAGACGAATTACACTTATAGTTCAGGATTACCCAACCTACAATGCCAGCAATAGACGTCTTGACTACTTGAGGATACTTGGTTATAATTTCACTTTATAAAATTTGAATACAGAATGTTCATCACTTCCACAGATTGAAATATCTTGCAATAAATATCTGTTCATCATTTAATTTGTGCATAACTTTCAGTATAATTTGGGAAGTTGCTCTTCGGGAAAACAGAAATAAAAGATATCGGAAAAATGTCAGGTGGAAATTCAGATTCAGGAAATTTTATTTCAGGGAAACAATTTTTCGGGAAAATGGATATTTGGGAAAATGTATGGGAACCAAAAAAAATATGTTGTACATTAAATACCTCAGCAAAATATGTAATAATATTTTATTTTTTCGTATTTCCTAAATAACAAATTAAGAAAACATGCATAATACCATAATTATTATTACACTAACATTTCATTGTAATAACTTTCTGTCAATAAATTTTACATTTCTATCATAAACTTCAAATAAAAATATAAAAAAGTATGTTAGTTCTATTTGTGAATAATGTGTATTTTGTTTCAGTGCTTCTCAAACCTTTTTTGTCCCATGCGTACATTCACATTCATAACACTGCCATTCCCGCCTATGTTGACTCAAAAATAATGCCTATGAAATTAAAAATATTTCATTTTATGCATTAATGCATACAAAATTATCTCATTTATTTGCATTTTATAGTCCTCATTCTCTCCTAACACCCACAAAATTTCCTCCTGATTCAGAATCAGTGGTTTAGATTATATGAGTTTGCCGCAGGATTTTAAATTACACCTTTAGTGTGCAACATGTTGAAAAAGGTTGAGAAACGCTGACCTAACCTAACCCACCTTACAGTCAAGTGCAAAAACAAAGATAGAAACTTTCACCATTTGCAAAAGCAAGATTTCTGTTTAGAACAAAGATGAGTTACGGCCAATTAGTTCCACACAGTCTAACCTCTTATTCATATACAGATGTTCTCTTTGTGTTTCATGCATATTGGCATATTCACATGTAACATATATATATATATATATATATATATATATATATATACATATATTTATCTTGCTCTCCCAAAATAAATTTTTTCTCAGGTGCCAAATGAAAAATTGTTTCGAACAAAGTTGATTAAGTACAATGGGGAATTAATACCGTGGCATATTTTTTATAACCCTGTTGATTAAAGAGACATGACTAATGACTTCATTTCTTTAAATGCCACCATGTATATTTTATTCAATGTCTAGCCAAAAATACATCACAATGTACCATTTTACTAACAAAATAGTGTGAGGTGTAAAAGAATATAGAACTCATAGTCTAGGCCTACATAGCTACTTACTGCAAGTCCAAAGTAAAATGACACTTTGTAGCAATGCAATACCATTATTCGGCTCGACGATATGCCAGATTCATAAGAATCATCTTTTCTGATCTTTTGGAGGCCATACATTTGAGGAACAAAATGGCTATGTGGTACTGGCATGATGGATGCCCAGCACATAACACCTTAAGAACCCATAGTGTTCTACCCGAAATATCCTGGTAGGTGGGTTGCATGTGATAGACCAATTAGTTGGCTTGCTCGTTCTTTTGACCTTATGCAACTATACTTTTATTCTTCAGAGATGTGAAGGATGCTGTCTATCGAAATGTTTCAGCAACACCAGAGAGCATGGAGCAACATATTACTCATGCTTGAACATATCCATTCAGTAGGCAACACTAGATCGATTCGATCTATGGAGTCATTCATTCTAAGATTGTATTTATGCATTTATTCCAATGGTCACCACTTGGAGCAGGACATATAAATGTTGTTTTACTATAGGGATACCACTTTGTAAATGCAGTTGTAATGTGCATGCGCTAATCTCCCCTCCCACAGTTCTTGTTCATGGCGAATGCTGAGTTCGTTTTTTTTTTTATTTTTTTTTTATTGGATTATTTTACGACGCTGTATCAACATCTAGGTTATTTAGCATCTGAATGATATGAAGGTGATAATGCCGGTGAAATGAGTCCGGGGTCCAGCACCGAAAGTTACCCAGCATTTGCTCATATTGGGTTGAGGGAAAGCCCCGGAAAAAACCTCAACCAGGTAACTTGCCCCGACCGGGATTCGAACCCGGGCCACCTGGTTTCACAGCCAGTTCGTAGGGAGTACAGTTGCGCCAAAGTGAAGTGAAGTGGTAGTATAAAATAAATAAATGAATACTAGTAACAGTGATGTGTGTTTAAGTTATAGGTCTAACCAGACTATTGGCATGTCTTTACGTGAGAAATATTGTTTGATCATAAACCTATGAAGGAATATTCCCCCGAAAAATAGAGGAATTATGTGAGCATGTGCAGAAAATAGAGGACAAATATTTTGACCAGAAGTGTATGGTTGAATCTGAAGTAAACAACGTAATCCAAAGAGAGTCACGATAATAGCAGCCTAGTATCGCCAACTTCGGTTAAACACATTCCGATTGGTGATCGACGTTGGGGAATGCACAGAGGGGAACACACAGCGAGTGTGGGAGAAGGAAATGATTTAGGTTTCCGCCATAGCTGCATTTTCTAAGTGGTCTAGCTATAGTAGGCCTATGTTTGAAAGTGCTACAAAGTTCTATTTACTTCGAACTTCCAGTAAGTATGTACACTATGAACGCCATATTATTTTGCAGCCCTCAATGTTTTGTGTATTAGAATGCACTGTGATACATTTTTGAACAGGCCTTCAGGAGGTTAAATGATTTCTTGAGTAAAAAGTGCATGTTGCCATTTGAAGAAAGAAAGTCATTACTCGTATCTCCTTTATAAATAAGGTTTACAAAGAAGATATGCCCATAGTATTAATTCCCCATTGTAAAAAACAACTTTTGTTTGAAACAATTTTTCATTTGGTAGTTAAGAAAAATTTTATTTTGGGTGTGCAAGATAAATGGGATACCCTGTCTATATATTTTGCAGATTATGAATAAGATTTTTTTTTAATTGCTTATTTTACGACACTTCGGTTATTTGGCATTTGAATGAGATGAAGGTGACAATACTAGCAAGATGAGTCCAGGGCCAAACAACAAAAGTTACCCAGCATTTGCTCTTAATGAGTTGAGGGACAACCCCAGAAAGAACCTCAACCAGGTAACTAGTCCCAACCAGGATTTGAACCCAGGCCCGCTAGTTTCATGATCAGACATGTTAACTGTTACTCCACAGCAGCGAACAGAATCTTGTTCTGAGGCTGGGGCACTCATTAGATCAGACGTGAAGAATTTTTGAACCTATAACAAAACATTACAAGACTCTGATGACAAGGACAATGACAAACTGCATAATGACAAAGATGACAGTAACAATGACAAAACGGATGAAGTGTGTCAAACAGTTACATAAATCAGTGTTCTGCAACCGGTGTGCCTCCATAAGGTAAAAGGTGTGATGCGAACTTTTACTTATTATTGTAAGAAATTAATAAAATTAATTAAAATTAAATTCCTCTCTCTTGTGACACAATTAGCCGCCGAGTTAGTGACATGTCCAGTGACATCCAAGACATTATGAAGGAGAAAATAAAGAACGGTCAGAAGGTCTCACTTCAGATCAGAAATTAGCAGTCACACCCAACTTCTTTTCTACATTCGGTACATTCATGGGGATGTAATTGCATTTTTTTTTTTCGTGCAGAGAGCAAGCAACCGGTGAAGAAATACTTCGTACAACTAATGAATATGTGGTCCGTAATGAATTAACATGCGAGGATTGCATTAGCGTTTTACAGATGGAGCCGTTTTTATGAAAGGTTTCGTGGCTAAAGTACGTGAAGTATTATCATATTATATGGAGTGAACATTGTCTCATTCAACGCGAAGTCATTGTTGCTAGCCTAAGTCTTTGTCATCTCCTTTGAAAATTATGATGCATGAAGTAGTAAAAGTTAATATGTTATTGTCATTTTCAACTACATATATGTCTGAACTGGGCTTCTCAATGTTAACTGAAATCCATCGATGAAGAAATTAGGTTTGCACTGTCAACAATTCCACCACAGATCAGCCACCTGTGTGCAGCTAAGCAGGTTTAAGTATCATATTGAAAGTATGAGTAGAGTTATTTACTTTAATATTAGTAATAGAAATGTGTACTTTCTACAGTGAATTAAAGTTCATAAATTGTTAATAAATGCAAGAGTCGATTTCTGTTTGACGATGACGATGATGATGATGATGATGATAGTAAATTTGATTACATTACGTAATTACATTAAGAGAGTCACATCATATATTTTTGAGGGGATTAACATTTTGGTGTGACGTGTTGAGTGTGCCTGTTTAGAGTGTGCCATGAGTAAGAAAGGTAACAGTAACACTAACATAGATTAAAATATCAGGCAATTAACATTAATATATTTTTAAAATACCTGTACGCTTCCTATTTTTTAGCAAGACAGAGAGAATATAAGTATTTTTGTTTCGCTGGCTGTTTCGTTTTCACTTCCCATATGAAAATGATTGTAAAGAATTATTGCAATGTATCTCCTTAAGACTTACAGACTAGGCCTGCTTTTAACTGTGAATTTTCTATTGATAATTTAACATTAAGTATCTTAACTTCTACACTATTTTACTTTAGCGACACCAAATGTGGCCAGATGTGTGGAGACAGTAGCGACATCTGTGACTAACCTTGTCACAGTCCTCACTTTCCTGTCACTTAACTATCTCCTCATCTAACATACTCTAACCTTTCACATTCCTCAGCCTCAAGTCACTTCCATATTCTCTTATCTAGCCTAAACTTGTAACATTCCTCAGCCTCATATTATTATTTTACCTATCCCCTCATCTAATCACTCTATCTTGTCACAGTCCTCGGTCTCTTATTACTTAACTATCCTCTCATCTAACCCACTCTAACCTCATCATATTCCTCGATCTCAAGTTACTTACCTATCCCCTTCCCTCTAATCCAACCTAACCTAGCCTTTAACTCGCAATATTTGCAGAAATACACACCGGCAGAGAATAAAAACAGTGCAACATGATTCCTACGACAAAGTGCTACACTAATACAGTATGTGCCACATATGGTAAGCTCATGGTGCCGTTAAAGTAAATAAAATTACGATATTTTATTCTAACAATACACTGTTAAGGTTTACTATAAAGACTGTAGATATAATATACATATTACGCAAATAACATCCTGAGTCGCAAAGAATATCACTCTAGTAGTTAAAACAACCTGAAAAACAAAAATTAAAAGTGAACTCTGTAAACTCAAACGTAAAAGTAAAAAATGACACTAAAAGACAGAAAATGTAAATTTAAAATTTCGAATTTTAAAATTGCACATAAATTTACCTAACGCATTTGTTTAGTGTTTATTACAAACCTGTTAATATAACCACTTATTCAAATAGTATTAAATATTCGCATTTGTAAACAAACGATAATAACCTTAATAACAGGAGCGAATGTCATAATTCGTGCAGGAAGCGATTCATCTTCGCCAAAAAGAGGCATTAACACATCCTTCTGTCCTAGACAAAGACGACATATACTACTGAAATTTAACGTCATGTTTAATATGTCATTCGCACCGGTTAACTAAAAGCAAATTATATTACACTCCATTATTTCTAACTGTTCTCCATTTCCACAAATTCACGGCCACTTGGCAATCTGTGCTACCCTTGCTAGTTCAGCACACTTGAAATGTTGAATTTCTTCTTCTTCTTCTTCTTTATATATAATTTGAAATGGTAATGGAAATTACGGGGAAACGGCTGAACGCATTTTAATTAATGACCCCTCATTTTGAAGCTCGGCATCCAAGGATATGCGGAAAAATAGTAGTTTCCAGAGCAATGTAAATTTTCCTACATTATTATCCTATCTTCCAAAATCCATCTGTCGTCAGTCTTAAGAACTAATGACTTTTCATAATAAGACAAAACACACAATAAAATAATAGGCAACGGCCCAACAGTGGCCTGGTACATATAGTATTTGTAGGATTAAATTTCTGAAAAATTAAAAAAAAACTACAATAAGCAATAATCACACAAAGGTCATGACATATTTTGAGCTCAGATACTCTGACATCCAGTGTTGCCAAGTCAGCGGTTTTGTAGCTAAATCTGGTGTTTTCAGGACTATGGTCAGCTACAGAATTTTACAGTCAGCGGCTAGCTATTTATTTAGCGTTTTGGTTTATAGCAAATACTCTACAACAATAATACTGGAAAGCTTGCCTGTTTAGCATTGCAAGCGGCGGCGAAAAGTGACTGTGCTGCTATCTAGCGGCTTGGATTGTCTATACACTCATTGCGGCGTGCTAGGTTACATGACGAAAAACGGAGAGGTGTTCATCTGATGTCAATAAAAATGCAAATCAATAGTTTTATTTAGAGTCACAAGGTTCACAACATTTTAAATTAATAAGAAATTACAAAGTTATTGGAATAGAAATGAAATGACACAATTATCGTATTTTCAGATGTATTTATGATTTAGTTGTGGATGACTTTAGAAACTTTCATCGCGTATTTCGTTCCTTGGCTAATGGTTAACCATTCTATTTTTGATATAACAATTTTATTAGCACATTAAAATATTTGTCAGTGAAGATACTGGCACAGTCGCTGCTTTAGGGATAAAGCCTGTATCTTGTATTTTATCTTTTACATCAAGCAATTGTGATTTTAAAATTTCTGCAGGCATTGTTTGTTTTGACTGCACGTATTGTATTCTTCACCTGATATAATTAGGAACATTAAATCCAGACGTTTGAGATGAGCAGAGCATGTAGCACGTATGGGCGAATCCAGAAATGCATATAGAGTGTTAATTGGGAGGCCGGAGGGAATAAGACCTTTGGGGAGGCCGAGACGTAGATGGGAGGATAATATTTAAATGGATTTGAGGGAGGTGGGATATGATGATAGAGACTGGGTTAATCTTGCTCAGGATAGGGACCGATGGCGGGCTTATGTGAGGGCGGCAATGAACCTCCGGTCTCCTTAAAAGCCATAAGTAAGTAAGTAAGTAAGTATTGTTTGTTTTGATAGAAAATAACTTATACGTAGTTTGCTTTAAAATTTTGTACATTCTTCGAATAATGAAAACCAGTGGTTGGTTTGAAATTTTTACGTCAGTTGAAGTTTGTTGATTATGCCTATCTATACCTAATTCAATGAATCCCTCAAAGTGTCTGTTTTAGCATTATAAGTTATGTTTTCCTTCAAAGACATTTTGTCTTCAACAATAATAGTTAACTTTTTCATTCAATGGTAAAATATCGGATTTTATTTTTAATAATTAATTATAGAATAGTGCAATTTATACCGGGCCTATATCAAATTCATGAAGTCAATTAGTTAGAGATCTAACTGTTGGTAAACAAAATTTTCTTCTTAGAAATCTTTTGTCTTGAAGTGAACATTACGGCAAAACTTTATCGTTTCCTCATGTCCTTTTTAAGCACACTTGTGACTAATGAATTCATCATCTTTAACAATTTTACTTAAATCGGCATTTGGACTTGCTCTGTTTAGAGCTGTCATTTCCGCTTGAGCCAGTTTTTATCTTTTAGGATTTCTTACATGGTAAAAAAATATTCTTAATTTAGTGAAATATTAATAATGCCTTTAAAATATAGGACTAGCCAAATTATTTGTCCGAATAACTACCTGAATCACTTATTATGAAAAAACATGAGTCCACTTTCTTCACAAAATCAACAATTCACATTTTTATGTTACGCATCCCAAGACACACAATTTGGATAAAAAAAAAGTAAAGATTTTCAATTTTTTATACGGAGAAACTATAAAGAAACTGTGTTTTATATGAACAATGTAAAGTATATTTATGCAGTTTAGTAACTGTTTCAGTTAACACAGAGAATATGTCATTGCTAATGCACTATCTAATTACACGATGGAGTAGTATCACAGTCTAGTATATACAGTCACGAAGCTCAATACGTAGTAAATATGCAAACATTAGATAGTTACTCACCACTAGGATCGCTAATATCGCCTCATTACAGACAATGCAAAATAGTACCGTCACAGTCTATTGTTTCTAGCACCCTCAAAACTCAAGCTTCGTGACTGTATATAGTAGACTGTGGTATAGTGAGGATCACGTAAGTTCAGTTCCCAAACAGCAAATATTTCCGCCTTGTCAGTGTTGCCAACTGTTACCAGATATCACCACATGTAGTAAAATCACGATCCTATGTACTGAATGACTTCTTTACTCACCGTACTTTACCTTAATGTTGGAAGGTTATTCTAAATAGTTTCAATAATAATGAGAAATGTATTGCTATGTTCTATTCTTTTATTCCTTTACATTAGTATTAGTATTAGCATTAATAGGTTACTAGACGTAAATATACAACAAAGTATAGTATATAATATTCAAGAATCAAATCTGTTCCAAGACCAATTAAATTATTGTCACTTCACTTCAAAGATTCCAGCGTACATATACTGTACTTCCTAAAGGTAGATAAATTAATAACCAATTGACTTTTGGTTGGAATTCGAATGAACTTCTGATTATCTTTTGAAATTAGTAAGGAAATGGATAATACAACTATGCTAAAACTGAAATAATAATAAATCAACTTACAAAAATAATTTTGGTCCTTAAAAGCCATAAGTAATTTCACTTCTAGATACCTTTTTAAAGATTTCATTTGTTTGTAAATTGCTTAATAATGCTACACTTACACTTATTATTTCTGCAACTCCACGTCTGTCATTGAAAAAATGTATGATACATAACTGTGAAGTCTCTTTTTGGCTCTTGTGTCCTAAATTTAAATAAGAAAAAGCAAATGATTCAAGAAATGTGAGCTGGTGATAATTAAATACTCAATTAATAAAATAATTACTACCAAAAGAATATTTTATTAATTCTATACAAAAGATGGATTACACAGAACAGATGGCCAGAAATCATAGATTTATACACAACATACAGCATGAAACGATCATCAAAAAATGCTTTTTGTACACAATAACTTCTTTCAAACGAAGTGAAATAGCCAATAAGTTCAATAAATATTATGCTAATAAGTAATAACTATAATTAATAATTATCTACAAGCTGTAAAAGGGAATAAAATAGTATATTGTTGAAATTAGGGGGTTATGGTTTATTACGTGTATTTATAATTTTAATTACTTTTTCTACATTTAATTATATTTTAATTTCTATTAGATTAGTTGGTGGTGTGGTTGTTAGTTTTATCTGTGTACGTCAGACTATTAAGGAAAAACTGAAAGAAATATTAAATCTACTATCTACTTTATATAACAATATTTAATCAAGAACTGAATATTACTATTAATTTAATAACATAAGACCCAAAACATCTCCAAGTCCAGACAATACACATGCTGATTTTCTTAAACATGTTGGCAAACAAGCAAACTCACTACTTTTATCTTGTAATCTCATCTAAAATACAATATCTGTCTGGAGAAAATCTATCATAACATCAATTTTGAAAAGCAATTATTCAACTAATATCTTTTCGAGTTATCGACAGATACCACTTACTAGTATGATAGCCAAAATTATGGAAGAGATGATTTCATAGATTGAATTGGTTCCTGGAATCTAGTAACTAACTTTCATTTTATTGGGTTGACATTAGAGAATTGCATTCAACAAATGGACAGATTTTAAATTTTAGTCAAGATATTAAAGATATTTTAAACAGAAAACAAAACAACTTAACAATTTTAATTTATTTTCAAGGATCATATGGCTCTGTAGATATAAATCACTTAAGAAATTGCAAACTTAGGGTGTCCATGATAAAGTGTTACACTGGGTCAGTGACTTGATTATTTGATTCATTGTCACAAATATGTAAATAGAGACAGATTCATCTGGGCTTCCCACATTGTTGTTTTCAGGAATACATTTTCCAATATTAATGTCGATGGTCTAACTAAAGAAATAGATCTTATGATAATCTCATCATTTGCAGATAATATGGTTGTCTAGAACAAAAAATCACAGTCCACAAATATTAATAAACTGAGCCAAAATCCCAACAGACTTTTTGACTCTACTTGGAGAACTCAAACTTGCTCAATTACTAATAAAACACAATCCCAAGTTATTTCAAAATGAATAGTATATAAGTTAACTTTAACAGATGATGTTAAGAAATGTGATACTTCTCCAGACATTTTAAAAATCATTAGAAACGATAAATGATCTGGTCAGTGAGTGACTACATACAGTATTTTTTATAGATGGATCCTGTTTACCAAGCCATAGATGTAGTGGTGTTGTAGTACAATACCAGTATATTCCCTTTTACAGGGAATTATATTCAAACACTTGTTTGCCCCATTTTAACCGTGACAACGCTTTTTAGCTTTTTAAACATTCTGGTTATTGTATTGTGTTTGTGTTTAGTGAAAGATTTTAGATAAGGGCGCAAATAGCCATAGTAGCTGACGCGTCCTTTTTAAACGCCACTAACTAACTAACTAACTAACTAACTTCAAACACTGACTAATTTTGATAGTGAAAATTTAGATACACTTTTAAGCTTACAAAATCTCCAGTATCGACTTCATAAATCTGAGAAGGCTGTCATACTATCAGATTCAAAATCAGATGTTCTTGCTGCAGTAATGGACGTAACAGCATGAAATCTCAATATTTTACAGTGTTTTAATATTTTAAGCAAAATGGTCGAATTACATCGACGACTGGTAGTTCCGTGGATCCATGAACTTTATGGAGTGGGAGGTAATGAGGTAGCTGAAAGGTAGCAAAATTACTGTAAGGTTATCTATACCTGCATCTTACCACACTGTTAAAAGAATAACAAGATCAGAACATGACAATGTGGTAACAAAAATCGGAATGATTCTAAAGCAAATGAAAAAATTGCAATAGGCCATCCGGCGTCTGCTCCACGATGGAGGAAAATCCTCAGAAGAAACCAACTAATCAGACCAAATGGGGGATCCAAACTACCCTCGAGTGCAGCTCTGAATTTGCAGGCCAACGAGTCTACCGACTAAGCTACATTGGTGGCTCCACTAAAAATATGAAGTACATGGCACTCAGATTATTAAATTGACAAACCTAAACAATTATTCATCAGTTAAGCTATAAAATATAATACATAGCAAGCAAGTTAATTCAATTTAAAAGTATAAACAATTCAATCAGTTGAAATATACAGAAACTGATAATAAATATCATGCAAATTACTTCACATTACAAGCATAAACAATTCATCACTTGTGGTATACAGCCTACTATTTAATTTACAGCACATACAATTCATCAGTTAAGCTATAGACCTACAGTCTACTATTCAATTTACAGCATATATAATTCATCAATTAAGCGAAACAAAAATATAGTACAATACATAGTAAAAATAATACACCTAATTTAATAACTGAACTTCTATGAAAATCTACAGTGGCAGTACTCATATTATCACAGGCCATGATTGTCTCAAATATTTACAAAGAACTGATATTTCAGAATCTCCCCATGCCATTTCTGAAATCTCAATGAAGATATGGATCATTGTCTTGACTGTTTAACTTTACACAGCTTTCAATCATCTGGTTAAATATTGGAGTGCAAGATAACAAATGACATCAACTGCTGAACACTTGGTATCAATCAACCAACAACTTCATTACATTAAAGGGGAAAAAAAACTGAAAGAATTAATTGTATATAGACACAACACATAAGACAAGGCCGCTTCAGAACAGTAATTGGCAAGGCTCTGTTGTTTTAGGATTCTTATGTAGATTCAATTTCACCTGAAAGAAAAAAGTAGCATCTATAAGTAGTAGTAGTAGTAGTAAAGATAATAATAATAATAATAATAATAATAATAATAATAATAATAATGACTGTAAAGTATGGAAATTAATATTGCAATGTAATATCAAAAGGTGATTTCACACCATCAACTCTTATCATTTAGTACAACTCTTATCATTTAGTACAACAAATCTATTATATTCAGTTGCAATCACCAGTAGCTGTTCTTTCCTCCATTTTGTTGTTGGCTGATTTTTCACAAGTCTGCTATGATATGCAGCACTATCCATGACAATAACGCATTGCCCTAATGTTCTCAGGTCAACAACTGTGTTTGCACCCACTTCTCAACTACAGGGCTATTCATAGCACTATGGTAGTCCTGACTTTTCTTTCAATTGCATGAAAAAATTAAATCAGCACCTGCAATAAAAATTATACCTGGGCATATAATTACGTCACATGAATTCACAGCATTTAAATAAAGAAAATAAAACATAACATAACATGACATGACATGAGATCCTCTTTGGTGAAAGGCTTTCCCACGTTTTTATTTAGTCACCAATTTTTATATTTTTGTACCCTGATTTAAAAAATTACTCTTGCCAAATTTATGTAAAATATAAATCAATATAACTTACCGAGTATAAATCCACCTTTCGTTCCGGCATCTAATCTTCCACCCTCATTTGTTGGTCTATGAATAACACCATTCATGTCACTGGAAACTTCACCTGGTTTATTTCATGAATAAGTGGGTGATCATACTTAAAAAAACAGAGAGAGAAAAGCAATTCACATTGACACTCTAAGAGACACAAAAATTTTAAAGACAGGAAAACCGTTCAAGAATTTTATAACTAACCTCTAGTTATAATATGAAACTATTAATTGCAAAACATGTTGTTCCCACCTGAATTCATTACTAGTAGCCTATATTAATTGCAATTTCATATTCCACATAAGTGTTAATCTATTTGTTAGTAAAAAATTCAATCACTCAATGTCTCACAATACATTGAAATTTACCATTCATAAAAATCCAAGTCTCATCCAAGAATACTACGGGTTTAGGGTTCTCACGCTCCACATTTCTTATATATTCTCTTAAAAACGAATAACATCACTTTCTCATACATGTGTATAAGGATCCCCTTTGCTCCATAGAAATTTCATCTCTTTCAAAATTTTTTTCACCGATGATAAGGATACTCTAAATAAATATGTTTCATAATCATCATTCATATGTTCCAGAACTTTTGCTGCTGTTAGTACTTCCCTGTAACAGTAAATGAAAATTATGCCATATTTTTATACATAGGCCTATGACTAATATCAGAATTACATTGCATAAATCAACACAATAATTCCTGTAACTTCCCTACCTTTATGTAACTTGTCATAAATAAATCTCGCAATTGCATCTTTCGTAAAATCATCAGCATCAGTCACTGGATGTTTACGTAGTCTATGTTTTCCTGGTGTCACGAGTGGGGTCCCCTTGTGTGAATTTATCACTTTCGTGGCTGTAGTTAAGCCAAGCTGTAATAACAAACAATAACATAATACTTCTAAAAATTGTTATATCATAAAATTCATGCATAATACCAACATTTACAGCTATATGAATAGAAAATGATCAACATGTTAGGTTGGGTCTACGATAGGTTTAAGTAGGCTAATATTTAGGTAATTCTCCAGAAAAGCTACACCAAAGAAGGCATAATTTTATTTTGTTTAATTGATTTCTGTGATATTTACATAGTGATGAACACGTGGTTTTAGTGCACAGCCACAAATACTTTCAGCACAAAAATCCTTTGACACTTACCTGTATATTCTAATGCATTGTTGTAGTCCCTCCCTCAAACTTGTTACTAATTACCAATATAACATGCGAGAGGTCCAGGACGAAGAGAAATGGTTAGTTTCCCAGTAGTGCGTCCTCGTCCTCTCGAGTGTTATATCTTAACAAGTACTTTGGGTGGGGTAGCTTTTCTGAAGAAACACCATATTTAATATTACTTAGACCAGTCATGAATAAATTATTCAGCCAGAGTCAACGTTCCTATGCTTTATAGAGTATGTTATATAGTTATTATATAAAACTGAATTATTTTTAAGCACCATAACAGGCCAACATTCATGTAATATTTGCTGCAATATCAAGTTAATAATTACAATATGACTTGTATTTTCTTCGGCCGATGTGGCATGTAAATTGTGATCTGAACGGTTAATTTAATACCAAAAGAGAAAACTGGAAATTTACTTTCGTGCTGTTTGATTACTTGTTCGTCTAATTTGTAAATGTATTTAAGCTATCACCTACTGCAGTATTACAGTATCTTAAATGTATTTAGTTTGGCAATATGAAAATCACTGACTTGATTAAACATTAGGCCTAACCTAAAAATTTGTTTTGTTTGCCCACAATCATGAAATTATTAGTGCAAACTCCTAAAACTGAATACCACTTTGAAATGTATGCTTAAGAATACTTACTCCTAATAATTGTCCTATTCTGGTTGTAATTGCTGTCTCCGTTAGCATAATTCCTTCTTCATTATCTTCTTTCTTCAACTCATTATACACGTGAACTACAGATTTCTGAAGCGTACTCTGAATGCCACACATTTTCTTCCTTGGAGGAGTCACTGCAACACTATTTCATTTTTTTGACATAGTAATAAAAATCTAAACACGAAAGAAATTCATTAAAATTTGAAATAATATTTCTATCCATTACCCACGTGCATTATCACGCCCAAGTATATTATATTCATTCGTACTTATCTGACTATTCTTGAATTATAACCACAACGCAACACATAACATAACTATTATGTATTAATATTAATACTAATATTAATTAATTATTAATAAGTTCGAATTTCACTATCTTCCAGTAACCGGCTGAGAAATCTAGTACAATTTTAATTTCATGGAACTCCAGTACCGGCAAATATTGTCGATATTTGCCTCAGCTGCCAACATACCGGTTACAAAATCACTACCATTTATAGTATTTGTCAGTATCGAAATTCGAAACGAAGTTGGCAAAAGAAAATTCAACCTTCAAACTAGAAAATCACCATAATCCACTAGCATTTGTAGTAATGGGGGAAAAATGGTTAGGTTTCACCCTTAGGGTATCAAGTTACCTGGTCTTCCCTATAGTATGGTCTGTCGTTTCCGTCTAATAACAGAAAACCCGCACCTTCCTCGATGCAAGCTCTAATATGTTTATTTGGGACCTTCGCGATTCTTTAATTGTGCTTTGATTTTCACTCATATTTTCGAAAGAAGGAGCTGTTAAGTTCTGTGAAGGAATAACTATTATCTTCAGTCTGTTATTAAAAATAGAGTATTAAAAATTAACAGTTCTACGACTGATTTGAAACTTCGGTATACTTTTCCAATTTATTACACTCTATTTTTACTTACCCCTCATGTTTCGAATTATGATTATTGAAGTCCGATAATCAAAACTGATCTGAATATATTTTGTGAATTTTGTACATAATATATTCTATCCCTCTGATTTTAAACGTTTCGTCTAGAACTGTCGACAGCGTTTTTAGTTAGTGCTCGCATTTTACTTATGATATTGTTTGTGTTTTGTTTTTTAAAAGAAGTTTAGATAAGGACGCAAATAGCGATAGTAGCTGACGCACCCTATTAAACCTCGTTAACTAAAACGTCTGTCTGCGTTTATTTACCTATATGAACATGGCACACCTAAAAGATTTATTTGTCTATGCCTAAAGGACAAAAGCAAATAACTGTAGTACCGGAAGTAGTAATAATAATAATAATAATAATAATAATAATAATAATAATAATAATAATAATAATAATAATCATCATCATCATCATCATCATATAACAAAAAAAGTAACATTCTATTGGTGTTTATATGACTACTCCCAATCTCTATCTTTTGGAAATGTGAAGAAAGATCCAGCATATTTTGCTAGGCACATTTTTACAAAACATAGAACAAACATATCCACATTTAACTGACATTGTGTAGGCTACAACTATAATGAGAATAATCCTTAGGACATCTTGTGTTTGTCGAAGAACAAATCTCATAAACACAATTCAACGCGCTATTCGTCACATCATCCTCGCTGCCTACAATCCCTGCCGCTAGATAGCACTGGCGAGTCATTCGCTACAATTACCGTGAACTTTCCGGTATTATCATTGTAGAGTATTTGTTTATAGTTGATGATTCCGGCAAAGGGAGACGATATTTTTAAGTTTTTTTTTTCTGTAAAGCTGTTATATTGCTTTTACTGTATAAATGTACTTGGTTAATCAGAAACCAGAGATTAATATGGTATTATAACAATCTTTAATTGTGCGAGTATTAAATATCAATGCTTCAAGATAACTCGATTTCGAACAACCATGTCCATTTCCTGCCTCATCCATTATTGTACAAATTAAGATATGCAACATCCGTTAAACTCTTAGTCTAATCACGTAGGTATTGTTTTTGTAAATGAATTGATATGCTTAATCATAAAGAGTAGATAATGAAGTGAATTATTATTTTCATTTATGATAACATATTCATTCATTCATTCATTCATAGTGTTCTGCACATGGGCAGGTCTTTCACTGCAAACTCAGCATTCTCCAGCTTTCCTACTTTCTGCCTTCCTCTTTGTCTCCTCATATCATCCATATTATATCTTAATGCCGTCTTGTATTATATATATATATATATATATATATATATATATATATATATATATATATATCATTTAATTTATCATTCCGCATTGTAGTTTATGTACCCCAGACAATTAAAACTTAAAACCAGACTCATTGTTGGCAGGCACTTCTCCAGCTCAGTGTGAAATCAGATTTCGAACGGACTGGTGTGATTGTGAATGTGATTGTTTCCGAAGTGTCCAGTATATTATTCTTGATCTACTTCATTCAATTTTGAAGAAATATGCCGCGTAACACTCCATACGTACAAAAGTTTAGAGATGTGTGAAGAAAAAAAAAACGTAATGTGTTGAAAGATTGGGTGGAAGAAGTTGCCGGTGATAGTTCGAAAGCTCGATGTAAATGATGTAAGGTGATATTGAATGCAAAATATTCAGATTTAAATGTCCATACGATTTTACAAAGAACATAGAGCCTACAAAGTGATACTCTTTCCATAATTTAGTCTACATTTTTATAAAATTCTCCAGTTCCTAAAACTGTATAGTTTGTATTTAAAATTTAGAAGTGATGTGTTAAGAAATATCTGGAGTTTTTCAAGTACAGTTTAGCGGTTTTTTTAAGCTTGTGCAGCGGTAAATGGAATTCTGAGTTGGCAACACTGCTGACATCATTGTCAATCTTGGATAATCAACGAGCTAGAAAGAGTAAATAGAGTGGCTAGTTTGGCTTGTACAACGCCCTGAGTGGTGCCAAGCAATGACGTTATATAGTTACTTACCAAGACGAAAATTATGGCAGCCTTGCGTTGTATAATTCTGTCTGCTTTTCATGTGATTCGCACGGAGATGACAGCTATATATATATATATATATATATATATATATATATATATATATATATGCTTTCTGTGTATGTTGAATATATAACTGTAGTAGCAGAAGAAAAAAAAACATAAAAGATGTGTCATATTTCAGCTACATTTTATGAAGTTAAGGCATAGTTTTGCTAATTAGCAGCATTTTGTTGCATGCGTAAATGTGTAACAAAGTTCAGCATACTCTACAGTAGGTCTATGTACACAGTATTTTTTCTTTCTTTGCATGTTCTTTCTTTCACTTTGAAAAATAAGGAACTGGTAAAACAGTGAGTAATAAATATGAAACGGGACAAATGGTATTGCACTGAGCACAGTTTCTTCTGTTCACGACACTTCGAAATTCGAATATAAATACAGTACCGGTATATAAGCTTAGGCTAGTGAACAGTTACGATAGCAGATGCCTACTACCCAGTGCAGTACGGTAACTTTTTATTTCCTTCTCCTCTTCATTAAAAACAATACACTAGACATTTGTCTTATGCTTTTGAATTCTTTCTTAATGAACAAAATTGTGTAATATTCTTTATTTCTGCTCCTTATGTCCTTGCTGCTTAGAGAAGAAGAGCAATACCGGTAACATAAAAAGTAACATCAGATTTTAAAAGTATGTTATGTAGGTGGAAAAAGTAATTTTAAATAATTTATTAAAAAAATATTATTTTCTGTGGCGAGATAAATTAAAATTCTTGTTTAACCAAATGTTTGTGACAGTAAATATAGGCCTAATGAAATATGCCCCTGAAATTATTTTCCTTTCTCCTGACACACGAATTACAGTTTTGTTGGTTACATCTTTATTTCGGGAGACCTTCAAAATATACATTATTGTTAAAAAAAAAAACCTATAAAAGCGTCCTTTTATGATACATCATATTTTACTCAAGTTAGAAGCTTAGAGATAAAGTTTGTTTAACGCAGTTAGAGCTAACTCCCATTCTATAATATCTTATGGTATAATACGTAGTTTTGCAACTTGTAGATACTGGGAGACAATAAGTTCCACATCATTGATAGCTTGGATTTCTTCTCGTATAGGCCTACACTCTTTTAGTTCATCTACACTCAGAATAAAGATTTTTCCTATAAACCCTACCTTTTAGTGTTCCCCATAAATAAAAGTCACAGGGTGTTATATCTGGGCTTCGTGGAGGCCTTTAATTATTACTGATTAGTCTCGTACCGAACAATTAAAAAATCATCCGAATCGTATTCGTCAATTCCCTCATTGACACGGTAGCTGCATGAGCAGTGGCGGAATCTTGTTGGAAATAAACTGACAATCGTTCCGCATAAGAACACTACGTTTTCTGCTTGATTTTCGATTCTTCACTGAGCATGTTTCTTTAAATCTTTTAGCGAGTCGTCTAATTGTTTTGGCAGAAGGCACAGGTCTGTTTGGAAACTTTATTCTAAATTTTCGTCTTGTTTTCGCACACGACCTTCTGCCTTTTATGTACGTATTGTACATTTACACGCGTTCACACGGTGAGAATTTGTTGCTAGTCATTATCTAAATACACAATAATCACTAAACGTTATGCACTAACGCTGTACACCTGAAGAATCGAGAGTTTCATTACACGACTTCCAAGCACACTGAATGCCATATGGCTACTGGAGCTCGATTGCGCGGGACAAACGGTTAGCGCGCGGCGGAAACCACGCAGGGCGCGGCCGGTCGCTCTTTTATGGGGCGTATGATAATAATAGCTCTGTAGATGCATTAAAACTGATGCATAGGCGGAGAGAGAACCTTTTCCTTGGGGACGGGCAAAGCAAAACCATAGAATTCCCATATAACGGGGTTATGGGAGACATCATTTATCTCCTCTCTCCGTTATAGTTTGACCTTTGTACAGTATATCGGAATAAGATCATTTAATAAAGGTATTTTCAGGGGACATATTTCTTAGTGTTACATCCATACCCGCGATGTTTCGGACCGAGTTGTATAGGACTTGAGCTGTAGGTCTACTGCAAATTATACGATTAATAGGGCATAACTTAAAACAATCTCCCTCTCTTTCTCGTACAGAAACACATGCATACATCAAAAAACTATGTAATAGCGCTAACAGAAACTTTTTATATGAAGCTCACCTTCTTAAGATATCATATGAAATGTAAACTCTAATTATTTTGTTTAATCTCGTCTTTAAGTTTACACATTATACCAGGATAACTTTTATTTTTTCTGCATTGTTGTGCAGTATGTTATTCATATTTCTCCAAGTGGCAGCCTGAACACCTGCAGACTTCTAACACAAGTACAGGCTGTTACAAAAGAAACAACACAGTGCTTCCATTCCTCAAATGAGATATACATTCCGAAATTTAAAATAAATATTATAGTCCAGATACATGATTTGAAGACATTAATTCATCAATTGAAGCACATAAACGAAAGCAAAACAGATGTTTTGAATTCAATATTTCCTAACGTTAACAGAAAAAAAAGAGTTCAGACAAGTTTGGGGGGTCAGTGCCACCCATGCCACCCCCCCCCATAACTCCGCCTATGGACTGATTTGCTCTGATCTCCGTTGACGTCCCTCTGCTTACTATAGAGAGAAGGGGAAACGAGAGTGACGTACAAAATGGCGAAGCTTGTGAAGGGTGATGCGAAGATGTAGAAAGGAAAACTCTGATTAGAGATATAATGATCTATTTATTAAATGTTTTTGACTGGAGATATAAGTGAGAGACAAAAGAGTTCCTGGGGGGGGGGGGTAGAACGACGCTTTCCCTGTGAGGAGGTGGTTAGTGGAAAGGAATTTGGTAGGCGGGAAGCTGATTAGTGGCCGTTCTTGGATATCGAGGCTCTTCAAACAAATTGCCCGCGATTCGACGATCACAGAGAACCATCTTTAGTTATCGGATCTCGGCAGACTTGGCCCACGACTCATCAACCACTGAAGGGGTTTAAATTTTCTCTTTGCTAAAGAGGTCTGCTGACAATGGCTATGCAGAAAAGTAACCGTCGTCGTCCTCCTCGGCTGCCAGCTCCGTCATATATGGAGAGAGTATCTCGAGAATGGCACGTCGATGTCGATAATTAACTACGTACACTGATTAATTTGGGCGCCAGCCTCCTCGAGATTACTCCGGTAGAGGATGAGGTTCCCAGGTCAGCTGCAAAAACGGTCGGGACATGGGGTTTGGGAGACGTGCTCGTAGGTTGAAATGATGTAGGCGCACACCAGAAGTTGTTGGTAAGAACTATGAAAGCGTTTATTATTACTATTAAGTGTTCGTTTCAGATCAGCAGAAATGCGCGTCCAAGTGTATAATATCTCGCTCTCAATTCCCGCAAGTTGATATACTAATTTCTGACTTCACGTAATTATATAATTTGTACTATAAAACACCAGTAATATAACGGACAGTTGATAACGTGATGAGAGGAAAGAATTCAGACTTATAATAATAATGCAACACACGACTTCTTACTACACCCACTAAAAAATTCTAAGTCCGTAAATTGTTATACTTCCGAGTTAGGTTTGCCGAGAATATGTGGAGTGCAACTTCTCCGTACGAGTTGTATATGCCTTCCGTCTATCTGCCAAATCTATCCTCTACTTTCAACCACCAAACATAGAATTTCGCCCTCCTATCTATATATCACGTGTCTCTATTAAGAATCCTGATTGGCCATGATTACACTTACGTCACTTAAGACGCGTTCTTCAAAAATTGTTCGTTAACTAGAACATCTCCTACTTCCGGCGTCCTATTCTCTGACATATACCAGATCATCTCTATTGGAACCTGGCTTGGCGTCATCTTACTGACCACCCGCAGGCAAAGTCCATACATTCCCTCATCAGTCAACTCCACGCCTGGACACATGTTTCCTGTACCCCTAGCTTGGGTTCGGCCTTCCTGTCCACCTGTTACTTCCGTCTCAGATTTTTGAAACTAACTTACACGTCCGCGCATCCTATCCATATAAGAATATTAACACGAAATACTAATCTAATCAAAATCTCCTTATCCTATACGAGGAACCGTCTCAAATGCCCTCTCATAACAAAGAATATACCCAAGGGAATATTTGTTGTTATGAGACGCCCCAAAATAATACCTTCGCTACTAGTCTCCGGTGTCCCCTAATTAGTCACACTTGGATACACCTTTTGCTATGCTTATAAACAATGTACAAATTTACACTTACAATTAGTACATATTTACAACTATTCACATGTATGAATCTATATACACACCTCACGCCTGCTTACACCTCACACGTCAGTTTAACTGACTTCTACCTGACATATATACAGCATCCAATCGTAACATTCAGGGCACATCCGAATACAATGGCGCTCTCTCACTCACATTCATGATCGGTTCCTTGATACATACTTATACTTATAACATAGAAATAAGAATTATGAACCACAATAAAAAATATACGCTAAATAATACATAATACATTTTAAAATACCAATTAACCCTTTATATCATACTTCACACATTAGCTGAAACCTTGACAACACATTTACCTTCATAAAACCGAAATAATTATTAACCAGAATCAAAATTATACTAAACGATACATAATACTTCTGAAATACTGACTCTATTTATCATATCCCATACACAAGCTGCAACCTTGAATACACATCTCGAATAACGTCCCCTCAATATAAAGGACAACTTTATGTCTCGAACTAAAATGATGGTCTGGCACTTAATATTGATTCTAAAAAAAATGGATACATATTCAAATCGAATCATTCAACCTCTACAAATGAATGAACATAAATGAAGTTAATTAAAAAAAATATTCTATCATTATTATTAATCATTATTAATTCTTATTAATATCATCTTTAAATTATTGCCACAGGGAATACTACTTATCGCGTGATCCTACAAGAAAACACACAAAAAAAACAACTAATTCTGAAGGTGGCAAAAAGAAAACAAAAGTAACAAAAATTTTTCCCAAGGTTAACATTTTCAGCACTGAAATCAGTTCTTGGTTCTAGTTGCTTATACCGCTCAAAGACTACATGCACAAAACAAACACATTCTTATTTTTCTTATAATTAAAATCATATTATTTTCAACTTTACACAACTTCTCGTCTATTAACCTGGTACGTCGCCTGGATGTCTATCATGAATCGGATCGTCATTCTCCGAATGGGATCGTATGCGGCCTTCCTCATATGTCATTGTGCCATTCTTAAATTGACAGTTTACACGTGGAGACACGCTACTCCTCACATTAAATCTACCAGCATGCTTCCACTTAACTTTTTCTCCTCCTGCAGAAAAATGTGGCCTCCAATAGCCCTTCCTATACTCACTTCTTTGATCGTTGCAGTACCGCTTCCTATTGTTAGAAAATCGGTTCACAAAATACCGCGTGTCATTATTGTAGGGTTGTAAACCATGACCGCCAGCACTGTGTGGCCGATCCCTGCTCCAACCGTCATTATGGTCATTGCTATTGTATCCTCTGTGGGGTGGGAAGGCTTCTTCTGCCCTCCGCCCCATGTTTGTGATGGTTTTAGCATTCTCTTTCTCTATCCCAAACTCATCAAACTTTTCGATTACTCTATTTACTTGCTCCTTGAATGCTCCATAACTTTCTAACACCTGGCTCTTTAGCCTGATACTATTCTCGGTTAACCTATACTCCGATTCATTACTATTCTCATCGAGATTATCGTCCAATCCATTAATATCCATATTTATTTTACTTTCCACCTCATTATTATTTCCGGCTACCTTAATATTCAATTCCCCAATATTCTCATTAATATCCTCAGCTAATTTACTCTCCACTCCATTACTATTTCCTGCTTTCTTATTATTCAATCCATTAATAATCTCAGCTAACTTATCTTTCAGTTCAGTACTATTTTCATCTAGTTTCTCTTTCAACTCATTGATATTCACAGCTAATTCAACTTCCACTTCATTACTGTTCTCAGCTACCATATTATTCAATTCATCAATATTCTCTTCTAATTTATTATCCAATACATTACAATTTTCATCTAGATTATCTCCCAATTCATCAATATCCATAGCTAATTTATTTCTCACTTCATTACTATTCTCGGCTATCTTACTATCCAATTCACTAGTATCCACAATTAATTTACTTTCCACTTCATTACTATTCTCGGCTACCTTATTATTCAATTCACTAGTATCCTCAATTAATTTACTTTCCACTTCATTACTATTCTCGGCTACCTTATTATTCAATTCACTAATATCCTCAATTAATTTACTTTCCACTTCATTACTGTTCTCGGCTAGTACATTTCCCAATCTATTATAGCTCTCTTCTATCATATTTCCCAATCTATTAGATCTCTCGTTCATTATATTTCTTAATTGACCAATTTGCTCTTGATATACGTCAGAACTTTCCATTAACTGGCTCTCTAGCCTACTACTATTCTCAGCCATCCCACTCTTCAAATTACCGAACTGGCTCTCTAGCCTGCTACTATTCTCAGCCATCTCACTCTTCAAATTACCGAACTGGCTCTCTAGCCTGCTACTATGGCTCTCTAGCCTGCTACTATTCTCAGCCATCTCACTCTTCAAATTACCCATCTCACTCTTCAAATTATTACTAGTTTCTATCATTTCGTTCCTCATCTGATTCATCTGCTCCAATATCCGCTCTAACACACTATTTGACATGACATTGTCCGAACCTCGCGAACTTTCTTTATCTTGGCTAGTACTCGTCCCTGCTGTAGTCTCCATTTTTTTTTTTTTTTACTTCTAGTCTGGCTCCTTAGCAACATGTAATATATAATATATCTTCAACAATTCCCCTTAAACTCAAAAACAAAATAAACCCTACCAAAATGAATCACACACATGTACATATATATGGACACAACAATTGAAATGAAACCCTTTATGCTTACGTATCGACGTCTTCTAGGTTACGCCTGGTTGATCGTCTCCCCCACCGTCCATCATTGTTCTCAGCTGTTTGGGGTCTGCCTGGTGTTGTGGCCGTCGGTCGTTGACACTGCATGATACTGCAAGCTGCTCTACTAACACTGCTTCGGCTGTCGGCTCTCGCGTCGATCCCCGCTGCGATCATTGTTGCCATCAGCCGCATTAACCCTGCGTCGGCTGTCGGCTCTCGCGTCGATCCCCGCCGTGGTCATTGTTGCCATCTCGAGCCCGACGTTGGGACGCCAAATTTTGTAACAGCCGTCCTTCGTTGTTGGTCGTCGTCGTCGTCGCCATATCTGCGACGGTTGGCCCCACGTTGGGCGCCAAAATATGTAACCGTCGTCGTCCTCCTCGGCTGCCAGCTCCGTCATATATGGAGAGAGTATCTCGAGAATGGCACGTCGATGTCGATAATTAACTACGTACACTGATTAATTTGGGCGCCAGCCTCCTCGAGATTACTCCGGTAGAGGATGAGGTTCCCAGGTCAGCTGCAAAAACGGTCGGGACATGGGGTTTGGGAGACGTGCTCGTAGGTTGAAATGATGTAGGCGCACACCAGAAGTTGTTGGTAAGAACTATGAAAGCGTTTATTATTACTATTAAGTGTTCGTTTCAGATCAGCAGAAATGCGCGTCCAAGTGTATAATATCTCGCTCTCAATTCCCGCAAGTTGATATACTAATTTCTGACTTCACGTAATTATATAATTTGTACTATAAAACACCAGTAATATAACGGACAGTTGATAACGTGATGAGAGGAAAGAATTCAGACTTATAATAATAATGCAACACACGACTTCTTACTACACCCACTAAAAAATTCTAAGTCCGTAAATTGTTATACTTCCGAGTTAGGTTTGCCGAGAATATGTGGAGTGCAACTTCTCCGTACGAGTTGTATATGCCTTCCGTCTATCTGCCAAATCTATCCTCTACTTTCAACCACCAAACATAGAATTTCGCCCTCCTATCTATATATCACGTGTCTCTATTAAGAATCCTGATTGGCCATGATTACACTTACGTCACTTAAGACGCGTTCTTCAAAAATTGTTCGTTAACTAGAACATCTCCTACTTCCGGCGTCCTATTCTCTGACATATACCAGATCATCTCTATTGGAACCTGGCTTGGCGTCATCTTACTGACCACCCGCAGGCAAAGTCCATACATTCCCTCATCAGTCAACTCCACGCCTGGACACATGTTTCCTGTACCCCTAGCTTGGGTTCGGCCTTCCTGTCCACCTGTTACTTCCGTCTCAGATTTTTGAAACTAACTTACACGTCCGCGCATCCTATCCATATAAGAATATTAACACGAAATACTAATCTAATCAAAATCTCCTTATCCTATACGAGGAACCGTCTCAGCATTTAACATAGAGAGTTTTGATGGAAACTGAACGGAAGGAATTCGAAGGCAGGAATGATAGAGGAGAGACTGACGAAGAGGTGAGATGATGAAGTGGAGAAGGGAAGCGGATGGTGGAAGAGCTGCAGCTGGATCCCGGTTTTCTGCGCTCTTTTATACAGCGAGTCGCATCTCTGTCCTCTTCAGTAGCGGCCCGTGACAGAAATTCTCGGCGAGGTGGAGAAAAATTCTCTCCGGCACCGGGTTTTCAGCTCTACGTGCTGACGAATTTTTCTCCGCTCCACCCATCCTTCATCATATGGTAATGCAGAATTCCTGCACGGAAATATCATACGTACTTCAGTACATCACAATAATATGATATGCGTAAATAATCACTTAGTGATTTTACCCCTTCAGGCCTGATGTACTTTATAGTGTACATTGTTTCTTTTTTTGGAATGTCTTCGATACTTTTAAATATTTTGAAAAATTCAATGTGATAGAAATGGAGAATATTATTTTTGAAACATTTCAATACTTGAATTACAAATTTTAGTGTCCCAGGGGTCAAAACTGTTCCCAAATTTTTATTTTTTGTGAAGACTTGATTTGGGAATTTTGAATCCCCAGAATGATTATGTGACCAGTTTTTTTTTCAATTTTTTAAATATAAATTCAGGATTGAAGGGGTTAA
The DNA here is from genome assembly GCF_040183065.1 of Periplaneta americana. NCBI lineage: Eukaryota > Metazoa > Arthropoda > Insecta > Blattodea > Blattidae > Periplaneta > Periplaneta americana. Next base: position 149,299,999 of record NC_091117.1, read on the forward strand.
GACGGCGCTCATTCCGTCGGATCCCAGCCACTTAGTCACTCGTAATGAGTGCACCTCTGCACAGCGTGTTAGACATTGTGCCACTGTCACACATCTGTGACACAGTGCATGTGGGTTGGCCACTAAAGGGAAACTAAGAGGTGGAACTTAAACTGAAAGGATTCAATCCGGCATTGGAACTGGAATCCGGTGCGACCTAGTGGATAAAGCGTCAGCATGTAGAACTGAAAACCTGGGTTCGAGTCCCGGTGCCGGAGAGAATTTTTCTCCGCTCCACCGATCCTTCATCATATGGAAATGCAGAATTCCTGCACGGAAATATCATACATACTTCGGTACATCACAATAATCTGATGTAACTTGTTTACGTAGATCTATCTCCTATACATAATGTTTATTATTGATGGTGTTATTATTATTATTATTATTATTATTATTATTATTATTATTATTGAAAATAATAAAATGTTGCTAACCAAATAAGTTGCTATTTATACAAAGAGGTTGACTCTGTGCTCCTCCGTCCTTCGTATACCACATAACGATTTATGTTGCCCGTGCCAGGATGCATTGAAAGCCCGCGTTTTAAAATTATATTTCTGAAAAAAAATTGTCAGTGATGATGTAGGTCTGTCTCTATTTAAAACTTCCCTTCTTTAAATATATTTTTTTCTCGAAAAGGTAGACGCTTAACAATGTATTAATTATAGGCCTATCATCACTATCGCTCACATCTGTTTCAGTTTCCATTTTCTTGAAATACACAATAACACTCGATCACACTCACTACTGTACTAGTTGTGAAGTACAATAGTACAACACTCTAACGCATACATGTCAATCCTGTGCATCGAGTGTGAAGGATTGTTTGTGTACGTAATAAAAAATAGACAACTCCGCCACTCTATGCTTGCGCAGTGGTGAAAGCAGTTCGTAGGCCTACGTCTCAGTATTAGTTACTCTGAGTTGTTTCTTACCCTGGACGGCTATGTTATCTGTACAGTGGTGTTTAGATATGGTTTAGGTATGATGGAGTGTAATGTGCAATGTGTATTTCGATCCTGAGTGGGAAGAGCAGTATTTATGTGTATTACATAACGGAAAAGAACGGTGTTTGATTTGCTCCATGGAACTAGAGTGCGCAACACATAATATTAAACGACATTTTACTCATACGCACGCAGAAGCCTACGGATGGACGTGATAAATTATCAGAAACCGCCCGAGAAAAAGCCATTGATGAATGTCAGTCAACAATTAAGAATAATCCTTCATCCTACAAAAGCCGCGGTTCGTGCGAATTATAAGATATGTAAACTGACTGCATCTTAGTCAAAACCATTCACTGAGGGACAATTTGTTAGTGATTGTACAGGGATATTTTATTTTTACTTCAATTTTTATTGTACCTGGGTTTTTAAATGTACTTCACTCCCACTCCTTCTAGTAGCAAAATTCCACACACAACCAAATCCGCAAAGTCGTCTTACGGTCATAGTAAACAGTACAGAGAGAGAGAGAGAGTGAGTGAGTATAGTATGTTCCAGAAATATGATCGCATTTTTCAGTGAAGAAAGAGCATCCATTCACTATTGAATCATATTTTCGCACAGGTACTGTGCGTCCGTTTAGTTACGTCGCATTCCGGTTTCCCCCACCCGTTTCTGCTGGCTTCTCTGTAAAGGCCAATGGCTGGGCTGTCTTAGCTCTTTTCTGAAAACATTTGCTGTTAGGAATTGGACTTCTATGTAATATTATACAACTATTTAAAATAATTTAAATAAAAGAACCTAGTTAAGTAATTGTCACGTGATTCCCCCCCCCCTTTCTAAGACCCTCCTACATAACCACATGGACGGACAGTAGATAGCATATCTGAGTAAATTTATCTATGCGGATCGGGCAGAAGCAAAGATTGAATTGACAGTATGTAAGGTACACTGTTACAGAGTAAGTACAGAATCATTTCAACAGGCGTAGGATTATGGCTCCCCCATGTCGCCTGCTTTGCATTATTTCTTTGGGGTTACTGTGAAACAGTTGTGTTTGCTAAACATCCTACAACAATAGAAGAATTAAATAATTACATTCAAGAAACCATACATTTTATTTTATTGGGTTATTTTACGATGCTGTATCAACATCTAGGTTATTAAGCGTCTGAATGATATGAAGGTGATAATGCCGGTGAAATGAGTCGGGGGTCCAGCACCGAAAGTTACCCAGCATTTGCTTGTATTGGGTTGAGGGAAAACCCCGGAAAAAACCTCAACCAGGTAACTTGCCCCGACCGGGATTCGAACCCGGGCCACCTGGTTTCGCGGCCAGACGCGCTGACTGTTACTCCACAGGTGTGGACGAAACCATACATCCAGTTTCAGAAGATATGCTTGAAAACGTTTTTGATAATATGCACAAAAGAACTGAAGCCTGTATCGAAATGAATGACCATCATTTTCAATAATTTTAGTATCCATATTTTGATTATTTCTAAAATTTAAATGTACAGTAAATATTGTACGCTAATGTGCTGTAGACAGTATAGTATACACTGCATAATGAATACGTCCGCCTGGACAGTTCAGTTAGTGAGTAAAACACTTATTGCTAATACTGTACTATAAGGTAAAGGTAAAGGTATCCCCGTAACATGCCATGAAGATATTTGCATGGAGGTAGAGCCCCATGCTTTCCATGACCTCGGCACTAGAATGAGGTGGTGTGGTCGGCACCACGCTCTGACCGCCTTTTACCCCCTTTGATTAAATTAAAACCCAACGAAAATGATCAAACTCAAAATCGTAATATTTCCTAGTTTACGTAAATGGATGCACTACTTTTCTTCCCTCCTATAGCCTAACTAGTAAAGTTATTTGTATTGTATTTTACACTAGTGTCGTCAAACTTCAGTCGTGGAAGGGGTAGCAAACGGTGTTTCCGGTTCTCAATCGTTAATCCAAAGGTATAGTCAGGTTAATAGGTATTGGAAATGTTAGTAAAAACAAAATTATGTCCCTGTATATTATCAGCAGTGAAGGAAATCTGTCCTGAACTGATATCCACTTTCAAATCTATAAGCTTGTCTCGCAAAACTGTTGCACAACGAATACTTGAAATGGGCGATAATTCGGAACAGCAAGAGGCAGATAAAGTTAAGGATTTTATTTCCTATTTTTTTTAGCTCTTGACGAGAGTACTGATAGGAGAGATACTGCACAACTAGCGGTATTTATAAGGGCTGTCGACTAGTGTCCTGCAATGTTGGGGAGTCCGGTGAGTCAGGGTTCAGACAGTTCACACAGACAAGCAAAACGGCTTCGAAGCTGGGTACCTGGTTCTAATGAAGTGCACTGATAGCAACATAAAACATGGGGGCATGAGATAGTTATTATAAATTCACTTCAAATTAAAGTCCCCAATTAAAAAAAAAAGTCCTGCAATGTTCTATGGGGAACGAAATTAAACGCAGATATTAATATTATTATATCAATTTCCAATCAGTGAAGAAAGTGATTCAGTCATTTGGTTACAATGAAGCCGTAGCAATTAAAAATCCCAAAAACTATTTAGTGATGTCGTGATTGAGTATAATGTAAATTATATTTGGTCTAATTTCGGGTTTTTGCCAGATGCTGTTAGCCTTACATAGGCTACTTCTGTGCAGAACTTACTACTCATATAATACTGATTATAAATATTGTTCATAAATTGATCGTGCTGGAGAAGAAATTGAAAAACGCGTAGGGACAAAGACGAAAATGACCTCATCATTAGGTAAATATTCGTAAATAAGTAAATTTACATATGATTATTAGTTCATCACTAGTTTAAAATATAACAAATTTATAATGCTAATCAACATAAAATAAATAGTACTCAGTAACCTCAATTATTTCTCTTGAATCAACTGCACTCCTGCCTGCATTAGATTGCCTATCCATTGTTCAACCCCATCCCAGCTACAGAAATGTACTGCGTTGCATTGTGAGTGGACAGCAATATTTTTCCATAACCTTATCCATGGCACAATGATGCAAATAAAACTCGGTAGCACTTGTCGATTTTGCCGCATGTGTAGCTGCCATTTCATGGAATTTGAATAGGGATTGTCCTCAAATGTGTTATACAGTACTTGTACTTCACTTCATTTTTATACTAATGTAAATTCGTTAATAAACGAATATATCAAAATACCTTTAAGAACATGTTATTTTATTTTAACAAAAATTGAAATACAGCATTCCATGATTACATTCAATGTGATACTTTAAATATTGACAAATTGCCAAATATTGAAGTGTGGATATCTTGATCATTGTATTTGTCTTGGGTATCCGTCGCTATCAGTGCTCGAGTTTTCCGATTCAGTACTTTCCTGCAAAGAGAGAAATGTGGTTTATAATTAGGTCGATTTGGTGGGATGTTAATTAATAGCTGATCATAGATCGAGTAGTTTTTATGTTGACTACTTCGTTGGTGATAGGTTGATCAATTTGTTGGTAGGTAAAAGCTCAGTTGATTGTTTGGTAGGTTGAAAGGTTGATTAACAGGTCGATAGTTTGGTTGGTTGAATGAACGGACAATTGAATAATTTCAAGGGAAAAATTGTTCCGGGTCCGGGTATCGATCCCGGTACCTCTGGTTGAACGTACCAGCGCTCTTACCAACTGAGCTACCCGGGAACTCCACCCGACGCCGTCTCAACTTTTCCCTTCATATCCACACGACTCGCGTGGGCTGACGAAACGCCAGAGACCCACATCGAGTGCACACAGTCTCTATGTGACTTGGAATTGTGGTTTTCTGTTAACGTACACAGCGACGTATATATTATGCAAATCTAGTCTTTCAGGTGAAGCTCCCTGTAATGCAGATTTGAATAATTTCAAGGGAAAAATTGTTCCGGGGCCGGGTATCGATCCCGGGACCTCTGGTTGAACGTACCAGCGCTCTTACCACTGAGCTACCCGGGAACTCCACCCGACACCGTCTCAACTTTTCCCTTTATATCCACACGACTCACGTGGGCTGACGAAACGCCAGAGATCCACATCGAGTGCACACAGTCTCTGTGTGACTTGGAATTGTGGTTTTCTGTTAACGTACACAGTGACGTGTATATATTATGCAAATCTAGTCTTTCAGGTGAATCTCCCTGTAAAGCAGATTTGAATAATTTCAAGGGAAAAATTGTTCCGGTGCCGGACAATTTATTGTTTGGTCATTTTGTCGGTCGGTTGATTGGTTAGTTGAGGTACTGGTTATTCGGTCGGTTTGGTGATTGATAGATTTTTCGGTTGATTAGTTTGTTAATAGGCTGGTAACATAGCCAGTTGATTAATATTTTGATTGCTTGGATCAAAGGTAAGTTTTTCTGGTCTACTTTTATTCGTTCGTTAGGGGAAGCGCAAGAAGAGCTGCTCAGACTTTTTCGCCACATTCGAGTGGACTCGTTTCCGCTTCGTTCGGCTCACTGTCCACAGTTATCGGTGAATTATCTGCTGGCCAGGCTCAGGATTGTGACAGTGTTTCGAATCACATTCAATAAAGCGCGTGTAATATATTGTAACGTAAACCTCGTCGCAATTTTTTTAAACGAATTTTTGAGCATTAAAACAAAATAAAATAACAAACAAATAAAATAATGTATATAATCATATAATAATTGATATGTGGCACCATAATAAACTTTGATTTATACTTTACTGTGCACATATTTTATTTAAATATTCCGATAACTAGGGTAATACGGTTGTTTTATTTTAATCTATGTATAATAATTTTATGCAACTACATTAGAGCGTCTCGTTTAGGCACAATGAAAACATAAAACAAAATGCAGGTAACGTGTAGGGGGAAGACGAGCCGTACGATAAACGAGGGATGCACAAAGTTTTAGTTACAACATTTATGGCGGAGTATTAATTGAAATTATATTTTCCAAAAACAGGCAAACCAAAAGAACACAAATTGTAAAACGTTATCATAAACACATTTTAACAAGTAAGTATGGTAATTGTAACGTTGAAATAATTCAATATAACAAATCAAATTTGCTACTTATAGTCTATGACGTTGCTTTCAAGCAGCATTTTTTACGGTCATGAATTTCATTCTCTGTATGACTAACATAATATCACCTTCTTCTGTGGCCGAATTAACAAAACTACAGTATATTGGTCTGAAGTGGTCAGATACAGTGCCTGAATAAATTGAACTTTGAGAAGGGATAATTACGTTTAGGAAATAGTGTTGTCACTTCAGAAGCGAAGAAACGAAGGGAGCATCAAGTCGGCCGTAAATACGCTAAAAAAATATTAATACACACGTTGTCTGCTACTGTTCTGCACAGTACCGGTACGCTTCACGATACGTACGTTTCAAGATGGCGTTTGCACCCTGTAATCAGCACTTAGAGGATAGAAAGACAGGAGGGAGCCTAAGCTTGAAACGGCGGAACCAAAAAGGTGTAGTCCTACTACTATGGCATCAAATTACTCATAGTTCATCTCTTTTTCCGGTGTGTTATCAGCTGTTTTGTTCGTATTATTACGATACGAATTGTTTCGTGTTGTGAATGTTTCAAAAGTGTAGTCAAGTTCAGCGGGTGTTATTTTTTTTATAAATAACCTAATATTCTGTTCAGCTCAATTGTAGAATACGTCCGTTGATATGTCCCCCTATGCTTTAACATGATATGAAGGAGTGCCAACATCCTTCTTGACAAAAGAAAGGATGTGGAAATGAAATGTTCAGTCCATGCCACAACCGTAACACTTTTAATAAATATACAGTGAAATGTACATCGATATAATAATCTGCTAATACTCCTGGTACCTCCACATTCATCCTAAACCGTTTACGTATGACCCCTGATTAGAGGTCTGGAAGAAACCGGTAGTAGCAATTGAATATTTGGCGATTGGCGGTATTTTGCGGAGGATTATGGGGCGTAGAAGGTGTAGTTTGACGTCATATCCGTCGCACCGATTTCAAGCATATTTTCTTGGATTCCGTGCGTCTTTTTAAAGCAAGACATAAAGCGTTGCAGCAAGACCGTTCTTTTATTACTTTTGTTTCACCGTCGCTGCAGCAACCATGCAGCAAATCAAAACACCGCTTTACAAGTTTGCTGCACGATCCATCATGGCGGAATGCGTGTTTTCGTCTTTTGCAACGTTTATTATTGTTAAAATTGTCTAGTAATAATAATTCTATGTCATTATCATGGAAGTCGAAACTATTTAACATATTCGGTTCTTTAAGGATAAATTTATTACTGCAGTAATAGAAGCCAATATTAATTGTCCACCATTTTGCAGTCAGCTGACCTAATTGCGTTTTCTTTTCGACCCTCATTTTGCTGTAGCAAAGGCACGAAGCGCTTTAAAAAAAACGCACGGTTTGCTCCCTCCTGTTTTTTTTTATCCTCTCAGGTAACTCATAGAGCCCCGTAACGAGCATGGAGGCACGTTGAACGAATATTGTTCTCTGCGCATCAGTGAAATATGCGAGCACGTTTTGCGTTTCCTCTAATTGATTGATATTTACAGTGGCTACATATTTAATAACATTACTAGTATAACTTCTTACCGGTGTGGAGCTTGTATGACGAATTGGCGGAAGATCTGACCGAAAATTTCTACGTCGATACCTGGAAAAAAATTATTGTGATAAGAATTCTGGAAGAGAAGGCCTCATGGCCTTAACTCTGCCAGGGAAAATATTATTATTATTATTATTACTATTATTATTATTATTATTATTATTATTATTATTATTATGCAACTCAAATACATAATTTAATCAAAATGATTCAAAGCTTTTAACACAGTCACTGGAAATGAGATAAGATTTTTTTTTAAGTTTTACAATTAGGACTAATGTAATATATATAATTTTTTTAATTGAAATAATAATAATAATAATAATAATAATAATAATAATAATACTTACAAATGGCCTTTAGGAGAACCCCGAGGTTCATTGCCGCCCTCACATAAGCACGGCATCGATTCCTATCCTGAGCAAGATTAATCCCATCTCCCTCAAATCCATTTTAATATTATCCTCCCTGGCCTCTCCAAAGTTCTTTTTTCCCTCCGGCCTTTCAACTAACACTCTATATCGTCGTTGTTCCTGCAATAATCCTATGTGCAAAATATAACATTTTTCTGTAGGAAGAAAAAACATATTTATTCATCCAATGGCAGCCATACATAGGACAACTGTGAATTCTTACATTTTCGAAACAAAGAAATATAATAACATATAGCAGATTTTATTATTTTCTGTGTCACTATTTAAGTTATTTAATAGAGCAAAAATCTGAAAATCGATAAAAGAATGGTCGTAGTATTAGGATACGCGGTCATATCCTCAAACGCGGTTAAACTCAAGCCATACCCCGCCCTCTGCACCCTCCCTTGTCCACAACTTCACTGCTAGAAATACCGTATGCTGTAAAATATTTGGATGGTTCCTCGGAAATTATTTTTGATCTGTGCAGTGGCGACAACTCACGACAGAAAGTGGAAGCTTAAAGGAAATTAATAGGGCCTAAGTCGGGACGCATTGTAAATCAAAATCTGTAATTAAAATGTTTTCTATCCTCAGAGGCACGAAATTAATCATCCTCATATACTTCATGGAGGAATCGCCACTGAGTTCAAGCTCATGCAACTTAACAGTTTTGGTACCAACTTCCTAGCTCTTGTCTACATCATTCTCGATTAAATTGACTCTTAGATCTGAATGTGAATAAAAACCCGTCAAATCGTTATGGTCAAAGCTCGGAACTTGGGGACTTGTGTCTTTGAACGTGGCTAAGCGACCGGACTTCAATGTCAACAAACTCCCGCTTCCAGCACAGAGGTACTGTCAGGTCTGCTATAAAAGTGTTCCTGGCTGGAACAACATAATGATAATATTATGATAAGTTGAAACACCTAATTTTATAGCATATATATATATATATATAAACATGCAAAATACATCAAATTTACAGTTCTGCTCTGTACATTTCATTACAGTGTATGACTACATGCATTCGAAGATTTTCGAACCCATAAATTCTTCGTCTGTTAGTTAAACATGATTTGAAACGAAGGAAACTTATTATCACGTCACATGAAGTGACGGGAGCAAACTTAATTTTTTTTATTTTTTATTTTTTTTTATTTTAACTAGCTACCTAGTGAGTACAAATTGCATTTATAAAATAAAAATGTTTCTAGCCACTACCGTAAGAACCAGGCTCGTGTACGGTGTGGTCTTAGTGAATAATATAACATAAAATTTACAAGGACAGTTTACTAAATACAGTAAGTAACTTAATTCAAACCAATAAATACAACACAATAGCAAGAATAAAGAAGAAACAGAAAACGAGAGAAAAATACACATTTAATATAAATTGACAATCCGACAGAAGCCAGTGATATTCAATAAAAACATGAATATAGTCTATAGAAATAAAAGGTAAAAAAAGTACATTTGTTACTATTATATATCATGGATAATTTTACAAATTTCTTTTTTTAAATTTGAAATTTAAAAAAATTTCAAATTTGGAAAATGGTTTGAAATTTTATTATAAAGTCTTGGGCCTAAATAAAATACTGAATATTTTCACTGTCACTGTTTCCTGTTCGATTTTCAGCAGCTCTCGTATCTGAGAAAGATAAGTATATCCTAAATTTTTCTCGCAAATAGTTTTCAATTAGTGTATCACTACTAGGGAAGGTCCCTCTACGACTTGATTCATGGCTATGAACAAATTTTCCATCAATTTAAAGGACTGCAATGTCTTTCAATGAATGCCCGTTTCCAGCTCTAGTTTCTGTGTGGCACAACTTACAAAATATAAACTCTGCATTAAAAGAAAATAATGTATCTCCTCAGAATTCCTCCACGAAATTCTGTACCTAAAATTTAAGAAATGTATTTTCAAACTTCCATAACACCCATTCGAATAACACGTATTTTCTCATTCCTCAGACAGACCATTTACCTGTAATTCTCTTAATGTCAATGGCCTCGACATGACACAGTTTCTTCGTTCGTCTTCTTGCCATTCGATGTGACCACTTTCTTAGTACATACGACTGTCCCTGAGCACTTGCAGCTTGAGCTTTGTGTAAGCTGCACATGTAACCTTACTCAAGCGCACGACACACAAGTCCCCAAGTTCCGAGCTTTGGTTATGGTACAGCACTGTATACAGAGAGACAAACAGTGCCTAGAACCACTTTCTTCCTAACAGAGATGCTGAAAACGTGAATGTCCGTGACAACCTTCAGTCTCGAAATGTATTTTTTTGCAACATTAGAATAGCCTAGATTTAATATAGGCTATATTTTATGTATTACGATAGTAAAAGTTTTCTATGTGCGATACAAAAAAAAATCCGCGATTAATAATTCGTGATAGACGATTTGGCAACCTTGGTTCTAGACCATACATGGGCACAATTTTCGGTTACGTGAGGCACTCGATTTGAAATAGTTTGTTTACTAGGAGAGGAGACTGCAGAGTAGGATGGAAAATATAAACTGCTGTGGCCTGCGTCACCTCATCGTAATCGCTAAGGCGGTCAGTGGCGAATTATTAGGAAAGCGCTTGGTTAACGTGAGAGACTCGAAAACTTTTATTCAATTTGGCAAATTAATTCGGCAGCTTTAATCATAAACCTCTTTACTATTTCTCCATCATTGAAGTGATTTAAATCACAGGCGAGAAATTGCGTAACTAGCCAATAATATTCTATCACGTTGTCTAAGTTTATTTTCTTGAATATTCTGGTGTTTCTCAAGATTACGTTCTCGACCTAAAATAATTTCAGAAAATCATATTTCGTTTTCTACACACATTTGATACTTTTTTGTAAATTTCTTTTGGAAATAATATGTACAAACAACATTTAATTCCTCGTACCTTTTAATGCAGCGTGTTTAAGATATAATGTCGTATTTAGTATACTATGCAAATATTAAGATCATAAATTTTATTCGGAATAGTACGAAAAATAACATTTAATTTGTCTTACCTTCTAATTCAGCATGTTCTTTATGACATAAGTAGTAATGTCGTTGTATATTAAATTTATTAATGCCTAATAGGATTTTCGAGCATAACATACATCGTATGCTCTCCCCTTCTAAACAGCAAAAAAACTCTTCCTCCCATTTCTCATGAAATAATCGTTCTCTAACGCGTACACACTGCTTTGATAATGCCATTATGTCACCACTGATGTTGCTTATGAAACTGATATAGAACCTGCCCACGCCTAGGAGCTACGTGAGGGAGGAACGGGGACTTTGAAGATGATGTCACTCAGAGCGATAAGCTCTGTGAAGGTCAGTGAGGCACAAAATCTCAAGTGAGGCACGATGCCCATCTGTGTTCTAGACACTGATTGAGAAGACATTTAAACTTACATCGGGTGCTGCGGGCGGTTCTCACGTTCTGAGGCAGGCTGCGGTTCCGAGGTCACAACCTCCTCCTCTTCTTGACCACCTTCTTCTTCACCACCTTCTTCTGTTCGTAAAGAAATCAATTAATCAATCGTTACATTTAATTAAGGCACGAGTAACAGTTGCGATTTTATATCATGTTAAGATCCATTTACATTACACTGCACTAGTCTGGAGTGTATTTCCAAGTTTTGAACTAGTGCAGAACATATATGACAAATCAAAGACTTGTGTTTAACATGTTTCAAAATATATATACACACATACGCACACACACATCGGACACACATTAGCCTATTTGTAATTGGGACACATGCAAGACTTCTGTTGGCTGTCATTTGTCCCTTGCTCATTATTACGTCTCTTTTATTCACGTAATTACTAATTCATGTTTGTAATTTGCAATTCTGATTAACAGATTCAGTCTATAATAGTAGTTCAGGAAAAGTACAGCAAAATTGACTTCATAAATTTAGGAACACAGATATACAGAATGTCTCATAACGGCCATAACTGAAGTATTTTAATGTATCTAAAAATATTTGTGTTTTTACATTATAGAGTTGAGCAAAGCCTACTGTTTGGAATAGTTTCTTCCTCCTTCAATAGATGTTTTTGAAACAGTTTTATTTTAAAACTTTTAAATTATTTTAAGTAAGTGGGTACATTTCTTTGTAAGTTTTGCTAGAGTAGATTTCTCTCTCTCTTTTCTAAAAGAATCATGGTTGTAGTTTTTTTTAAATTTTGGAACTGTTTATAAAAATTAATTTTTCCGCCTTTTCGCATCTACTAGCAGGTTTCAGTCTCAGAGACCTGGAAAGTTCTTCTATTCTCTGGATTGGATATACTTAGATGTCCAAAACAACTGAACAAGGGATAAATTATTCCTCTGTTATGTGTTTTCATATTATTATATTGTTTTGTTCGAGTTCTCTTTTATGATTCAGAAACGTATTTTACGAATTGTTTACAATTTAAAACCAAGGGAATTTCTTTGAGACATTTTTAGAAATTTTATAATTTTAACAATCACCTCTTTATTTATAAATTAGCTCTCTTTTACAAAAACAATAGCGAAATGTTTAAATTTAATAAATATATACATACGTATTATAAAAAGGAAAGGGATGAAATATTTATTAAAAACTACAGGACATCTTATTATTTAAAGTCTCCCGTTGTTTCTATCAGTTATATTGTAAATAAATTACCATCTCACATATTGCAAATTTGTGCTAAGATGGTGCTAAAAGACTATTTCTTTTTACAATATTTGTATTCACTTCAAGAATTTTATTGATTGACTTGTCCACCTATACATTGTATATGACAGCTGACAATGATATATGATATGATATGATATGATATGATACGATATGATATGATATGATATGATATGATATGATATGATATGATATGATATGATATGATATGATATGATATGATATGATATGATATGATATGATATGATATCGATATAGATACAGATATATATATATATATATATATATATATATATATCGATTGATCATAGAACTTCTACATTCTGAACTGCAGATAAGAAAAATACTGAGGTAAATCACTTGCTGCGAAATGTATGGTCTCTGTGATACGTAACATGAAATGTCATTTAATTGCAGCGCGGAAATCCTTCAGGTGTGTTTGGTATAATCTCTTAATATAGAAATTACGACATTCGTTTTAGTTACTAAGAAGACAGGCGCTAAATTTTATAAAGTAACACATTTTTTATAATACCTTGTTGATAATTAGTCCGATTTTTCCACACAAGAACGATATGGAGATAAATAAACATTTGAAAATTTTATGAAAATACGCTGTCTTCTTAATGCTCCTCCCTATGCAGAGTACACCAGGCTACAGCACACACAACGATTTTTACACTAGCAAGTGTTAGGCACGTATAGTAGTGGCAAAAAAAAAACGGACCGATCTGAGCCTTGTTCACTCCAGAGCACGATAGACTGGTAACTAAGACTTTCGTGGTTCGAATCCTGCCTGGGAAGGAAACTTTTTTCTGTTCCTTATTCAAATTTATTCCCAATACTTTTCGATTGCTGGTAAAATTCATGTTCTGGGAATAATAAGTTAATTAAGTAGTAAAATATCGCTGCAATCGAAAATTATTGGGAATAAATTTGAATAAGGAACAAAAAAAAATTCCTTCCCAGAAAGGATTCGAACCACGAAAATCTTAGTTACCAGTCTGTCGTGCTCTGAGTGAACAAGGCTCTGAAATCAGCTACAAGGGTCGCTCCGGTTTTTTTTTTTTTTTTTTTTTTTGTGCCACTACTGTACAGTTTTAGACCTCAAGTACATGAATATTTATTTTTGTATTTTTGTCAATCCTGTGCTGTTATCTTAGAATATTTCTCCACCCCTTTGTTTACATTAAAGGTTGGCTGGTTCATAGATTAGAATGTTTCGAAAAGTTGCACTTCTAGGTGCGGCCGCGGAGGTAAAACTCAGAAATTTCATGTCAATCTAATCACAATGAAAGCCGAAAGAATCGTTCTTAAACTAATTCGCCAGTCTTAAATGTGAACATCTGTAACGCTTATTGTATGTCTTTACTAAACCACACTCTCACAGGCTTACCCCTACTGCCGTTGATGCTGCAGCTGTCGCGTTGTCTATTCCCACGAAGAGCGTACACAATGTGTACAAACATGTTTAAGATTGAGGGTCGTGCCGGCCGCTCCAAGGATCTGTATTGGATAAACAAGCGTATGAGATCAAATACAATATTCCGAATTCTTTAATAGAATACATAATGCATTGCAATTAATCAAATTTACCGTTACTTTCCTGCACAATTTTTAACTGTCAACACCAAGCAATATTTGTGTCTTCAGAAGATAATTTACAGAAAGCATTAGCTAAATAATGTAACTTAAGGTACAGTCACACATCGCTACTTTTGCAGCACTGCAGTACAAACAACTGCGCAACTCTCGTACTGCAATGTGTGAACAACGGTGCAACCCGAAAAGTAGCGGCTGCCGAACCTGCTACCCGCTACTTTTTGTGCTGCGCGTACTAGTAGCGACGTGTGAACAGGATTATGAGGGTTGCAGCCGCAGCATTTTTGATATCGGTTTCGTTGAAACTTTTGCTGCGGTTGCGACCAGTGTTGCCACCCAAATGTCCCAATGATGCTTTCATTGTTTGGATATATTTTAATGTTAGATGTGATGAAAAGAAATGATTTGTAACAGTTACTAAATGTACAACACAGTCTGAGTATACTTGCTGACGATATAATTCATTTTTTTTTTTAATTTTCCGTAGCGTAGTTTCAAACAGGAGGCTTGTCAACATTGATTACGTGAATATGCTGTTGATTATTAGTTAAGTATATAGGCGTTTTTAATAGCTTTATATTCCTAGTAAAAATAATGCCAATTTCTGAATACTAGTTATGACAGAAAAGCAAATAATAGATAAGTAAGCTATCGCATGAGTCCCATAATAATGCTAATATAACCACAAAGTAAATATTGAAAAGTCAACACGTACAGTAGTTGGAAACCTGCAGCAAGATTGCGGCTGCAAAAGTAGCGCCTTGTGTGTGAACAGACTCGCAATATCCAGTTGCAACTTTTGCAGCGCTACTTTTGACTTACGTGTGAACACAACATGCAACTTTTGCAGCTACATACAAAAGTTGCGCAGCAAAAGTAGCGACGTGTGACCGTACCTTTAGGAGTGGAGGTCGGGGGATTGTTTCGCTTGAATGGAGGTACTGCAGCTCGACTTTGCTCAAGGTGCGATGTGGCTTACGAAAGCGAATGGACTGCTCCGTATACCATGTAAAGATATGGTATACCCTAGATCATATATACCCAGATTGCTCGGCCTTATAGGTTTTGACAGTAACGACTTTTGTCAGGTTTACTATGCTGCTATCTAGTTATTACATAAGGAGTCACGTCATAACTCCCATTTGAATTCCATTAGCGACTATACTGCCATCTCGTGTTCGTTTACGGCGGACGGGTGGTGATCGTGGCGGTTTTCTCTTCAAAGTGCTATCGATTTTAACATAGAGATGAGCTATCTGTTATATATATAATCTAGGGTTATACCATGTGTCTAAGTGACATCAGACTGAAACCACAGCCTAATATATACAATCACGAAGTTTAATACGTAGTAAATATGCATCCATAGATAGTTGCTCACCACTAGGATCGCTAATATCGCCTCATTACATATAATGAGAAATAGTACCGGCACAGTCTATTGTTCCTAGCACCCTCACAACTCAAGCTTCGTGACTGTATATACTATACTGTGCGGAAACTAAAAAATTGTAATGTAAGGGTTTCTATTGGTGAAACAACAAATGCCCTTAGGCGTCTGTAGTCATCGTGGTTGTCGGAACTTTGGCTTCAGAAAGCCCTTATTGTATCTCCTAACGTGCGAGGAAATTAAGGCAGTGAATTTATTCTACCATGTAACAGTATTTGAGATTACTGAAACTTTTTTTTAACCTTCGACACTTCAACCTTAAACACATGGAAAATGGTTTGTTCCTCTGTAGAAATCTCATATTTCTTCTGGCAGCAACTGGCTTAAATGTTTTGTTGCTAACCTGTCAGAAATATGGTCGTTCCTAAATGATTGACACATTTTATAGCACTGCATACGCCTATATTATTAGTACCTTATATTCATTCTCCATTGACAAAAATACTGTATTTCTTTCACCATTTTCCCGACCTACTTGTGTAAGCTTTGCCGTAATTTCGTCGCCGTTTGCTAGATTATTCTTGCATAGTTTGTTAAACCGTTTCCGTTTTCTACTTTTACGTATGTAATTCATTTTTAGTGATACTTTCAACATCAGAAAGGTTATATTCGCTTTCAATAGGCGAAAGATAGGATAGATCAGAACATTCGTCAGGTACGCGAACGCCCTTGCAGTTCCCTTCGCCGGTCCTGGAACCACAGTAGTGAGATGGAAGACGGACGGAATTCAATAATACCTCTCTATTGCAATCTATTGGGAGTATAGGCATAACATTGTGGTTGTTGGTAGAAACGCCGCCAAAGAATGCATATAGCCATTTTAAGGATAAACGCCGCAATTCGAATTACGTCCTTCTTCCAGCTAACCCCTCAATTGTTGTGTTATTTGTCAACATATCCCCATTGGAATTGAGACATTTGTCATACCATGGGATCAATTTTTGTATCCTTGTGTCGGAGAAGTCAGCCGCCTGGGATCGGAACCAGTGTTTGACAGCCGTCTGCACCTCTCTGTCGATCCCATGATATGACAAATGTTTCACTTACGGTGGAGAATATGTTGAAAAATAGCTCAACAATTGCTGTGTCTGTTTCAATAAATTTTTCCAATGAAATTATGTTTTCTTTCTGTTAACGGCCCCTGGTGAATTAATTTTTTACAGCCCTCATAATTGCGGTCTAGTGGCCAAAATTTGTAAAATCACTTCTTTTGACATTAACATGATGAAACAAAAAAATAACTTTTTTATCTGCTCCCATCAGAATGTTTGCTTGTCAGCTCTAGACTGATGAACAACAGACCAAGTTGGATTCTTGAAACCACGTCATATAGATCTACTGTCAAGCAGCAAACGGAATACCTATCTTTGTGTGTTTATAATAGCGTTTGTTTCAGTGGCGGAATGTCCTAAGAAATGTGTTCACTCATTGCGTATTGAGTTTCTTTTCTGATTATCTACAATTTGATTGAAATCTGGCTAATGTTTGTGAAAGCAATCCTTAGTAATGTTTCTAATTTCTTGTTAAATAAACGTAGCATTCTTTTTGAATTAAGAAGCTTTATTTTTTTAGAAGAGTTATTCGCAGATATAGGCAAAATAAACACTAGACCTACCATTATTTTTTAGGAAAATGTCCGAAGTTTAGGATAATGTGATTTTTCAAGGGCTCTAAAGTAATGCTCTTCACGTAAATATCTACTTTTCGAAATTATATTTTTCCGAACTTACTGTAAATTTAAATTAGCACTCCGAACATAAATTGACATGGGGTTTGCAAAAAAATTAATAATAATAATAATAATAATAATAATAATAATAATAATAATAATAATAATAATAATAATAATAACTATAGTAATACTAATAATAAACTATTTAAATAGCCTGAAGTGTTAAATGGATGGCTAGTAAAATTTTTCCAAAAGGTTGCAATATTGTTCACTCTTTTGATCAGATATATTGTTTAGCGACTTCAAACATTCCAAATAATGAAGCTCCTTTTGTAGAATATGAGATTTCCAAAACTCTAAACAGTCTAGATATGCCTTTACAGCTGAAAATCATCAGTTATGTTTTTATATTTCCTTTGAAATCTGCAATTGAGATGAGTAAGATGCTCACAAACTTCAGCAAGGAATCCGAATTTTCATTTTCTGTTTACATTTCCTAAAATAAATAAATAGAAAGACAGACAAAAAAGAAAAAGAAAAAAATAAATAAAAACTAAAACACATAAATTATTAATATTAATTATACACCTAGTAATATTTTATTACATAATAAACATCTCACATTTTCTGTCCATTTTATTACAAAAAATAACTTTCTTTGAACCTACATTTCCGTGAAGAGTTTGACGGTTTGGACAGCGTCATGGTACAATATTTTATTATACTTACTACCTGTAGTACGTTCCAACACTGAGGCTGTGTTGTTGGCATTACAACACAACCAAATACCTGAAGGATCTCCGCGCGCTGCGTGAAGGCACAGTCACAATCACGAAGCTCAATACGTAGTAAATATGCGTTCATAGATAGTTGCTAACCACTAGGATCGCTAATATCGCCTCATTACAGACAATGCGAAATAGTACCGGCACAGTCTATTGTTCCTAGCATCCTCACAACTCAAGCTTCGTGACTGTATATACCAGGCCTGCACAAACAGCGCTCAACGAGCGCGCGCGCTCCTTCGGAGCGGGAGAGCTGTGTTTACCGCTCGCCGAAAACGGAGAGGAAGATACGTCAGAATGACATAGACTTGTTATAAGTAAAGGAGAGGGAAACGACCACTCAGTAACTGTTTCACGTTGCTTACCTACTGCTACAGTACAGTATGGAGGAATCTAAAAGACGGAACATAACATTTAACATTTAACGATTTACAGCTCGAACTTATTGATCTTCAATGTGACCTAAGAACTAAAGATCGTTTGAATAATACTACTAGCCTGGTTTAGTTTTACAAGACTAAACATTAGCAATAACATCCACGACTGCACAGGCTGGCTGTGAAAATGATTGCTATGTTTGGCTCAACATTTATATTTGTGAGCAACTGTTTTCTATAATCAACTTTAATAAAGGCAGACATCGAACATCTGTAACTGATGTTTCATTAGGATCAGTAGGCTACTGTTCCTTTCAGCTGCCAACAGCATAAAACCTCGTTTTGATGTACTGATAAATAAAAATATAACAAAATGATATTGTACATTTAAGTAGCTATAGAATTTCTATTGCTTCTGTAAAATAAATATTTATTTATTAATTAATAATAGTCCGAGATAGTTTTGCGAACACTGAACGGGAATTCATTTCATAAGCACTTGTAATAGTACTTCCTTTTGTGTATATTTTGTACGAGGTCCACCCCTACTTCCAGTCCACCCTTATACAGAGCGCAGCTAATATCTGCATTCCGCTCATGAGCTGTGAGCCGGCTCGGAGAGCGCAAAACTTGTGCAGGCCTGGTATATACTGTACTGTGATGAAAGTAGGTTCACGTCATAGTTTCAAGATCGTGAACCGAACGTGGGCATCACTAGCCTAAATTAAACAAAAGTATGTACAAGTAGGTCCTTACCCTGAGGGAGGCAATAGCTGTTGTTTTTCTTCGGCTACTTCCTTTTTGTTGTCCTTGCGTACGCAGCGGATTGTGCATTTGCTGCGGCATATTTTACAGATGCAGATGCAAATGAGTATCAAGATGAAGGCGCCTGCAGCCGTCCCCACCACAAACAGTATTAACTTTCTTTTGCTAATGGCCGTCATCGCCTCCTCCTTGGGATTCTGATTTTCCGGCAACAACTCCTCTTCCCCTACTAACACACAATATGACAGTGCATGATGCAAGAAAGTGTGCTTGCTTTATTCATTTATTTATTGAATTATGTATTATCTATTGTTTGTTATTTTGCTTCAGAGAAGTATACCGTCACACTTAATAAAACTATTCAAAATTCTATACGAAGGCTCTAATAACAAAATTAAAAAGGAAGGAAATACTGTTGTGTTTAGATAGCCTGGCCGGTGTTATGCGCGAACATTTGAGTAGGAGTGATGTGGTCCACCGCTGTGGAATAACGGTTAACACGTCTGACCATGAAACGAGCAGGCCAGGATTCAAATCCAGGTTGGGGCAATATACGTGGTTGAGGTTTTTTCTGAGGTTTTCCCTCAACCAATCGAAGCAAAGTTGCTGGGTATGTTTCCGCGTTGGACCTAGGATTCATTTCCGCCAACGTAATTACACTTTGCCTCCCCGTGGATGTGTGGTCATTCGTTGTTTATTTTATTTTTATTTTATTGGGTTATTTTACGACGCTGTATCAACATCTAGGTTATTTAGCGTCTGAATGAAATGAAGGTGATAATGCCGGTGAAATGAGTCCGGGGCCCAGCACCGAAAGTTACCCAGCTCGTATTGGGTTGAGGGAAAACTCCGGAAAAAAACCTCAACCAGGTAACTTGCCCCGATCGGGATTCGAACCCGGGCCACCTGGTTTCGCGGCTGACCGTTACTCCACAGGTGTGGGCCATTCGTTGTTGGTGGTAGCGCTATGTACCGTGACCTCTCCACAGGACTCATGATAACTCGTGGGACCGGATTGAGGGACCGCGTTGAGATGAAAGGATCATTTAGGCTGTAGAGGAGTTCGGAGGCGGCGCGCAGGGGGATCTGAAGCGCGGGGGGCTTTAGGGCATGCACACCATTCCATCCCGGATAGTACCCGAGCGACCTGCGTGCCAGTACAGTCTCGGTCAGTGCCCTCCCCTGAAGGGAGACTAGAGGTGATGTGGAGTGAGTCAGTTTCTCAGCATATTCAGTGGGGAAGGAGAACTGCTTATGCCAGCCGTGGCGAGAACGTGACTCGCGAGACATTGTGGCTCGCAGTGATAGCTGTGCTTGCTTCTAACCTCCGCCAACCCCCACCCTCTCACTCACTGGAGTCAAACTCCGTTCCATTTGTATTTGTCTCTGACCTGCGAGTGGCATATGTCTCTCTCGAAACCATGTACGAAAGTTCCAAGTAGGATGGGAGGACGCATTTTTTTGCTGTCAATATGATGAGAATATTAAATGTATGATTTGTTCACAAGTATTACGAGGAAAACGGTTATATAACATAAAACGGCATTATACTACATGTTACTGATGAAACATTAAAAGGTTAAGTGTTATTGTTATCATCATCATCATCATCATCATCTCTGTACGTCGACCCTTTTTCAGCAGATGTACGAATAATGCGGTTAGCTCTTCAATTTGAACTCACTGATTTACTATGTGATGTCAAATGAAAGCTAGATGTAAGGAACTGACAAATGTTGAACTTTCAATCAAATCTTTGCCAAAAAATAAATATCCGAAGCTTCGTTCTTTCGCTTGCTCTGTTGAAGCCATGTTCGCTACAACTTACGTTTGTGAAAAATTATTTTCAACCATTAAAATAGTAAAAACCAAATTTAGATCACGACTGACAGACAAATGCCTTCGTGATCAACTACGACTGGCAGTAAGTGACATAATTCCTGATTTTGAAACTTTGTCGCAGAGACATTCTGAAGACAGTTAATTTAAGGTTGTGATATTGTTCATTTATTGTTCATTTCTTTCTTCGTTACATGTACTGAACATTAGTTTGTAACCTTGTACTGTATAAAATTATATATAAGTGCTTGACGCAAGGAAAATGAAAATCCGTTAATAAGTCAGACAGTTGCATCACTTCCCCTTCGGGTATCCGCCTCCCTCCATAGGTGCAATGCACATTGCAGGTTACACAGTGGCTCGGCTCACGATTACATTTTCGCCACCACTGGCTTATGCTATCGTAAGTTATAGCTATATTGAAAAATATTGGTCACGTCCCTGAACTCCATGGGCGATCACAGTTTTTTCACTAACTGCTATCCAAACACTTGTACTTAACACAATGCAGTCTTCTCTTTTACTGTTCTACTCACAATCAGTAGCGGCTGGTGGTCAAAATAATGAGTGTGCTACAATGTCTATATCGGCCTACTGTATACACTTATATGGATTTATCTTAATTTGAGACTCGCCTAGTGACGAAATATGGAGTCTTCCCTCTGCAGAACTTGTCAATTACCCTGGTGTTAAACGTTAAATCCCTCCATCCTGGACATTATACTCTTTTCTATTGACAGTATTGCAAGAGCAGTGAGGTGATCCTGGGACATAGTGTTCCTTAAAAACGTTTTTATGCGTTTCAAGCAAGAAAAACATCTTTCTGGCTCAGCAGTGGTCATTGGTGTTGTAACCAAAATATTTAACAACTTCGTTACTTCACAGAATGGATCCTGTGAATTGTTGGAGACCGTGTTTTGTAACAATTGAACAGCCATCTATATTTCTGAAGTCGGATCTTCCGTATAGAACTCCAAGTTGTGTCTTTAACATTCTTTTGTTCAGTACAGTATAGCTGTTGACAGTAACTTCAAGTTCGCGTTCAGGAAAATTATGCAAAAAATTGTCAAAAAATTCGCTGTTTAACAATTTTGTTGCGTCTAGGTAGCTTAAAGATTGGAAACGATGAGTAGTTTCCTGAATTATACGGTTACATACCTCCTTGGCATCAATTTTCTGGGATTCAATTTTCCGTCGCTTGCTGATTGATTCAGGAGGTACCTCAAAAAACTGTTAGATGGCAGCAGCAGTCGAACATTTGAATTACCAAATACATTGTACATAGTTCCGAGTTCCTCCACAAACAAGCATTCTTTCCTTACGCTTTACTTTTGCAATCTCCAAGCTGTGTTGTGCTGAAGCTTACTACAGCACTTCCCCGCGTAAAAATAGCCAATCAGAGCAGTTATTTCAGCTTCGCACATGCGCATTAACTGTCTACATTTTCATGTAAGTTTTGAGTAGCACAACGAACCCCCTGAGGCACCAAAGAGCGAAGAGCGAAGACTAAACACTCTATAACGCGTCATGAACATAACAACGGGAAATTGTCAAATGGTATTGCAAACACTTTATTTGAGCAAAAAATATCATTGTGCTGTAGCACTGTAGCACATAAGGACGGGCCGCCCCTGCTCACAATAAAGTAAACTACACTTCCCGCCTGGGATCTGCAAGCATGAGTGACGTCACACGGTGGGGAGAAACAGTTTATTCTCGCGCAAGCGCAATCTCTGTTTTACAGACGAAGCTAACGGCCGCTATGCTTTCAGATTCCAGGCGACTAGTGTACAATGTCTTTATTGGTTCCATTACTGTACCAACGTTTTCGCAATAGTTAGTATACTATGCACTTACTCAAGGAAAAGCAGTAAACTCTACAGGAACTGCACAGCGAATAATTCATACAGTCCTTTTTTCCTTATCAGTAAGGTTCGGGTAAATCAGGATAGGCATCATTGGTCCGTGCGTTTTGTATACAAACATTAACTAGTTGCCACGTGTCCCCCAGCCGACAGTAGTGACGACGTATATTCAGTTCCTATAGTCTATACTGTTCACTCGCTGATGTTTTAGCTTGGGGGTGAGGAGCGCTCTTCCCAACAGATGGTGTTTTAGCCCAGATCACATATATAACAGATTGGCCATGTGGAAGAGAACAACCACAGAAGTCCACACCTGTGGAGTAACGGTTAGCGCGTCTGGCCGCGAAACCAGGTGGCCCGGGTTCGATTCCCGGTCGGGGCAAGTTACCTGGTTGAGGTTTGTTCCGGGGTTTTTCCTCAACCCAATATGAGCAAATGCTGGGTAACTTTCGGTGCTGGACCCCGGACTCATTTCACCGTCATTATCACTTTCATCTCATTCAGACGCTAAATAACCTTAGCTGTTGATAAAGCGTCGTAAAATAACCGACTAAAATTTAAAAAAAACCACCAGGATCGCCATCGTCGATTGGGAACTACAGTTTCTCCATGCAATTCAAATTAGCGTTATAACGTGTTTCCTTATGCAGTAGCTAGATGGCAGCATAGTGAAATTGGTAAAAGTTGTTGCTGTCAAAGCGTATAAGGCTGATGTTATATTTGTGATCTGGGGTTTTAGCTAATGGAAGGGTGTAGTCTGAAACAAGTCAAGACTCTATCCTATACAGTTATACAGTCTATCCTGATACAGCTATTTTATCCAAACCTTAGTGTCAAATGGACTTGCTTGGTTTACTGCGTAGAATGTTATGACCGGCCAAGCTAAACACAACAGTACATAATTATACAAAGCATAACAACAACAACACAAAGTGTTAGACAAGGATGCTCAGTCTCTTCAATTCTGTTCAATATTCAGAGTGAACCTTAAGTAATGTCACTAATTCTGGTGGATGATTCCATTAGTAGAGAGCAACAAAAGTCAAATACTATTTTGCAATGATTTGAATAGTTTTCCAAAAAGACATGCATTTTAAAAATGCATGAATTGTACGATCGTGCAACACTGTAATCAGTACGGAGTGCAAATTAGGTTGTTCTGTTGTTTTCAATAACCCCTTCATCCTGGCTTGTTTTGAACATAGACTTACTAAATAACCGCTAGACCGCTCACTGGCGCTAGTGTTATGCTCCCAAATTGAACAGCCGACGGGCGGCCATTTGCTTGGTTGAGCTGAATAAGTACAGGTTCGTTCGTGTGCTATTTTTAATCGCAGCAATGCACACAGATGTAAAGATAAAGAAGGAAGGGATGTTACATTTCACTGATTAGTTAATCTTTAATTTCTACAATATTTTGGCCCGTATTAAGTTACAGAAGACAAACTATTGTACTTACACGACTGTTTGTGCTTCAGATTTCCTCTGAGTAAAGATTCCCTTAACCGAAAATGGATAGGTGCAATCCGCAGAGAGAATTTCTACCCTACAATGAATCATCATTCAGGGTATCAACTCATTTCGAAGATAGTTGTTACCTCTCAAACTACGTTATTACCGTATACATTGTTATTGTCCTTCATCCACTCCATATCCTTCCCTTTCTTCAAACAGCTGTTGTTTCAGTGCATACATGAATAATAAAATTATTCGTCGAATTAGAAGATACAGAATTAATAATAATAATAATAATAATAATAATAATAATAATAATAATAATAATAATAATAATAATAATAATCCGTGAAGGTCCCAGACCGATCAGTCGGCTGCTGGCCTCACACCCACATGCCGAAGCAGAGGTGGACGATCATCCAACCAGAATGGAGTATCGTGTGGTCAGCACGATGATTCCCCCAGCCTTTACAGCTGGCTTTCGCAACCGGATTTTGCTACCTATCATAGCTCCCCAAGTGCATCATGATTCTGGGTGGGCACCGGTCCCATACACTGGCCGAAATTCATGACAAAATTTCTTTCCCCACGAGGACTCGAACCAGAGCGCATTCCGTAACGCGAGTCCTAGGCAGCATGCCTTAGACCACGACGCCATGGCGCGGGAAGGTACAAATAGATCCTGTTTAATATATATATACAAATTTCAGAGTCTAAAAGCTGAAACATGTTCATTAATACTGCATGTTCTATCCACTCATTATGTAATGGCACAACACATTTCAAATTCATCTCCCAGAACAAGTATTAGGCCACATAGCCTGTTAGAGGAATTTTCACACCATCGCTCCTTTTGACGACTCAACAGAAACTGTATAAACTACAAAAAGTTGATTTTTTAATATGCCTGATTGAAAGTAACTTTTGTCTTAGTTACGGATTAATGAAACAGTTTTTATACTACTACTACTACTACTACTACTACTACTACTAGGGCGGCCGGGTAGCTCAGTTGGTAGAGTTGGTTCGATCCCAGGTGGTGACAAGATTTTTTCTCGTTGCCAAACTTTCAGAACGGCCCCGAGGTTCACTCAGCCTCCTATAAAATTGAGAACCGGGTCTTTCCCGGGTGTAAAAGGCGGTCAGAGCGTGGTGCCGACCACACCACCTCATTCTAGTGCCGAGGTCATGGAAAGCATGGGGCTCTACCTCCATGCCCCCCAAGTGCCTTCATGGCATGTTACGGGGATACCTTTACTTTATTACTACTACTACTACTACTACTACTACTACTACTACTAATAATAATAATAATAATAATAATAATAATAATAATAATAATAATAATAATAATAATAATAATAATAATGCTTTTTGATTTTATACAACAGTTTAACCTACAGATTAAATTAAAAAGTAGACATTATTAACCTTGGTTATGAATATTCACATTCGGAATACCTATGAAAATGATGCACGCCTGACAGCCTTGTTGAATCCCGATAAAGCGGATCGAGATTGATAAAAATCCCGATAAAGCGGATCGAGATTGATAAAAATCCCGATTTGAGGGATAATAGCCTAGAACGTAATTTAAATAAGTTAGTCTGCATTTCCTATTATCAGATATTTTTATTTATATATTGACTCAAATGGTTACATTGTAAATATAGAGGTAAGCCGCGGAAATTTAGTAAGTCTGTGAGGTAACCCAGCTGATTGCCGCAAGGCAACTTTACTCGTAAGATAATAGTTCCCCTAGTTCTACCACATTGTTGATTAATTCGTTTCGGTACCTAGTTGCTGTTCTCGCAAGTAATCAACATTGTGTTTTTTAGGTGCGTTGAGTGCCAAAAAAAAAAAAAAAAGAGCGTTTTGATATTGTATTTTACACTAATAACAGACACATAAAATTGCTGCGTTTTGTAGTGCAGTGAACTATGTTTAAACATGAACTCATCGTCAGATGTACTGTTGCAGTACCGGTTCAGAAAAAGATAAGTTGCAAAGTTAATTTAGTAGCGAATGGTTAAAACATATTCGTGGTTAATAAAAGAAAAAACGATTAGCCTGTAGTATTCACTGTACTGTGTGTCTTTCGTATTTTAGTGTTTCTCAGGGAGGCAAATATTACATTAAAAGCACGCGAATACTACTTTGCAGAAAACAACTATAAATCACTTTGATAAAGTGATGATAAATCTGATGTCTTAAGTTAGCTTCTTATATCCCAATTTCCCTCGCAGAAAACCTAGCAACTCTGCTGACAGGAGACACACGTTATTAAAGATATATCGCAAAGGAAGTATTGTTGCTTTAAACAAAAACATTTAGCTTTCGAATACGCAATACAACACGTATTCAAATAGCGGTTTTGAAATCCCGCGCGTTTTCTAACAAACAAATGGCGGCTTTCTGCTGCTTCAATTTGGGAACATATTTCTCAGTTCTCCGCTACGGCGTGGTAGGGGCTCGGTTTTGAACAGGGAAGTGGGAAGTCATTGCCATGTACCTTGTTTTTAAACTCGTAAGAAAAAAGTTATACAGATCATATAACGTTTAATTTTTCTTTGTGAGAGAACGGAGAATGAATAGTGCTCATTTCACGTTAAACAAAATAACTCTGAAAATTTAAAATAAACTCTACAATTTAATTAATTAAATGTTCATAAAATACAGACAATAAGCTACGCTTTTTTTTACTCGGTTATTTAACGACGTTGTATCAACTACGAGGTTATTTAGCGTCGATGGGATTGATGATAGTGAGATGATATTTGGCAAGATGAGACCGAGGATTCGCCATAGATTACCTGACATTTGCCTTATGGTTGGGGAAAACCTCGGAAAAAACCCAACCAGGTAATCAGCCAAAGCGGAAATTGAACCCGCGCCCGAGCGCAACTCCGGATCGGCAGGCAAGCACCTTAGTCGACTGAGCTACAGGTACGCCGGTGGCACGCTTATTTCAAAATTTATTTAAAATATTTAAAAAATATTTCTACACTATCATTTCAATTTGATATTCTGGAGAACGTAAACAATAACGATGCAAATTTCTCGTTATAAAAACGAAGTTTTAAAACATTTAATACTCCACAGGAAAAAATGGATATACGATATGCTTATTTTACCTCAGACAAACAAAATAAAAGTATAATTTTGAAACTCTTAAATTTAAATTTAAGTAAATATTCGATGAACACAGACAATAAGAAAAGCTTGCAGTTATAATATTGTAACAACTACAGGACCATATGCCTCTCGTCAGTTGTATATAAGCTTTATAGAAGGGTGTTGGAGAGACGCCTCAGGAAAATTGTAGAGGAAGATATTATGGAAGGAGAACAGAAAGCGTTTCGTCCAGAAAGACAGACACAAGATCATGTGCATACCATGTGTATTATGGAGAAGAGAATCGCCAAAAATAGGGATGTATTCCTTGCCTTCCTTGACTTGAAAGCTGCTTTTGACTCAGTTCCTCGACAACACGTATGGGAAATATTGGAGGGAAAGAAAATTCCAACAAGATTATTCAATGCAGTGAAAACCGTATATCATAGTCCTATGGGAGAAGTCCGAATGGACGGAGAACTCTCAGGAGGGTTCAATATTGATAAAGGTATCAGGCAGGGAGACAGCCTTAGTCCACTCCTATTCAATGTCTTCTTGGATGAAATTGCTAAAATGTGTAAGCGACGAACCCATAGAACGAAATCAAGTACTTTCGTTACTGATATATCAGACACACTCGAAAGACTACAGAATAGGGTGACCAGATCCACATCGATAAAAAAGAGGACACAAAGCTTCAAAAAGGAGGACGTTGTTCGAAAAAAGAGAGAGAAAATATGTACTTAGCTTTAGGCTTAGGTGTAATTAGTCTTCAAATTATGTCAATATCTATTCTATTACAAAATATTTACAGTACAGATTTAGGCTTATATCATATTTAAAAGTATGTTCATACCTATTTTATTACAAAATAATTATGAAAACAATAATAATCATTTTACAATTAGCTACATATGAAAGTCAAGGGAACTATAATTATTAAAGGGGACAGAAAATATCTAATTAGATTTACATTCGAATCTCGATCTCTCGATTTGCTAACTACCTGTCAGCAACGACCATAACAAGGGGGAACAAAAAGAGTTATTATGATCGTTGGCAAAGAGTATATTCCGTCGATGCTGCTGCCACCTACAGGCAAGTTACGGTACTTGAAAAAGGTGTCAAATCAAATAATTTCAAAATATCAGGCATACAAGTTACGAAAAGGAGGACATATTTTCTTAATTTTTTTTTTTAATCCGCCCGGACCCCGGACAAAGGCCTAAAAAGGAGGACATGTCTGGATAAAAGAGGACATCTGGCCACCCTACTCCAGCAGGCAGTGAAGAAGTGGAATGAAAAGTTAAAAAGGAAGGGCATGAAGGTCAATAACGAAAAGAGTATAGTAATTTGGGTGACTAAAGAGGACAAGCAAAATGAAGATATAAATATAACATTTGATGGAAAGCAATTAGACAGAGTTGAAACATACGAATATCTAGGCACTATATTAAGCAGTGATGGGAGAATAGAGCAGGAAGTAATGAATCGGACGAAGAAGGCAGCCTCAGCATATTATCAAATGAGCAACACATTAGTGAGAAAGAGAGAAATTAGCTTAAGAAATAATCCCAACCTTGTCCCCATTATGTTGTATGACATAGAAAGCTTAGCCCCCCAGGATAATTATCTCAGCAAATTCCAAGCTATAGAGATGAAATATCTGAGAGGAATAATGGCAAAAACTAGGAGAGGTAGGATATGCAATGAAAGAATACGTGAAGAGGTAACACTAGAGGTGGTAGAGGAACGTCAGTTAAGTAGTTTGGACATGTGAATAGAATGAGTGAGGGCAGGATAGCCAAGCAAGTGATGGAAATGCGGGTGTGGGGTAGAATAGGAAGAGGACGGCCAAGAAACACGTGGGGGAATAGAATAGAAAAAGTTGGAATGAAGCGTAAGAAAACTAAAGGGCCCCCACACACGCACATTTCTGAATGCACTCCTGGAGTGTACCCGAGTGTACAGCTGTCAAAAGAAAAAGTGGCCGCTCTCTAGATACCAAGTTCCCTTCGGATATCTCCGCTACAATTCGTAGACAGGCGATGTTACATGTTGTTGGACCATGATGCCTGCTATATACAATTATAATTAAAGTATTCTCCGTGTTACACTTGTAGCATAATGGTAGCGTTCCGGGCTGGTATTCGTGAGGTCGTGTGTTCGAACACCACCGAGTGCTTTTTATGTTTTTTTTTAATAGAGAGAAAATATAATTGCTGATGTCTTCTTTATGAGTGTTTTAGTAGGCCTAATTAACATCAGGTTCATGAATGCATTATGCCATGAATTTATCATGATCTATTACGACATTATGGCTATAAATGGGAAGAAAGAAACAAAAATTTTATACTCAACAAAAATATCTTTCTTGGCATAAACGAAACAAGCATACTGGCGTCTGCCTTAGAAAATTCAAACAATTAGAAGTTTAAAAACCACACCAAAAGCCACGATTCAATATTTAGTCCATCTTCCTCCAATCTCGATCACATTTTGCAGTCGAATGGACATGTCCTGGACGAGCATCCACAAATCATCAGGACGTCTTGGAGGAAGATTAGACCAATTTTTCCGCATATTATTAGACATCTTTACTTGTGCCCCCATGGCTCAGTTGGAAGAACGTCCGAATTCAGATGTCAACGTGTCAAGCTCAAATCCTCGTCATTCCTTTTCATTTTATTGTGTTACAGGATAGTATAATGTAATAATATAGGAAGAAAAAACTAACACTAGTATCATGCAACTGTATTTTCTCAAATCAAATATTAAATTTATATTATATATATCGGTAAAAACATAACAGAATATAAATGATAACTTGAATATTATTTATATCGCTAAAGAACTATGACAGAATATAAAAGATAACTTGAATATTATTTATATCGCTAAAGAAGATAAAAGAATATAAATGGTAACTTTATTACCATTTATTTCGCTAAATCACGATAACAGAATATAAATGATAACTTGAATATTATTTATATCACTAATAACGATAATAGAATATATACGATAACTTGAATATTATTTATATCGCTAAAGAATCATAACAGAATATAATGGTAACTTGACTATTATTTATGCCGCTAAAGAACGATAACAGAATATAAATGGTAACT
Source organism: Periplaneta americana (assembly GCF_040183065.1). NCBI lineage: Eukaryota > Metazoa > Arthropoda > Insecta > Blattodea > Blattidae > Periplaneta > Periplaneta americana. The sequence continues at coordinate 149,330,754 of NC_091117.1, forward strand.
TGAATATTATTTATATCGCTAAAGAACGATAACAGAATACAAATTATAAGTTGAATATTATTTATAACGCTGAAGAACTATAACAGAATATAAAAGATAACTTAAATATTATTTATATCGCTAAAAAACGATAACAAAATATAAATGGTAACTTTAGTATTATTTATTTCGCTAAATCACGATAACAGACTATAAATGATAACTTGAATATTATTTATATCACTAAATAACGATAATAGAATATAAATTATAACTTTAATATTATTTATATCGCTAAAGAACGATAACGATATAAAATGATAACTTGAATATTACTTATATCGCAAAAGAACGATGCAGAATACAAATGATAATTTGAATAATATTTATATCGCTAAAGAATGATAACAAAATAAAATGATAAGTTGAACAAGACTCGAACTCACAACCTTCGAATCATTAAGCCAGGGGTCGTCAGCACAGAGCACGCTGGGGCTAGAATCTCTTACGCGGGGAAAACGCAGTGCACTAGGGTGCACTCCGTAGCTGCTAGCGGGTGTGCTCTCTATCTCTCCCTGTTGCACGACGGTGTACACCGGACAGCACCGCGTACCCTTTGCACATTTCAGCGAGTGTTGACGACCACTGCATTAAGCGAGCACTCTACCGCTACTCTACGAGACGCAAATATCGAATGACTCCATAGTTCCAAAACTGCTTCTACAAGCGCGAGCATCGTGTAACATCACCGTGATCCGAAGTGAACTTAGAAAATATTCGCTGTTCACGAGTGCAGCCACTTATTTTTGACAGCTGTACATTCTTGGGTGTTAGGAGTGCACACTCCCCGATTTGACCACAGACGACTCAATTATGAGTGCACTCCCAAGCGAACAAAATGCCATTCTTCTTATTTCTTTTTAAGATAATTAGCGGCGGCTATCATAGTTACAGAAACTAGGGAAGCTAAAGGTAAAAAGAAACAAGCAGACACGATACTGGACTAAGAACTGAAACTGGTTTCTGCAAAGAACTATACTTATCCACATTTCAGAGCATTGTCCTCCTGGCAGTAGTTAATGCAAACTACGAATCTATTTATGCTGATGTTGGGACAAATGGACGGATTTCTGATAGGACGATTGACGAAACAATATAGTCCGTGGCGCGAACAACCTGTGAAGGGCCAAGGCCCACCAGTCGGTTGTTGGCCTCACGCCCACATGTACCAGCAGAAGTGAACGATCATCCAACCAAGCTATGGTATTGTGCTTTCAGTATCATGAACCCCCATTCCTTACAGCTGGTTTTCGAACCCGGATTTCGCTACCTAGCGTAGCTCCTCAAATTTATCACGGTGCTAGGTGGGCACCGATCCCATATACTTGCCTAAATTTCATGATAAAATTTTTACCCATCGAGTCGTAGACTAAATAACTATTGTTATATCACTGGAATTCATAACGATTTTTTTGTAAGTCTGCGTACCTTCTGACGGGAACTGAGGCTGGCCGAATGGGAATGGAATCTCATTTTGCTCGTCGTCACTCACGCGCTCACTGCTGTCTCCATCCTCGACGTCTTCGTGTGTTCCGAGCCCTGTTCAACAACACACAAACATTTAAGCAGCAATGCCAAGTAACTACCGTCCAACATGTTAACAAATGCATGTACTAGGTGAACATTTTGCATGTGAAACATAAACAGCAGCGCTGCGATCTTATGTTGTTACTGTGTGGGAAAGAGATGACATTTTATAGTCTATTCTATGACTAGAACAAGAAAGCATTCATACTGTGTAGATGATGTAACAGCATCGCGCTGTGTACTAGTACAAGCAACAGCCACTTCACAAACAAGATGGTCGGATAATATTATAGTTAATCATTATTGGTTTTGGTTGAAGGGCGCAAGTTGATACAGTATTTACACTAAAATTAAATCGATCTCTTAAAGTTTTAAAAAGTGACATGGAAGAGAAAAAGACCATGTAGCCTAGAACATATCTGGAGATTAACAAACTGCGGATGGTACCATACATACTGTGCGAATTTGGGTACAAACAGTTCACTTTTTTTAATTGTGGCAAGAAAAATCCAAAATAGAGAAATAAAATCATATTTATGACTAGTGTAGGCAATTTTTATTTCGTGTACGTTTATTTTGTTAGGCTGAAGCACGAAATTGGTTGTTATTTCCTGATAACTCTCCATGAAATAATGATGCACTCCGGATGAACAAAGGAAATATTTAGTGCGATTTTTATTTTGTGAAATTTTTTAGACTAGCTGAAATGTTTTCAGATAAACTCGTTTCAAATGCTGTTATTGGTATTAAGTGTGGTAGTAATTTAAAATAAAAATACAGGGTGGACCGCTCGAATGTACCTAATTTCAATTGTATGTGACCAGTGAACGGTTGAAGATAGAACCTTACGGTAACGTTTATATGAAAGGAAAACTCAACAAGTTTCGAATCCTATCGGTAGATGGTGCGCAGACACGGTTTCTTTTCGTAGATTGTATCGATTGTCAAAATGGCGACACCGCAGATGAAAAAGCAAACTGTGTTGTGGTATGAGGAGTTTAAATCAATGGTTAGAGTTCAAAGGGAGTATCGATGAGTGTTTAACCATGATGCTCCAACTGCTAAAACCATTAAGAAGTGGCACGATACATTTTTAGCTACAGGATCGGTGTTGAAGAAGCGTGGCAGTGGTCGTAGAACATCCGACGAAATAGTTGCAAATGTTCAAGCCGCGTATGAGCGAAGCCCGGGGAAGTCATCAAGAAGAGCTTCGCGGGAACTTCAAGTACCAAAATCAACATTGCAACGAACTGTCCACAAACGTCTCAAACTATATGCATACAAAGCGCAGTTAATGCAACGTCTGGAGCCGGATGACAAACCCAAACGAGTGAAATTCGCCAATACATTTCTTTCACTGGGGCTACGTCAAAGATAAAGTGTACGCCACCCCAGTCAGAGACCTTCGTGATCTTCGGGAGCGCATCATGTCTTCTGGAATGCTCTCAATAGCCTCTATTGAGAGCATTCCAGAAGACATGCTCCAACGTGCTTGGCAAGAAATCGTTCATCGCCTCGAAATCGTCACAGTGACAGCTGGAGCTCACGTAGAGATATGGTGATGTACATATCGAAACTTGTTGAGTTTTCCTTTCATATAAACGTTATTGTAGGTTTCTATCTTCAACCGTTTATCAGTCACATACAATTGAAATTAGGTACATTCGAGCGGTACACCCTGTAGATGTTTCATAATCGTTTTAGCGAATTAATTAGAATGATCATTTGATATGTTCTTAGGTAACATGAATAGTTGGCAGAGGAGAGAGTAAAACTTATCAAGGAAGTACTAGTTAGAAATAACTTGACCAATGAAAAGAAAATATAGACCTTCCGTGAATAAGTGGCCAGACGTTCGACCTGTCTCACGCAGGCGTACTGCTTGGAGTCCTTTTCTAGCCTGGGATTTTCCATAGGAAAAATTCATAGTGATATTTGTAGTGCGGTTCTTCTCGGGGTCCTCTCGTTTGCCCATTTTCTGCTACTACATCATTCCGTTTGAACTCCATTACGTCATTATTCCACAGCATTCCCCGACTGATTTATTTCACGAGGGTTGGATCCGGAATGGATCTTTGAAAAGACGTCCCTTAAACCTGAGAAAAACCCTCTGCAACGCCTGTTTTGTCCATCACAAATTCCACCCAAACCTGAACGGGGATCGAACTCGGGCCGCTTGGATGGAAGGTCAACGCGATAGCACAGTAGCCACATACACGGCTAGCATTCCACGAAATCCAGGCGGCTATGCACCACGGGGTAAGAAAGCTGGTGTAGGGACGAGTGGGGTTGCCTGCTCGAAACCTATATACGCAGCAAACCTTAGTGTAGTCAGCCGGTGCGGTTGCGAATTCGTCTAATTGGAGAGTTAGTGTAATATATCTTCAAGGTCGCAATACTGTGTCGTAGTGCTCCCTCCGGAAATTCACTTCAATTTAAATTCTAAATGGTTTTGTTTAATGCATTGATTTGTGACCTCATAAATCCATCTCACGTACATTGTCTAATAATTAATCTGCTTCGCGATACATGGTTTTCACCATAAGTTTTGCAAGACAAAAAGTTACCACGAATTATTATTATTATTATTATTATTATTATTATTATTATTATTATTATTATTATTATTATTATACCTGATGATGCCATATATGGCAAATGCGTTAGTCATATTGAACAGTATAATCATGATCTAATTTTTTTATTTGTATAACCATTAGGCGCTGGCCTTCTATGCCCAAGGTTGCAGGTTCGATCCCGGGCCAGGTCGATGGCATTTAAGTGTGCTTAAATGCGACAGGCTTATGTCAGTAGATTTACTGGCATGTAAAAGAACTCCTGCGGGACAAAATTCCGGCACATCCGGCGACGCTGATATAACCTCTGCAGTTGCGAGCGTCTTTGAATAAACCATAACATCACCATTAGGCCTAATAAATTGTGACAGTTATTGAAGAATTTATATTTAATTTTATTATTTTGTTTGTGGTAGACACATCAATACCGCTTTGGTCACCAACATTAATGAGCAAACTGCCTGAAGCATTATGTCATAAAGTGACAAGAAACATTGCTTCTGATGAAATAGCATTATTTTCCTAGTTAGCACTTTAATTACATTTTTTATCTGATGAAAAACAATGTTTGCTGTTTGTTTATGAATTCTAAACCTATTAAAACTCTAAGAATAATTCTAGATCTACATAAGCTCACCTGTACATCGTATTCATTATCTTCTATTTCATAAAGAATTTTAATAAGTTTCTTCCATTTTCTAATGCCATAACATTTTATAATTGTATTTAAATTTAAGTATAGCATTGGCAGTCGAAACAAACCTTTTACTAGAAAAATCACAGATATATTAACATAAAGTCAATTAAATTTAACACGAGTGCCAGTTTAATTAAACTTATACAACAGAAGGTTTAAGTTTAAACCACATTTAAACTTGATACAAAGTTTAAACTAACTTGAGGAAAATGATTTTTAGTTTAAACTCAGACTTAAACCAATATAAAACAAACTTAAGTTTAAACTAATTTGAAGAAAATGGCCCTAGGGAATCAATATATACTGGAAACGAAAAAACGACATAACGTACATTGTTATTTCAGGGGACGCTTAATACTTGATAACGTACCATACTTTTTCATAGCTTCTATTACTCTGAGTACTCCTCCAAAACCTGGGTACCACTTATCGTCTCTCAAGTGTGGTATAACCTGCGAAAATGAAAGCAATTTTTTAGTATCCTGTTACAGTGTTGTAAAGTAGGCCTATACATTAATAAATTATAAATAATTTCATTTTCCAACGCTTTAAAACTATTCACAGGTTTCATCCTCAGTATATTGCAGACGAATGTAAATTGTATTCGTCCAACATTTACCAGTTCCTATCCTTAACAACAATGTCTCTGATGTTTATCTTCTGTATTGGTTCCAATATACAAAAGACTGCATCAGTGATATTTTCAGGTTTTGTAACGGATTGTGGACATTATTTTTAATCTCGTAACGTTTAGGAATTCTTTATGGGCTACAATCTAAATATAATGACCTTCAAGATCTGCAAGGTTTCCATATTACCCAGAGAATGAAATCTATACATAGTTTTGACATATCGAAGAAATATATTTCCACACCGTTACAAAGTCTTCATCGTGGAGTTAGATGCACTGGATTCCATTAATGCCGTCTCGTTCTTTAGTTTTACTGAGAATGTAACTGTGTCTTCTATCCCTACTTTGTACGTGCGGCTTGACTTTCCTGCAGGCTACTACGTATTCAGGTTATATTTTTGTCTGTGGGGCTGGGTGAAAGATCTGATCTGCAAGACAAAGTTGGAAACAACAGACGCATTACTCCATCACATTTTGGACGCCGCTGAACGATAAAGGACTGTCAAGAAGATGCTTGTTCGAGTTACACAGCTTTTACTAAAACTTTTTTTCTCTCTGTTGAAATTCTTCTTCAACATGCTGGTGAATAATTTCAATGTTTTCAGTAGGTCTTGAATACACATTTGCTTTTAAATGTCACCATAAGTAAAAATCCAATGAAATGAGGTCAGGAAAACGGAGAGGCCAGGAACTATCCATTTATTAGGTAGGGAATCGCTTATTTATAACGTTCTAACGGCAAGAGAAAAATGAGGCGGTGCCCCGTCATGCATGAACCTTCTAGTGTAATTGAGTCTAGTGGAACTTCTTTCAGAAAATTGTTAATAATCATCGCAAATGTGTTATTGTCCTCACGCAGTTTACTTAACTTCTAAAAAAAAACGTCTGTCCACATCGACATCAAGTGTTAGGAAATCTTATAACAAGAATGTAAAGCAGAAAAAAACAGTACCAGGTGTGACATTTATTATTTTCTGCAAAATGCTACATAAAATAAAGTTTTCTGAATAAAAGTGTTGAAAAAATCTATTGAAGGAGGACAAACTTAAATTTGGAACAGATTCTTATAATTGAGCTAGCTAGCTTGTGTTTCTTTTACGAATTTCTTCTCTTAATTTTGAATTGCACAATTGAACCAAACTTTATATATAAATTATACAGGACAGGATAACTCTAACACAACCTGGATAGAGAAGACTCGTTAGCCATGGTGGAGATAACTGCTCTAAGGGAAGGCAACCCCAAAATCAAAGTCCGTGGTCCTTCAGGTTGGAAGTTTTGCAGCGGGTTGGTACTCCCTCAAGTAAAAATTATAATACTCATAATCCATGTAGGAATAGCCGGACTGATAACACATTGACAAGTAGAGCAATGACTAAGGATAAACTATTTAGGATTGATGAACAACTTAATTGCACACCTGGAACGTAAGGAAGCAGAATTAGAAGCAGAACTAAGTAAAATGAAATGGTCATAATCAATGAAACAAAAAAAAAAGTTAAAAGGGACTAAAGGTCTATAGAATTACATTCTATTCTATAGTGGAGTAGCCCAAGAGAGAAAAATAGCATCTGGAGTAGCGATAATAATACATAATAAATATAGAATAAATATAGAATTCATAGCTACAACTTTGTGAACGACAGAATTATCAATCTATTGATAAGAGTTGCAAGAGGATATTTAACCATCATTGGAGTCTATTCACCTGAGATGAAAGTAAATAGTTTTATAGAGATTCAAAAACGCATTTAGAAACTATAAATAAAAATGATTATATGATCTTAGGAGACGATCTTAACTCACGCATTGGCAACAGGTCAATTAAGAATTTTATAGGTACAAATGGTGAAGGAACCCTTAATGAGAATGGAATATCCTTAATAAATTTCAAAACGTTTAATGAACTGAAAATAACAAATACATTTTATCGGCAGAAAGATATTCACAAATTTAGATGTAGATATCTAGTGTTGATTCAAAGACAATAACCTCCATCCCACACCGCAGTAATCTGCACAGGCAGCTTTACACTGACCTCAATCATAGGCAATCACGTCTCATGCGGCAGATTGCTCACTTTGAGTCACATACGACTTGCGGCACCAATGCGATGGTTGCTTCAATTCACAATGTTAATCATAGTTTTTCTAATGTCACCAGGTTGTCTTTCGACATTTCTGGTCGTTGTTTCTGCAGTGGCTTAAGTGTAAGCCAAATCTGAGATTGGGGCGCCTGGAACGTGAAGTTAAGTTACCCCGATGATATGATACAATGATCATGATTATATGGCGCCAGGAGAGGTCTTAAATCTAAAGTTAACCGAAATTCCAGACCATGGACGAACGCAGCAACGATTCCCTTTAAGGAAATATTCCTGTGCTCTAACCGCGAATCAAATCCGAGAACTGTAGCCATTAACTTTGATCCCTTAGACAATGAGATTAGCCAGCTTTCTTCAAGGTCTTGAGTTTTCCTAATGTCGTTGGGTTAAGTTTTCCAGTCGTATGCGGCACGATGAACTGGGATAGAAATAAAACGAAGCTTTAGGCTATAATTGAGGAATACAGCGAAAAACACATTTTGTGGGATTTACAGGATCCTTATTACAAAGATAATGAGAAGAAGGTGAAGTTGTCAGAACAAATAGCTTCACAGTTCGATTTTTCGGTGTACGAAGCCAAAGACAAAGTAGGAAACTTGAGAACGGCCTTTCATAGATACAGGAAGAAAAATAGTGGATCAGCTCAGAGAAATCAGTGTGTGGACTTCGCTTCTCTTTGTTCTCTTCTTGAGGTTGATGCTCCAGGAAACTTATTGCTGATGGCGCTTAACTGTCCAGAAATTGTACTCTTAGACTATGAGTAAAGAGGACTCAGATTACCTTCTGAATAAGTCATTGCGAGGTACGTATCCATTATTTACGAATATCTTTCTGGACCACATCTTTCTCTGAATACGTTTCCTCTTCCTGTTCAAAAGGTCTGCACAAACCCACTCAAAAATTGAAGTAACCAGTCGCACTGGATATGCTGCAAAGATTGCTCCCTGACAGCATGCTGCATGGCAACAAATAATCATATGCTCTTGGCAACTAGGATGCTTCAAGTTGCCTCAGGAGAAAGAAAGGAAAAAAGAAAGAAACTGATGTCTGGTGAAAGTTACTTGCCTCAGACTTGAGCCATTGGTAGTAGTTGCTGTTGAACTCGTGCAGCTCGTGTGCAGAGCAGCTGGCCGCGAGCAGGCATTTGGTGCTGTCCACGTAGTAACGCACGAGGATGAAGGCCGAGGACTCCGACTGCAGACTCAGCAGGTGGGACGCTTTGTACGGTAAGGCGACAGCGGCCGGCTTGATAGCGTCGTCCAGGTATGGCAGCGGAATGCTCATTTGCAGCCCGCGCCTCTTGCGCTGTTTCGGGAAGCTCCGTGCTTTGCGGACTGATCTCTTGTACATGGTCCATTGCTGAGACGGCTTGCCAGACATTTTGCTCCGTGACTTCTTTGCTCCACCTTAAATAAACATTTTAATGCCATGCGTTTTAATTTCTTTCCCTCTTATCACAGCCTGGGCACTAGTTCTAAAAATGACCCCTCATTTATTTTATGTTTTCCCATAACACTAACTAGTTCTGCTCAAAACTGGCTAGAGTAGACCCGTGCACGTTCTACGGGCAAAGAGCAGCAAGAGTGCGCACATGGCAAATTGTGTTGCCTGGTGTGACGTCAGATGCAATGAGACCAGTCCAGTCGAGTTACATCGTTAACCACTACATCAGTTGTCTACAAATATAGAGGAAGAACATGTCTGAACATAGCCCAAGGGCAGTGGCGGTTCGTGCCTTTCTTGGATGAGTGTTCACAAAAAAGATATGAGTAATTAACACACTGATACATTCCCGTAAATCTGAGTCACATGTCAGAGATAAACGAGTTCTAATATGCATGCTCCAAATCTACGCATATAAACCAAAATTAAAACCATTAGACTAAACAAGAGTAGATTAAAATTAATTCATAGGACTCACCTTCACTGGTGTTGTAGATTGTGTTGAAGATCTAGATTTATTTGTAGAGAAACTCCAAGCGCCTAGTTTTGAGAGATGCAAACTTATCAATAACTTTATTATTGAAGTATCTAATGTTGTTAACAAGTTTTTTTTTTTTTTCACTGCCAACATAGCCAATGTACTTAATCGGTCTTCTGTCCTGGTGTTACGGAGGAATGTTTTAATCCTCTTTTAATTTAACACACAATTTCACACACGTCCGTCTCCAAACTTCAAGTGTTACTGTTTCAACTTTCAATACGCACCAATGCAGCTTGTATTTTTCTTACTTTGCTGAACAAAAGACAACAGAATCAGCCCCCGCGTGTAACGGTATTTTGAAAAGAAAGACTAAAGAGAGAAAACGAGGAAAGAGGGAGAAAGGAACAGGATGCCAGACCGAAGAGAAATGGAGCATCTCTGTTTCTCTGTCATTAGCACGTTCAGACCTGTGCGAGCAGAGCTATTGTAACCATTGCAACAAACCAGAAAATATTCTCGCCTCAGGCTATTCCAACCTGCTAGAGAAAAATTGTGCGAGCTGCTGTCAACCTGTCCAATGGAGAATATGGAGATTCAAAGACACGACAAACGAACGGGACATTCTCTCGAGACGAAAAATGTAGGAACGTCATTGCACATTGGAAAGTAATAGATGTACCGGTAATAATATTAATACAATGATACGTACCGTATGATTATTGTTGGTTTTTAAGGTGTTCACGTGCTCCTGTGCTCATATAGAGGAACCGCCGCTGCCCAAGGGATAAGCGGAGATCTGTCACGCCTACGTTTAAGTGTGATTGGAAAGGAAAGTTCTTTATTGAATTGGAAGGAAGTGCAGAATGTATATTAAGTACAAAGACTTTAAAAGAGACATTACTCCGTATATCACAGCCAACAATATTACAACTGTGTAGGTGAATAGCAAATGGAATTAATAAATGAACTGAAAGAAGCGCTGCTATCGAAAGAGGTTTAAATTGACTTAAAATAACTCTTTGGAGGGGACATTCTGTCACAGCGATCATGAGTAAAAATACCCCATGAAAGAAGTGAAAAAGGAAATTATTATTATTATTATTATTATTATTATTATTATTATTATTATTATTATTATTATTACTTACTTACTTACTTACTGGCTTTTAAGGAACCCGGAGGTTCATTGCCGCCCTCACATAAGCCCGCCATTGGTCCCTATCCTGAGCAAGATTAATCCAGTCTCTACTATCATATCCCACCTCCCTCAAATCCATTTTAATATTATCTTCCCACCTACGTCTCGGCCTCTCCAAAGGTATCTTTCCCTCCGGCCTCCCAACTAACACTCTATATGCATTTCTGGATTCGCCCATACGATTATTATTATTATTATTATTATTATTATTATTATTATTATTATATTACCTTGTATGCCGGTGAACGTGACAAGTTTGGAGCAGATCTTCTCGAAGTGGCCGGGCGGGTTGACCACCAGGGGCTCCGCAGCCACGCACTCGCCGGCCACCCTGAGGGGCCGCCTCCAGCCACTGCCGTCCGTGCGCAGGAACTTGTTGACCGCTTCGCTGTACTCCACCAGCTCCTTGATGTTCTCGAGGCGCACGGTGCCGGCGTAGTACATCCTGCGTACGAGAGGCAGCACGTACGAGTGCAGGTAACCGCCCAGCGTGTCGGCCAGCACGCTCATCATCATGTTCTGATGCGTAGGCCTACTGCCAGACATGCGGCGCACCGACTCCTTGCAAATGTCGAAGTACTTGAGGAGTGCCGGAATAAAGTCGTCGGTCTTGCAGTGGGCTATCTTCTTGGGAAGCAGGTCCTGCATGATGCGCCTCGCGTTCAGAAGCGCGAGCTCTTCTTTTGTCCAACAACTGTCACAAGTGCGCAAAGGGTGGCTTTTAGTGGAAACAATGGTGGGTTATTGAGTTAAGCTGTTCATTGCGGATGTAATAGAGATATGCACAGTGCCACGATATGTTGTCACCACTGCCTGCTGGATCACACCCTATGGCTGTTTGCACTGCCTGCCCAATCAACGGTTATGCGCGAGTAGCCACAAGGCGGCAGGTATACTTGTTTTTTTGAAAGATGGGACATGACAGTTAAGCGGCCGAGCTTGGAACTACAGTGCCAGGTTGCCAATATGAACTGCCATCCTGCCAGCTGATTGAAGCTAGCAATTGTCGTTAAGATGGCTGACGTTAAAACATTCATTGACAACTGACGCGAAGGTAAGAAAACAATACAAAAATCGACAGAGAATCAAAGACGAAAGGCACCAATGCTAACATTGTGTGAACAATAAATGTCACCAAGAGAGCTATTAAGCACTCGTCATGTGGGAAGTGTAAGTTTGGCAACTCAACCGCTGTTACCATAGCAACAGACCTACCACGCTATGTGACATTCAGTTGTTTTTCCGATCGCAACGCTCCTGTCATGTCCCATCTTTCAAAAAAACAAGTATAGTGACTTTGCATATACTAATAAAGTTAATAGCGGTGGGTACTGCCTGCCATCTAGCGGCAAAATAACTTTGATTGAACAGGCAGTTTACGCTAGAGATGGGATAAACTGTTCTTTTTAAGAAACAGTTTTGACTGTAACTGTTTCATGAACGAAACTGTTCCAAAATAACAGTTTCAAAGAAACAGTTTCATAAGAATATGTTTACAACATCAGTGCCAACTGTTCCAACTGTTTCAACCTCTCATCTGCTTCGGGAACATGTTTCAAGGCCCTTGAATCGTCTTTAAATCACCTCTTCAGTGTATTATGACAACGAAAGATAGTTTTCGTAGGTTACTGTTAAGGGTACAGTAAATAACTACAATTCAAAATAAATCGATTTTAGTAAAAATAACGCATATAACCCTAGGAGAGTTTAATAACGATGACATTAGCCGATGATATTTTTCGCGGTATATTAATAATTAACATCATGTCAGAGCACCATGAACATATTCTCCATCAATGGACAGCTAATAATTAGGAGATTTGTTAGGGAATTTGATTCGTACAATTAAATTGCGCGATCCTACATAGGCTACTGTTGCACGAAGGCCGTGTGGAACATGGATAATATTATATCTACTTTCGATTGGAGGTCAATGATGGCTTTTGCAGACAACAAAGGAGAGGAAAACTGTTTAGAAACTGAACTGTTTATCCCTTGGAACCATGTGGAACGTTGAAGTTATCACTGGAGCAGTGTAACACTCTTTGGAACAGTTGGAACAGGTTATATAACGAAACTGTTTCGTATATCGAAACAGTTTCAATTGTGAAACAGTTTCCAATAAACTGTTCCAGCTTTTTTTTCACCCATCTCTAGTTTACGCAGCTATAGGATGCGATCCAGCAGGCAGTGGTTGTCACATACGTTTTATGGGTTTCGCTACAATTCACTTCTTTTATCACGTTACGAATTATATTACACTTCATAGAAATTTCTTTGACCTAACACTTCGGAGGGAGTTCATCAGTTGAGCGCAAGAGAAAATTTTACCTGAACTGAATGCATGAGTTGAGCGAGGCGGTCAGTTTTGGGATGCATCAGTTGAGTCGGCGGTTAGTTTAACACGAGCCGCAGCAATTTCCCTTCCCATTATGTAGAGACTTAGGACTCTGTACGTTGACGGGCATGGTTAAAAATGCTGCTCTCGTAAAAATGCTCGTACCGATAAATTGGTACTTGTCAGAGTTTAAAATATTTGTTCCAGTGCCAGTAATGGATTGTTTAATATCTAGGTCACTTTCTTGGATAATAGTAGGCCACACTCTGCATGAAACCAATTCTAGTAATATTTCCGCATCTATATCTTTCTTCTATATACTGTTTCCTCCTTTTACTCGTATATGTAGGATTGGCTCTAACAGTATTCCCGTTATCATTCATTTTAATATAGGCCTATGTGCTAGTTTGTGTCTCACTAATGACTTGAAGAAACAAATATATATGAGGATGTACTCTATTAAAATTCAGAGAGAACGCTTTGTGGAACGCCTTACATGCATTTTCAGTTCTGTCTGTTGTAACAGTATCGGAAGCCCATATTTCAGGAGAAAATAACTAATTCGATTCTATGAAATTTGGTACCAAATAATAATCAGCAAAGATTGTGATAATTTCATTAACAGGTTGGTTGCTAACTAAAGCTTCAATAAATGCATCTCCGACTACATTTGCAGGAAGACTGAATACCCAGCGCAACCATTTGCCGTTGTCAGTATTATTATCTTTATACTCATTAGAAAGCCCCAAGGACTGAATTTTTCTCCACCAAGCCTGACTTACACTGCACACAATTTTCTCACGCGCTACGTGTCATCTCTAAGCTAGGGAAAACTGACCACCGCGCTCAATTGATGTGTACCCAAAAACTGACCCCGCGCTCAACTGATGTATACCCAAAATTGACCCCGCGCTCAACTGATGTATACCCAAAACTGACCCCGCGCTCAACTGATGTATACCCAAAACTGACCCCGCGCTCAACTGATGTATACCCAAAACTGACCCCGCGCTCAACTGATGTATACCCAAAACTGACCCCGCGCTCAACCGATGTATACCCAAAACTGACCCCGCGCTCAACTGATGTATACCCAAAACTGACCCCGCGCTCAACTGATGTATACCCAAAACTGACCCCGCGCTCAACTGATGTATACCCAAAACTGACCCCGCGCTCAACTGATGTATACCCAAAACTGACCCCGCGCTCAACTGATGTATACCCAAAACTGACCCCGCGCTCAACCGATGTATACTCAAAACTGACCCCGCGCTCAACTGATGTATACCCAAAACTGACCCCGCGCTCAACTGATGTATACCCAAACTGACCCCGCGCTCAACTGATGTATACCCAAAACTGACCCCGCGCTCAACTGATGTATACCCAAAACTGACCCCGCGCTCAACTGATGTATACCCAAAATTGACCCCGCGCTCAACCGATGTATACCCAAAACTGACCCCGCGCTCAACTGATGCATTTTAATCCTTTCGCGCTCAACTGATGTACACCCACTTCGGAGACCTAAATAAAGGAAATCATTCATAATGTTCTGCCCAAGGCCAGGTTTTTCACTGCAAATCCAGCATTCTCCAATCGTCCCTATTTACCGCCTTCCTCTTAGTCTCCACATATGATCCATTTAGCTAATATTCACCAAAAGGATGATATAGACACTTTCGTTTTCCGGATTACGTACGAAAGACATTATTTATAGCCTAAATTCAACACGCAAAATACTTTACTACATTCATATGAGTAAACTGTACTGCTTCAATAATCTGAAAGTAATCTACATGGGTAATTCAAAATGTAATTGGTTATCAATGACGTTCTAGTAACTCTTACGGTTATGAACGTTTATATATTTGTGCATTCTGTTCCTGTGGTAATAAGAAGAACTCTTAACTTTGCTGGATTTCATTCCTTCTGCCAATATCTCGTCAACCTTTCTATAGCTACCCACAAACAAATAAGGCGTCATCTCCATTATTTCTACGTTGTTTTCGTATGTATTTCAATATTTCATCCGGAAAGTTGATTACTTTTAAATTTTGTAGAAATCTCGTTAATGGGACACTGTACTGAAATTGTGATGGTTGCTAACAAACCCGGTCATTTCTACTGAAAACAAAAAATGAGTTTTTTACGGTTTCGGTATGTTTAGAGAGTCAATTTTCTGAATATGTTACTGTTTTTATTCCAACTCGGTCATTCCCATGAGGAACAATATGATAAAATCAGTATCTTCAATCAAAACCGGATAATTCCATATCATATTAATGCCAATGTTTTCCTTGTCTTTCTTGTATAAAAACGGACATTTCCAACATTCTCTATGTGTTGCAATTGATTACCAATCATTCAAAATCGGTCATTTCCACTTCTATGTGCAAGAGTAATATCTAATTGCTAATTGAAATTATTGTAAAAGTTTTATAATACGGTATAGGCCTATTCATTTTTCCATGATATAACAGAATTAAAGTGAAGGATATCTAGGGAGATAGGCTATTCAATTCATATTTATTTTTTTTATTTTCATGCAATGTGCATTCACATATTTGAGCTAAATGTTTTTTTAATTAAATTATTGTAAAAGTGTTACGGTGCGGGTGATTATGTAGTAGGCCTAAGCACTGGCCAGGCCGCTATCTTCCCACAATAGAGGTCCTAGGCACATATTTTACCGTTAGAGTGCAAAGAGTCTTACAATATGCTATTCATAAGAAAAGTTTCAAAATTTAATTAAAATACATGCATATTATGTGCTTTGGATCCTATTGTGGAAGATTGCCTGTCCGATGCTTACTACATAATTACCATGTATTGTTATATTCGTTACTCCATGATACAGTTGATGTAAGTGACGTGTATGTTTTATTGTTATAAATGTCAAATAGCTTTTTTCGAACAAAAGTGAACATTTTCCTCATATTTCCAAACAAAATCGATATTTACAAAATATTTTGTCTATAAAATGTACAGACAATGACTAGAATCATGATTATTGAACCATTGGAACAAAGGAAGTAACACGCACGACACATAAAATTGTCGTTCACTTTGGGGTAAAATGAAGGCTCGATACAGTTTTTTCTACTTCCTGAAAAAATTACTAATTTGGAAATGACCGGTTTTGTTCGCAACCTCCACAATCACTACTAACTTCCATATTTTTAAAGTTAAATTCACAACGTTTTTATCACTTAAATATCTGGTTAATAATAACACATGTACAAAATTTCATCCCTCTATAAGTGGTTTGCATTTTATTAATCTATACTAATAATAAATCTGTAGCCGAAATTTTTCTGGTAATTTTCGATTTTCCAAAAATAATTGGTCCTAACATATATAATTTACCACCCTGAAACCGAAAATCGCTTTTTTGAAATTTTTGTTTGTATGTCTGTCTGTCTGTCTGTATGTTTGTTACCTTTTCACGCGAAAATGGATGAACGGATTTCGATAAAAATTGGAATATAAATTATGTTCGTTGTAACTTAGATTTTAGGCTATATGGCATTCAAAATACATT
The DNA here is from genome assembly GCF_040183065.1 of Periplaneta americana. Lineage (NCBI taxonomy): Eukaryota > Metazoa > Arthropoda > Insecta > Blattodea > Blattidae > Periplaneta > Periplaneta americana. The sequence continues at coordinate 149,347,335 of NC_091117.1, forward strand.
ATTTAAAAGGGGGGTTATAAGGGGGCCTGAATTAAATAAATCGAAATATCTCGCTTATTATTGATTTTTGTGAAAAATGTTACATAACAAAAGTTTCTTTAAACCTAATTTGCGATAAGTTTTATTTCTTGAAAAATTATGATAGGATTGATATTTAATTAGATAAATGAGTTTTAAAATTAAAATAACTGCCATCTAAGACAAATGACTTTGTCTATAAGGGGCCTTGGACAGCAACAATCGAAAGCTATGAAAGATAGCCTACAGAGAATGTTTCTGTGTTTGTATGAAGTAATATCGGAAGCTAAATTAACCGATTTGCATAATTAATTATTATTTCACCATGGAAAGTGTAGTTTCTCTAGATGGACATAATGCTATAATGTTATTACAGTAACTTCTGATATAATATAATATAATATAATATAATATAATATAATATAATATAATATAATATAATATAATATAATATAATATAATATAACATAACATAACATAACATAATATAATATATGTAATGTAATATTATATAATATAATTTAAGTTATTTGAAGAGTTCAGAACCATAGTGGGCCAAACGCCATTTACTGAATACGTAGAAAACAAGGGTTAAAATTAAGTTATTACCATAATTCAATGGAAACCTATAACAAGTAAAATAAAGTATACACATTAAATCTAAATGATGTCAATGTTCATTAAACTGTGGTTGCATGTAATAAAAAATGAGAAACACGTTAAAGGAATTGTCATTGCACCAATGAGTGGTCTCTGGACCAAAATGATCGCATTTTAATTATTTGGATGCAATTTAAATTAAGTAACATATTAAACGATTTATCCTTCTATCAAACACGAATGTTCCCTGGATCAAATGTCCTATTTTAATTCCGTAATTATTTTATATTTATTTCTAACGGGTGCAGCGGAGCGCACCGGTACGGCTAGTAACTTAATAAAAGTTGTATCAATTTATATAAGGAGTCCCTTGCGCCACAATTTACATTATTTTTAATTAATATTCACTTTTATGATTCTTCATATAGGCCCTAAGTTCGAGCAAACTTTACTATTTGGTTTTTCTGTACAGTGAATTGGTAAATTAGTAAGAATTTTTTATGATTATTAATATTTTCATTTTTTATTATTTATAATAAAAATTTCTAGTAATTTACTGTTTAATTTTACAGAAAAATCCTGTAGTAAGTTTTGATCCCATAAGGATTCATGTAAGTGAATATCAGTTACGGAATTGTGGTGCAAGTGACTTTTTATATAAAGCGATTCAATATTTTAATAAAATGCAAACCGCTTATCATAGGAGGATCAAAATTTGTATCTCTGTCATTATTAACCATATATACCAGTGTTCAAAATTTGGTGAATCTAGCTTCATAGGGCTGTAAGTATGAAGTAATAAAGTACATAATATGTACAAGAAACCTTTGTGGAATATCAATTATACAATAACTGTTAGTTACAGCTCAAAACACTTATAATGTATTAGGCCATACTTTTGTGGACTAGGACCCTGGTATACCATATTATTGAGATCAAATAGGTCAAGGGATACAGCGATTCGATTAATAAAACTGTCGATATACACTACATTATTGCTTTTATTATTATATTAGTGCGAACAAGACTGTGAATGTAAAGAAACAAATCATAATTTGCTTCCTTCCTTGTTACTTCAAAGTGAATTGATTCTGGTCCAGGGCGCATCATGTATTCGTACGGAGCGGAAATCAATCGTATAGTACTATATTGTAACAATCAGCTTATATAATAAGGAAAGTTATATGTCTGTTTTCTTTTGTTGGTTATTTAACGACGCTGTATCAACTACTAGGTTATTTAGCGTCGATGAGATTGGTGATAGCGAGATGGTATTTGGCGAGATGAGACCGAGGTTTCGCCATAGATTACCTGGCGTTCACCTTACGGTTGGAGAAAACCTCGTAAAAACCCAACGAGGTAATCACCCCAAGCGGGGATCGAACCCGCGCCCGAGCGTAACTTCAGAACGACAGACAAGCGCCTTAACCGACTGAGCCACACTGGTGGCTTGCATGTCTGTTATGGAGTAACAGTTAGCATGCCTGATCGTGAAAGGAGCGGTCCCGGATTCAAATCCTGGTTGGAAAAAGTTACCTGGTTGAGATATTTTTCGGGGTTTTCCCTCAACGCGGTAAAGGCTGGTTCACAATAAACCGGAAACGAAAACGACAACGAGAACGAGAATGAGAACGGAAATAATGTTAGAACAAATAATATATTTAAATGTGAGCATTCACAATAGTTAACTGTGAATGCTCGCATTTAAGTACATTTATTTTAACAATATTTCTGTTCTCGTTCTCGTTGTTTCCGTTCCCGGTTTGTCAACCAGCCTTTAGAGCAAATGCGGTGTAACTTTCAGCGCTGGACCCTGAACTCATTTCGCTACCGTTACCACCATCCCACTCAGGCGCTAGATAAACACAGCAGTTGATAAAGCGTCGTAAAATAACCAAATGAAAAAAGTTTGTTGTTTCATGAATCGAATCGCTATTCCGTTGATAATATCCAAAATTTCGATGTGAGTTCTATAACGCATCATAACCAAAAATATTAATTTAGGCTACAGCAAAATGCATTCCTTCATTTCATTACATACTGGGGTGTAACATAAGTTATTTCAGTTGGTAGCAGATAAATCTATTATCGATTATATGGAGAAATCACCTCCGCTGAGTTTCTTTTTAACGCCATGTATTGGATGGGCCTATAATGCATCACATGCACATATGTGAAATAATTTTAATGTATTACTCGTACGGTAAGACCTAAACCAAACTTGCGCAGCTAGATTCTCTTACTCCGGTAGCGAAAGAGAGAGGAGTAGGAGTAGAAGAGAATGGATATCATGTGCTGTGAAGGTTAGGAAAGTCGAGATTGCGTCATCGTAGATGTCTGCGCAACCGTTTGTTTGGTTCAGGTCTTACCGTCCGAGTTATACATGCATAAATTCCATAATTAATGTAGATTCCCAAAATATATCAGCTGGACAAACGAATGACAAATGCAAACGTGCCGGAAATTGCTATTCTCCATTAGGTAACATACATACCTCTTCTGAGCATCTACCTCCGTGAAGAGCACAGTGCCACCGTTGAGTGTGTAGTGTTTACCGTTGCAAAATGCTATGCAGCTTAGAAGTACGGTTAGAAATTTCGAAAGATACATTTCGAAAACTATTGTTCTCTAGCATTAGCGAATCCATACTATGCTTGTCATGGTAACAAGTTTTATTGACTCTGTTGAGATCATTATTGTTGTAATACGTTGCTGGTTATTAATGACATCGTTTCTTGGTATTGTAATTTTGTTTTTACAATCAAGTAAGCTTAGTAGTTTGAAAAAAAACAGCATGCCTCCCCATTAGGCTATATTTGAAGCGGTTATTCAAAGAAGGACCCAATTCGTCACTTTAAAATTTGACAGGGGAAACAAATAACCGAATATGTCACAAAAGAATGTCAGTCAATGTTAATAAAACTTCCAAACAATTTATGCACGATCCCAAAGAGTATCCTGAACTATGTTTAAATCTCCAATATTGCATCCTGCGATCCACATACGAACGAGCTAGAGAGAGTTAAAGAGACGGGAGTGGGGGGGGGGGGGGTCTCTGCCATTCAATGGGAATCTATTACGTTTGACCTGGTGGGCACGCATGAGGATTGAATACGTATGTAATTTTGTGCGAGATCGTGCGTATTTGCTTGGTTTCCGCACAAAACCAACCCGCGGTAAGTCTAAAATTCCACATTCAGTATTCCCAACCGAACACACATAACAATTTCCCTCTTCTTACCGCTTAAGTGACATATTGATTTTACTGCTTTAGGCTTTTAACATATTATTTTTAGAGACGTTCAATATAGTAGTAATTATAAATTGGAAACTTACCACTGCAATTTCACCTAAATTGCACTGTTAATTATTGTTTTTAAATATTTGCAAAAATTAAGTAAACTCTACAACGCCACTAAAGTTACTGCATTTCGTGATGCATGTAACATTAAGGAAGCCGTTTGTTTTAAGTCCGCATTTATAGACTGGGGAAAAAAAAAGACAGACGTATATCACGGCCTGCTGGAGTACAGTAAAGACAGAAAACATTAAAGCAACAATGTTGAAGATAGATATTTTTGTTTTCCAAAATTGCCGTCATTGAACAGAAACCAAGATGGAAATTTCATTGCAACTAATTAGAAATTCCTCTTATCTTCGCACAAAATAATGTACGATACACGAGAGGTATGTTTTCTTTCAATTCTCGGAAATTAAAAAAGCTCAACTACGTTTCGCTTTTTCAAACTTTTCCTCGAACATGAAAACTTCAACATACCGCTCTTGTAACGCATATTACTAATGTGTGTTGTTTGACAAAAAAGGTAGGGAGCGAGCTGCGACGGAAAGCAGTGCACTTCCTAACGTAGCAAGGATTGGTTACATACATTTAAATAATAAGAAAAACAACTCATGTCAAGCAAACATCTAAACAATTTATACATTATTTTTGGAAATATAATTGGACGGTGATTAGCAATAGTGATTCAAGCGCCAAAAACCTGTTTCGAGATATTCGCCATTGAAATAAATGTTTTTTTTATAAAACATTTTATGCAAGAAGTATTATAAAATTCATACTATTACAAAAAATAGCACAAATAATACCAAAAAAGGCTAATAGATTTTTAATAAGGACCAGAAGTTGAATTAATATTTCAAAGCAAAAAAAAAAATTAATTTTATGCAATAAACGAATTTTTGCTTATAAATAGGAGCAAAATTCAGATATCGCATTCTTGATTTTTTCAGAGTTAAATTAGCCTGACATCAACAGATGTGTGTAAATATCTCATTTTTTTCAAATTTTCGTTTGGTCTATTACTGCGTAACTCCGTCCAATTGTAGGACGTATTAAAATTGCTAATTTTACATAGCCTATGCTATTATATTGTGAGCGTGTGGGTGAATGATCGGGAATTTTAAGCATATCACAATAAATGCGTATGAAATTCTGGAAACAAACATGAAATCAAACACGTACTCACCAATAATGTGACAGTCCCAGCTTATTCCCCTTCAACAAATTCATTCTCCTGTGAATGATAATTGAACAAAAAATGTTCGAAACACAAAAGTTTCTTGCACCAATTACACTTTACCAAAGAGAGTTGATGACACTCACTTTCTTTCATATGAAATTCACATGTACCAATTGCCCTTCTAATACAATGGTCAGTGCGGTTTTCAAATGTTTCGTTCATTTTAATTAAACCTACAAATTTCTAACCATATTATGAGAAACGGAAGTGTGGCTCGCACCCTACGCTGCTTCAAACAACACAACATACCGTATGCAATCCTCGTGCCCACCAGGTCAATCGAAATACGGTAGACTCCCATTGGATGATGGAGACCCCCACCCCCGCCTCTTTAACACTCTAGCTCGTTCATAATGTGCATCGCAGGATGTAATATTATAGATTTCGCCATATTTCATTATGCTCTTTCGAATGGCGTGTAAATTGTTTGAAAGTTATCCTAACACTGAGTGATGTTGCATTGTCAATATAAAATATCTAGGTACACGAAATTAATTCTTTAATATCATATCACCGTTCCGGAAGAACAATGACACAACTGCAAAATTGGGGTAAATATTACAAATAGCCCTATCTGTGTAGTACTACTTCAAAGTAATAAAAAATTTTAATATTTTTCTCTATTTCGATTTTCATAATATTAATATATTATATATACAGTATATAATATTAATATATTATACATATATATACTTATACATACAGCGTGAGTATAAATGACTTCCCTGAACACGAAAATTATTTTTGGACAAACGACTGAACGTAGAAAATTTTTTTAATATGCGATTGTATGGAGAAACTCTCCAAGTTTTTAAACATACCTTACAGTTGCTCGCTATGGGCTCCCCTTGTGACCCTGCAGACATCAAGCCGGTAGTCCAATTCGTCCCACACACGGCTAAGTGTATCCATAGCGATTGCAGCGATGGCATTGATGATGCGGGCGCGTAGCTCTGGCAGATTTTCCGGTAACGGAGGTACAAAAACAGAGTCTTTAACATATCCCCACAGGTAGAAGTCACACGGTGTTAAGTCAGGAGAACGTGGAGGCCAAGACAAGAGCTGCATGTCGTCTCCCCCCGCGCAACCAATCCATCTGTTTGGCAACCGGTCGTTTACAAATCAGCGTATTCCGAATCTCACCGGACCGGTGGACAACAATGACGTCACGTTGCAGCGAAATAGGAACAAAACTGCTAGGAGGATCGATGGCTGTCATGGCGACTATATAAGTTGTCTGTGCTACGCTAGCAAAATTTTGCGAAATTTCCGTACTGCCATCATGTTCAAAGAAAAGAGAGCATAAACAATTTAGTTCTTGAACCGGTAGTAATAACTGGTCCGTTGATATGTTCGCTCATAAGCCATTAACATATTGTTTTTACGTTGTGCTCAATACAAACAATACAGCAGAACTAAAGCAGAACACACCTCCATGACACAACAGTGCACGATGTCATTCGTCTGCTAATTCCCGCCCTATACAAGAACCAATCAGATTCATTGATGGCGGCTGATGGAGACTGCCACCACCTCTGCAAGCTGATGGCACCGGTGCGACACCGATGGAGCATCAGTGACTCCATCGGTGAAATTCGGAACACCGTGATGCCATCAGATTGCTCAGCGCTGAGATTCGGAATACGCTCAATGTCCGGACTTCGTTATGGAAGTGAGGTGGTGCGCCATCTTGTTGATACATGAAATGAGCACTATCACTCTCCAGCTGTGGCATCAACCACTTCTAACATATCCAGGTAATAATGTCCTGACACGGTGGGTTCGAGAAAAAAGAAGGGGCCGTACATCTTGGAGTTGGAAAGTGCACAGAAGATATAAGTTTCGGGGAATTACGAATGTGCTCCACATAAGCCCGACCAGGAGATTTTCTTTTACACAGGCATCTGTGGTCACTAATTGATTGTAGCATCATCTAATGGTCTTGGCGTCTCGTGCATCATTATCAAATCTCGCTCAAAAATGTCGCTGCACAGTTATGACGATTTTTGTGGAATGAAATTCCAATGCTACAAATACACGCTTAGCACCAGTCGCCATTTCTGTAAACTCAAGTCCTCTATCGGTAAGAGGTGGAACTACGCCGCGCGGATAATTTGAAATAAAACTTTGAGAGAGATTCTATTTGGTAATATCAGCACCATTGCTGTATTATTCACGATTTGTCTATAAAAAATATATAAGATTGGAGAAAGCCGGATTTGCAGTGAAAGATCTGCCCTTGGGCAGAACACTGAATGAATGAATATAAGATTATGTTTTTTGCTTCTGAAAAACTTTCTATATTGCACTTACGTCGTTCTATTGGAACAACGATATACTTTTAAAGCACTTCCAAGAATATGTTATATAATTTAATTCTTTCTGTGGTTGCTTGAAAAGTGTTTAATTATAATTTAAAATAACAGAATTGGGTCCTTCTTCTACAATACTACTGCATTATCAATAAAAATCCTCTTAAATCCATATTATTAATATAACCTAATTTAAACAGAAATAAAATTCTAACCTATTACAATATGTAAATTCAAACACAGAAAGGCAGAGGTGTGGCATTATTTCAGCAATACACGCCAGCTAACCGTTGGATAAAAACAAGGGATGGTCTCTCTGTATCCGAGTGGAAGGAGGCAATTAAAATGATAGGACAAGTGTCAAACGTGCGTGCCATGACAGGTCGGTCTCAGGATGGCTCCCAGTGCAGACATTGCACTGAGATAGAAACCTTACCCCACATCCTGGGATTCTGCCAACATGGAACTCTCAGCTGGAATACTAGACACCATGCAAGTCTTCCTTCCTTCTACGAGGTTCACCAAGAAGTCCACTGCCTTGCAAAAGATGGAAGTTCTCGGCGAGTTGACATCACTGCCATTGATACATGAAGAAAAGAAGACCACCTATGAGCCTACAATTGAATACTTTAGGAATTATTGTCATATACAAGGACAGATTGAAGTATTTGTATTATTGTTCGGAGCAAGGTGAAGAATTCCAAAATTCTCAGCTGAATGTTTTGTCTTTTTGGAATTCCTTTAACATTTTTGAAAATTATTACTATACAAGTAACGAAATATTCTGTTCAATTTTACGTAATCACTGTACACCTAAATTTCTTTATATTGTATCTGATTACTAATAATTATTGAATAAACGTACTTTCCCAAGGGTAGCTTCCATTTGAAAATAATAATCATAAATACTGATAACACAAATGTTTATTTTTATTTTTATTTGTTTAGTATGTTGTGTCTTTTGGCAACCCTTACTGAAGAGAAGCTACCCTTGTGGAATTTATATATTATATCTGCAGTGCTTGGGAAAAGTGACATAAGTCAGTTTCCACAAACCTTTTTTGATAATTTATTGACAACTGACACTGGTTTATGTCGATTTGATTTTTTTCTGTATGAATTATTTTAATGGGAGAAATACTTATGTATTTTTTCCAAGTGAGCAGATGTTCCGTAAGTTGTCAATAAATTATCAAAAAAGGTTTGTGGAAACTGACTTATGTCACTTTTCCCAAGCATTGCAGAATATAAACAAGGTAGTTTACTGTTTCACAACCATACAGAACAATCGGTAATATAACTGTTTTATAAATTCTAACTTTCAGATTTCTTGACAGCAGACTAGATGACAAAAGTTTCTCATCCGAATAATAACAGGCATTCGAAGAATAAATTTCCAAATGTTGTATTTACATTTCGTACAATATTCTGGTGGTCACGAGACATAATCATATACATATACACGTATCTCTTTTTACAAAATAATTTATAATTTAATATTTCAACATCCTAAAGTAAAGACTTTTATAAAATCTGTGCACTTATTACAGAAAAAAAAAACTGAAATTTTGGTGATGTGCATAATTATGCACACAGCGTCGGAAAGGATTAATGAACCTATATTTTAGAAAACTACGCGATTCAGCGGCTGATTTTTACGAAATCGTGAAGCAGAAGCCTTAACCTTTCTGTTGCAGTATGAAACAGTACCGGGAAATACCCGGAAGTGAACTAATACACTCCAGTTTGTTAAAATTAACCTAAGAAAATAATGAAAAAAAAAAAAAACACATTTTTTCAGAGCGCTTTGTCTTCGTCAAAATAATTACAATATCCATGAAAATATTTAAAATGTATTCACATTTACCGGCTTCATCAGAATCAGTAACTATTCACTTTAAACCGTAGACCGAATAAATAATATTAATTATTGTAGAATGTAAGCTTACACAAACAATGCCGAGAAAAGATATGTAGGCCTATATACTAAAAGAGATGATCAAGTTTCGACTGTCATACGGCCTCAAGGTTTGCGTGAAGCGGTGGAAGTAAGGTAGTTTATTGTTGCCTGACTATAAAGCTTTACCATGTGGTATTTTTTTCCTACCTAGAATGGGTTGTAGAGAATCGATATTTGGCAGCCTAAATCGGCCAAATACTCCACTATGCGACGTGCGCTCCACCTCGCGATACATAACGCAGAGGTGCCACATGGCAGCATTCTGGGTTCGATATTATTTCAGATCTATATTAGGGCTATTCCATATGAAATCCATCAGTAAAAAAACCTCGCATTTTTTAATACCCTAATACTTACTTACTTACAAATGGCTTTTAAGGAACCCGAAGGTTCATTGCCGCCCTCACATAAGCCCGCCATCGGTCCCTATCCTGTGCAAGATTAAGCCAGTCTCTATCATCATATCCCACCTCCCTCAAATCCATTTTAATATTATCCTCCCATCTACGTCTCGGTCTCCCTAAAGGTCTTTTTCCCTCCGGTCTCCCAACTAACACTCTATATGCATTTCTGGATTCGCCCATACGTGCTACATGCCCTGCCCATCTCAAACGTCTGGATTTCAAGTTCCTAATTATGTCAGGTGAAGAATACAATGCGTGCAGTTCTGTGTTGTGTAACTTTCTCCATTCTCCTGTAACTTCATCCCGCTTAGCCCCAAATATTTTCCTTAGCACCTCATTCTCAAACACCCTGAACCTATGTTCCTCTCTCAGAGTGAGAGTCCAAGTTTCACAGCCATATAGAAGAACCGGTAATATAACTGTTTTATAAATTCTAACTTTCAGATTTTTGGAGAGCAGACTGGATGATAAGAGCTTCTCAACCGAATAATAACACGCATTTCCCATATTTATTCTGCGTTTAATTTCCTCCCGAGTGTCATTTATATTTGTTACTGTTACTCCAAGATATTTGAATTTTTCCACCTCTTCGAAGGATAAATCTCCAATATTTATATTTCCATTTCGTACAATATTCCCGTCACGAGACATAATCATATACTTTGTCTTTTCGGGATTTACTTCCAAACCGATCGCTTTACTTGCTTCAAGTAAAATTTCCGTGTTTTCCCTAACCGTTTGTGTATTTTCTCCTAACATATTCACGTCATCCGCATAGACAAGAAGCTGATGTAGCCCGTTCAATTCCAAACCCTGCCTGTTATCCTGAACTTTCCTAATGGCATATTCTAAAGCGAAGTTAAAAAGTAAAGGTGATAGTGCATCTCCCTGCTTTAGCCCGCAGTGAATTGGAAAAGGATCAGATAGAAACTGACCTATACGGACTCTGCTGTATGTTTCACTGAGACACATTTTAATTAATCGAACTAGTTTCTTGGGAATACCAAATTCAATAAGAATATCATATAATACTTCCCTCTTAACCGAGTCATATGCCTTTTTGAAATCTATGAATAACTGATGTACTGTACCCTTATACTCCCATTTTTTCTCCATTATCTGCCGAATACAAAAAATCTGATCAATAGTCGATCTATTACGCCGAAAACCGCACTGATGATCCCCAATAATTTCATCTACGTACGGAGTTAATCTCCTCAAAAGAATATTGGACAAAATTTTGTACGACGTCAACAAAAGTGATATTCCTCGAAAGTTACCACAGTTGGTTTTGTCCCCCTTTTTAAAAATAGGTACAATTATGGACTCCTTTCATTGATCTGGTACAATTTCCTTTTCCCAAATAGCAATACAAGTTTATAAATTTCGCTATATAATGCACTTCCACCCTCTTGTATTAATTCTGCTGGAATTTGATCGATACCTGGAGACTTGTACTTTTTCAGATTTTCTATCGCAATTTCGACTTCTGAAAGCGTGGGTTCGGGTATAAATGGCTCAGCAGTTTGTATTTCAATATCGTCCCGATCATTTCTATTTGGCCTATGTACATTTAGTAGTTGCGCAAAATAGTTTTTCCATCTGTTTAGGATTGATGGAGAGTCTGCAAGCAAGTCACCATTCTCATCCTTGATCACGTTTACCCTTGGCTGATATCCGTTCTTAAATTCCTTTATACCCTTAAATAAATCTCGAATGTTTTTATTCTTACTATTTGTTTCTACCTCATTCAGTTTTTCCTTCAAGTAACCTCTCTTTTTATTCCTAAGTGTACGACTTGCTTCCCGTCTTTCATTGAAATAATTATCTCTCTTCTCCTCAACTGGATCCTGTAAGAATTTCAATTTTGCCTGTTTCCTTCTTTCTACTACCATGCAACAATCTTCATCAAACCACGGTTTCTTTTTCTTAGTTTCATAATAACCTATGCTCTGCTCAGCTGCAATTTTGATACTATCTCTGATATTTTACCACACGCTATTAACATCTATACCCTAATTTTTTCCTTATTTATACAAGGTGCTGAGGAGAGTGCATTTGCAAAAATATACTATCGAAAGTCAAACGGTTTTCGTATTGTTGAGCGACAAATTTAGCGTATTTTAGAAAAACAAGCCTATTTCAGCGCCCAGAACTCTGGAACCATTTACTGCAGAACATTGAACGAGAGCTCATTTTGAAGCTAACATTTGGTAGGTTATGATAATAAGTAATCCTTATTTTTATTGTATACAGAGAGAGAGAGAGAGAGAATCTGATTTTACTTACTTTTAGGCTTTTTGCCCATTTGTAAAAATGTAAAAAAATATTGAGAAAAAAACCTTGCATTATTAAGAGGGATTCGGCATTGTTTGCTTAGTGGCTCGGCTATAAGTTTCGAGGGTATTAAATAAATTACTTTCACACGCCTGGACTTGAACGGCTCAGTACCGCATCCACTGGCCGAGAGCTGAAGATAAGAGAGCGTTGGGCGTCATTTTACTCCTGTGTTTATGAAAACTTGTGATAAAGCTAGCCCAGCTATGCGCTACTAGACGAAACATCACGTGTTTATGTCTCCTGGGCTTGCATCCCTCGGCTAGCTCCCGCCTCACAGTCAGCTGGTTAGCTCACGCGCGTACTATTTATTTTCTTTATTTGATATTTTCAATACTTTATCTACGTTGCACCAGTAAAAATATGTGTCTATTTGTACTTTCAATGCGGAATCTAACCATATATTTTAAAAAATATTTGTTCGTGGGCAATATATGTCAATATAAACTTAAACTTTAACTTTTCAGCATCAAAATAAACCATGATTTTGATCATTGGGTGAAAGGGTTTCGGAGCCACAACAGTTTAAAGTTGCTAATTTTATGAAAATATGATAAATTTAAATATTTTTAATTTAAACACTATGAAGTTCTGATGCCTCAAACTTTGCACAAAGCATTGTATCACAGTTGTCTACGGACAGAAAAAGTGTCATTGTATTTAAAAATTGCAAGGTCAATTTTCTCTAGATTTCGGTCGATTTGAGATGGAATAGCCCATAAATGACCTGTCTTTTAATCAAAATTTTATTAATGGTATTCTAGCTTTATTTGAAGACGACTCGGCATTTCTTATGTCTTCATGGAAGCCAGCTGTTGCCACCAACAGACTTCAAGGTCACTTGTGTGACATTGAACTTTGGCTGCTAAAATGAAGAATTAAATTAAACATACCTAAAACCGGTTGTTCTGTGTGGTTGTGAAACTTGGACTCTCACTTTGAGAGAGGAAGAGAGATTAAGAGTCTTTGAGAATAAGGTGCTTAGGAAAATATTTGGGAATAAGAGGGATGAAGTTACAGGAGAATGGAGAAAGTTACAGAACGCAGAACTGAACGCATTGTATTCTTCACCTGGCATAATTAGGAACATAAAATCCAGACGTCTGAAATGGGCAGGGCATGCAGCACGTATGGGCGAATCCAGAAATGCATATAGAGTGTTAGTTGGGAAGCCGGAGGGAAAAATACCTTTGGGGAGGCCGAGACGTAGATGGGAGGATAATATTAAAATGGACTTGAGGGAGGTGGGATATGGTGATAGAGACTGGATTAATCTTGCACAGGATAGGAACCGATGGCGGGATTATAATTATGAGGGCGGCAATGAACCTGCGGGTTCCTTAAAAGCCATTTGTAAGTAAGTAAGTAAGTAAAACCCAAGTAACCTTATTTAGTAGAAGAAATAAATATAATAGGCCAGAAGTAAATCGGACAAGATTAGTTATAAATGTATCACAAATCAAGTTGGAAAACTTCAGCTAATCATCTGGGAATAACACTAGACACACGGCTTACATTCGAGGACATGTAGGACACAAACTCAGACATGCCCATGAATGGTGAAGCTTTACCCAGTTCTAAACAAAAGTCGAAACTTAAACATTCGTACAGCCCTAACCTTGTACAAAACTTTAATCAGGCCAGTAATAATGTATGCTTGTCCTGCTTGAGGACACGTACCAATTATAGTTCTTAAAAAGATACAGGTTTTTTTAAAACAAAATACTAAGATTCATCACTGGACTTCCCAGGGTAACTCCTGTTAGATTAATTCACAATGAACTATTAATCTGAACGATAGAAGAATATATTTCTAATAAAGCATTTTGTACATAAACAAAATCGTACAACAGCTAAACTAACTAAACCCAGCTTTAGATGAACACAGAAGACCTAAAACGTATTCCACGTTCTAGCTTGGAACGATGACTTAAACCAAATTGAAAACTAAACGGTAAGACTTAAAGTGATGCACTTAACGAATAACTGTATTGTATTATTATTTCTTTTTCAGGGTTATAATTCTGTTATAAATTTAATGATATGTGATGTACATGCTTTATCAATAAAGTGACATCTACTTCCTAATGTCCAATTACAGTTGTTCCCAATGAAGCTAATTGGCTTGTCGTCAGTACAACTTATCTTGATCGTGGTTTCCCTTGGGTAATGAGATAAATGTCGGGATGGGACCTCAAACAAATGGGCCCCGGATCTCCTCTTCTTCCCTTCCCTCTACTTTTCCCACATGCTTTTCCGATTACGCTAGACTCTTTCCTTTCTCCATTAATAAATTACTGTCAATATTTTGATAAAACTTAAAACTTTTAACAGGGTAATTAAACATAGCCTACTGTAAATTCACAAGGCTATCGGTTTCAAAGCTGAGTACCTAGTTCTAATAAATAAAGTGCACTGGTACAATAATTAACATGTAGGTATGAGATAATTACTCTGCGTGCCATTACAATTTCGCTTTAATTCATATGGTCCCAATTTAAAATAATAATAATAATAATAATAATAATAATAATAATAATAATAATAATAATAATAATAAATATAAATAACACTCGGGAGGAAATTAAACGCAGAATAAATATGGGAAATGCCTGTTATTATTCGGTTGAGAAGCTTTTGTCATCTAGTCTGCTGTCAAAAAAATCTGAAAGTTAGAATTTATGAAACACTTTTATTACCGGTTGTTCTGTATGGCTGTGGAACTTGGACTCTCACTTTGAGAGAGGAACAGAGATTAAGGGTGTTTGAGAATAAAGTTCTTAGGAAAATATTTGGGGCTAAGAGGGATGAAGTTACAGGAGAATGGAGAAAGTTACGCAACACAGAACTGCATGCTTTGTATTCTTCACCTGACATAATTAGGAACATTAAATCCAGACGTTTGAGATGGGCAGGGCATCTAGCACGTATGGGCGAATCCAGAAATGCTTATAGAGTGTTAGTTGGGAGGCCGGAGAGAAAAGGACTTTTGGGGAGACCGAGACGTAGATGGGAGGATAATATTAAAATGGATTTGAGGGAGGTGGGATATGATGATAGAGACTGGATTAATCTTGCACAAGATAGGGACCAATGGCGATCTTATGTGAGGACGGCAATGAACCTCCGGGTTCCTTAAAAGCCATTTGTAAGTACTGTAAGTAAGTTGTAAGTAATAATAATAGTAATAATAATAATAATAATAATAATAATAATAATAATAATAATAATAATAATAATAATTGGGAAAAATGGCATATCTGTGCGAATTGTGCGACCATCATTTCTCTCCTAATAAACAGGATGCGGGAGGTCTATGGCAGTACGAACCTGCGTGTGTCCATTGTTTTGGACGATGACGAATGTCGACGGGCAACGCCTAGACGCTTAAAGTTCATTCCACCGGGCAGGAGACCCATGACAGGAAATGACAAGTATGAACCTGCGCTGCAATACACGTGATGAACAGAATATGAGTACCGACCAACAATTTTCGATATAAAAATGGAAGATTTGTACATGAAATTTAACCATTCTGAGGAATAGCGGATAGGGATGGGTCACCTACCAAAGTGCAAATGCGAATACTTTGTGAGGAGGCAGATGCCGACATCGGACAGGCAGTACGACATGAAGGTACAAGATGATTGCTTCATGAGAGGCCCACCACCGGAGAAATGTGTAACATAAAAGTTCAAGATCGTTGTTTCATCCATCAAAATTCGATGGGTTGACGTAGGCCTATGCTGACCTACAGCTAATGATCAAGACTCCGCGGAAGACCATTCATAACGAAAAGAATGCAATATATTGGAAATAAATCCATCCCCAATTGACTGGTCACCCGCTGATTGGTCGTCACACTATTAAAAGGCTGAATGCAAGCAACGAGAGCGACCATTATTCCGCTAGGACAGCGGTGAACAAACTGGATATCGTGATTACATCGTGTAATCAAAGATATTCATACTGGTAAGGGGAGTTTCCTATACTTTGCTCTCTGTCTCGCTCACGTACTGAAGGTAAGCAGTGTCGGTACCATGTCGCTCTACAAACCCTCTGTCTCTACGAGCAGAAGGTTTCGTACAGAGTGGGAAGGGGAATTTACACGCTATTCTGTCGGACAAAATGTAATATGTTGCTTTGCTCAGCGGTTCAATTAGTAGTAGTATACAGAAACGACATTACAGGACATTAAAGGGCGCAAATAGCCATTATAGCTGACGCGCCCTTTTAAATCCCACTATCTCTCTCTCACAGGACATTACGCTGAATACACAGGCATAACAGATATTATTATTATTATTATTATTATTATTATTATTATTATTATTATTATTATTATTATTTATCAGTTAGTGTTACCATAATTCTTACATACGTGCCTCAATATATTATAGGCCTACGTCTTCCCTTGAATGATAAAATAATTACTACGCTATATCTCCATTTTAATTCCATTTTAAATCTTTGATGACTAATATCAGTTATTTACTAGTTATTGATTTAATAATAATAATAATAATAATAATAATAATAATAATAATAATAATCATACTCATAATAATAATCATACTCATAATAATAATTACTGATAGCTTTATCAGTAGCAGCAGTAGTAATAAATAATAATAATAATAATAATAATAATAATAATAATAATAATAATAATAATAATAATATAGAGAAACTGATTGAATGTTACGTGCTAGTGTAGTAATGAATAGAGCTATTAAACTCTAAGAGCTTATATCAGTCTTAAAACATCGTCATGAAGAGAAAGATGACATAAATATAGTAGCGAACGAAATAGCTCGTTCTCTTATGCCTTCCAACAAAGGAGAGTTTATAAAAGCACAATGATCAAGGTGGCTGAAATAATTTGTCCAATGGAAAGTTGTTAATTAATTTTGAAAAACTGCGCATTTCTCGACTAAATATCCAAAAGAGAATTCAGGAAATTTCTGATTGTGTTCATGAGGAATATTAAAAAAAAAAAAAACAAGAATATAGTCTATATATATTTTTTAATTGGTTCTTGATGATAGTAATGACATTGATACAGTAAAGCTTGCGATTTTTATTCGCGGGGTTGATTGAAGAACTTAATGTTAGTGCACGAACCACCACTGGTTGTAGTTTTCATGCCATGTACCTCTCCTCCGTCTTCTTACTTCTTAGACTCTCTCTCGTGTGTACAGTCGCGCTCAAACCTCCTGACGTTTCGCGAGTGCCAGTAACATGCGAGTGCGACGTTGTCGCAACTACTCTCTCCGTCTCTGTCTCTCAGCGGCAGTAGTTTTAAAACTGTGGAGCGCGACTCTCTACCTGAGATTGGTTTGATAGAGAGATGCAGAAGGCTTAATAATAATAATAATAATAATAATAATAATAATAATAATAATAATAGTAATAATAATAATCATCATCATCATCATCACCATCATCATCATCATCATCAGATTGCATCAAATGAAATTAAAAGTAGCCACCGGCGTGGCTCAGTCGGTTAAGGCGCTTGCCTGCCGGTCTGAAGTTGCGTTCGGGCGCGGGTTCGATCCCCGCTTGGGCTGATTACCTAGTTGGGTTTTTTCCGAGGTTTTCCCCAACCGTAATGTGAATGCAAGGTAATCTACGGCGAATCCTCGGCCTCATCTCGCCAAATATCATCTCGCTATCACCAATCTCATCGACGCTAAATAACCTAGTAGTTGATACAGCGTCGTTAAATAACCAACTAAAAAAAATTAATTAAAAGTCACAAAATATAGAAAAATTAGTTGAGTCAGACGTAAATAATCATACTCGCTGAGTTTATATCAGTTTTTTTAATAGTTTTAGTTTTATTAGGATTAATAAAGATGTCGAATAACACAAAGGCGCAGTGATAAAATAAATTGGATGATAGGCTTAATTTGATATAGCCTCACCATGTTCTATTGAAAGAGGTGGAGAATGTTCTCCATACCGCCGTTTCTCTCTTCCTCTTAAGGTTTTTCTTTCGTCCTTCCCCGGTGCGAATCATGTATTTCAATAAAGAAAAATGCTAATAGATACTGTATATAAGTCAAAATTAGTATATCCGCGTAATACGCGGTCCCGGTTAATACGCGATTTACACGCGGTCCCTTGAACAGCGTCTTATCGGGGGTTTATTGTATTAATCCATAAAATTGGAACCACCGGGGGTAAAAATGTGATTTTTGTTTCTGTGTGTTCGGGAAACATTAAACATTCATCACATATGCATGCACGGCCCCTATAAATATCAATTTTCCGAGCGCACTTGTTATTTGATTTTGTGACTTTCTAAGCGGCGAGTCTGCGTGCTATACATTGCAACGCAGCACTGCCTCTATTGGCTATCGCCGATAAGCGGACACACCTGCAAACGTCAGGAGGTTTGAGCGCGACTGTAATCACAATCACTGCCATTCGAGTTTTGGTCACCGCTGCGCTAGGAGGTAACATGGAGCCATCACACTTTTATATTGGGAATAAACTGTTTGCGAAGACAAAAATGCTAAATCACGTAAATATTCATTCTACCTCGACGAGGAAAGTAAACGCCATCGCCACGACAGTGAACAATGAACATACTTCACGAAAAGGACCATCCAATAGACGATATCAAGGTAAGATTGTGATATACAATCCGACACTATCGAAATCAGAAACAGTTCATTTGGAGAGACAAGACGGTCGACTGGTACGCGTGCGATTATCGGGGCTCGAAGAAGAGACCGTAACATCTCTGGGGGAACATGGCGATTTCATAATATTATTTCCAAGCTTCCACGGAATCGGTACAATTAAAGAAATATATGGCGAATGTAATTTATCGACCGTAACATAATAATATACAGTCTGGACACGTTCAAAACTTGCTGCGGCTGATGTCAGCGGATGTGGAGGCTACGTGCTGCCTCCACCATCAAAGATCAGAGGGGAGGAGTGTTCACCGTCCCAATGTATATAAACCGGACTGCTGGACCAGGCTACCATAAACAATGGAGTGTGCCAACTACAGGCACGTAGCGGGACCATCCTGTGCTCAAGACCAACAAGAGGTACTGTATGTATAGAACCTAAGTGTGACATACTTGCAGTGGCGGACGTTGGGTTTCAAAGTTGAGGGAGCCAAGACGTGACTGATGAGAGTTTGCATTTTATGTATTCAAAATATAGAGCCTGTCACGTACCCCATTACCAAGCTCCGAATTGTTAAGTTTTAAAAAACTAAAATTAGGTATTCCATCCTAACTGATTGATTTGAAAGTCATATTTGGTTCCAGATAAGTTGGAATTATAATAGAAAAGGTTATATGGTTTCAGTCAGCAACTTATCGAAGTGTGTAAGTACAGAATGAATTCTGTCACATCACATTAAATTATATATTTCACACATCACATTAAATTATATATTTCACGAATATTTTCAACTTATATAAAGTCATCTTCAGGTGATAGACACAATAAAAGCGAACAAAATTG
This sequence comes from Periplaneta americana, assembly GCF_040183065.1. NCBI lineage: Eukaryota > Metazoa > Arthropoda > Insecta > Blattodea > Blattidae > Periplaneta > Periplaneta americana. The sequence goes on from NC_091117.1 coordinate 149,367,001, forward strand.
TGTGACTAATAACAAATTGTATGCCTATATTTAAAATTGAAGTTTAAAATATCTAAAAGTTTAAAAACGACGGAATGTATCCACAAGTAATGCAATGTTCAAACAAGCAAAGTCTTTGGAATGTAGATATTGGCATTCTAAGTCGCTCGTAGCAATGAGTTGCAAAAATATGGCACGTAAGAGGCTGATGTATCCAGACGTTGATGCCATCTCATCGCTGCGTTACAAATATTCCCTTATAATGAGTATACACGTTTAATTACGTGTTCACCTAATGTATATCACCTGTGTTCAATTTTGTTTCCTTTTATTGTGTCTATCACCTGAAGATGACTTTATATAAGTTGAAAATATTCGTGAAATCTATAATTTAATGTGATGTGTGAAATATATAATTTAATGTGATGTGACAGAATTAATTCTGTACTTATACACTTCGATAAGTTGTTGACTGAAACTATATAACCTTTTCTATTATACTAACTGATTGAGGTTCTGGCTGATATGTATATCTATTATCAGGCAGTACATCTCACTTGACGATATGTGTCAAAGGAAGAAAAATTGTATGCATCTGAAGTATGATTACTGGATATGTAGATAATCGGCGATGTATGCAATGGCGGGGGAAAGGAACTGGCCACCCTATCCCATTAACTCCTGGCTTAGTTGCCTCATGAGTGATGCCTTACTGGTGATGAGGTTCAAACCTGTCTTGGACAGTTGACTAAACAACAGAAACAACCTATGTTTTAGGATCTTGTTTTTTAGAATTTCACATTTTATATTTAAGGATTTATAAGATTTTACGGAGAAAAAGTAAAAATAAACAACATACTGTTAATATATTATTTCAATTTTTTATTATTTATAATAAAAATTGTAGTAATTTACTGATTAATTTTACAGCAAAAACCCTATAGTAAGTTTTGATCCCATGTATATAAGGATCTATATAAGTGAATATCAGTTAAGAATAATGTAAATTGTGGCACAATGAACTTTATTATAAAGCGATTCAATATTTTATTACAATATTGTTAGAGTTACATTCAAATATCCGTTATTATAGGCCTAACATTATAAATCTAAAAAGTAGCCTGATGATTCACGTGGTGATAATGGAATGTTTTATGGAACTATTTACCAATATTAATACATATTAATAGTCTATTATGTGTATCTTTATTAAATTAAGTAGCGTTCCTAATATGAATTATGTCTCTTTAGGCCATTTTAAGTCCTAACCTAAGAATTAGGTCATAGGCTATTAAATTTAAGAATGTTATTCGTTGCTAATAAAACGTAGAAGAAAAGTAATATTTCAAGAGTAACGAGATAGCAACAGAATAGGTTCAAACCTAAGAATCCGGGGCTTGCTTATTACTATTATATAGCCTATTTGTACTGCAAATTCACTCGACGATCCTCTTTCTTCGCAAACCGATCAATTAGGTCGCAACATACTGAACTACTACTAGAAGAAACTGAGACAAATCTGCATTTATTTCTAACCTCTAAATAATATCACAGTCTACTATATACAGTCACGAAGCTTGAGTTTTGAAGGTGCTAGAAACAATAGACTGTGACGGTACTATTTTGCATTGCCTGTAATGAGGCGATATTAGCGATCCTAGTGGTGAGCAACTATCTAATGTTTGCGTATTTACTACGTATTGAGCTTCGCGACTGTATATACTAGACTGTGATAATATCTTAATATATCAAAGTGAGTGTGGGTTGCATACGTTGCGGTGGAAAAGGAGTAGAGTGCTCTACTGTAGTTAACTGTTCAGAATCCATTTTGAATCTTGCGTACACTACTTTTAACACTTGAATATAAGTAATTGATTGACTAGCGGACTTACTCGTGTTAATTATGTAAGTTTGTGCGGCTTACAGCTATTTCGGTGCTTCATCCCATAGGCTCTGAGGATGGTGTGATGAAGCACCGAAACAGCTGTAAGCCGCACAAACTTACATAATTAACACGAGTAAGTCCGCTAGTCAATCAATTACTTATGTTCAGAATTCTTCAATATTCCCTGCCTCTTGAGTTGTAATTACCTGTAGTGCATAATGGACGTAGTGAAACAAATGAAACGTGATCACTAAACCATGTTCTTTTCATATGTTACGGGAAAGCTGTTATTTTTTGTAGCACCTGGAGAACATTCTCAGTGCCTATACTCGTACGTCAGAAAATTATAAAAGGAAGACGAAAACATAATATAATGTACCACTACTACACCATACATAAAGCTGTGTATGATGATTTTGTTAGCGGAGATCGCAAGAGAAAAGTTGACGAGGTATACTCTGAGGTAGGTTATAAATAGGGCCCGGATGTTTGGAAAAATACCTTTTTTTTACTGGGTGGAAGTAAATAATTATTTTCATACATATAAACGTGATTTGGAGTAAATCAAAGTGATAGGGACAATTTTTATTTTGCCTATTTTGCCTTTTTAAGGTCTTTCTTACTAATTCAATAATAAATGCTTTTTTTGTCATTTTAAAGCACTATTTCTAATTAATTGTAATGTAATGCGTATGACATTTAAATATGAAACAATGACTCACTTTATTAACAATAGTAAATAAAAATAATTTATCTCGGTGCTTAATCTGTTAATAATCGTGCTTTAATACTATTGATGTAATATGAATAATGATCGACAATCCACAGTTACAAATATAATATTGTACCAACAATTATAATTTTAAATATTAAGCTCGTTCTCATTGAAGTTGTCACATAGCATTTTCAATTGTTTGCTTTCATATTTTCAAATCTTACTGTTACAATTTTGTGCTACACGTGTTTATTATTGTAGGAGAAAGAAATTTGAGTGAGAAAAAGTCAGTTATTATCGGGTGACAGAAGGTATAAGATCGGTTAGCTAGAATGCCTAAATTCAGTACACCATTGATAAGTAAACTTCATGCTTACGTTAGTGAATTTGGTGCCCATGTGTTTTCAACCGATGGAACAGTTTTGTTATGTAAGGTTTGTGAAAAGACAGTTAATCACGAAAAAAGTATTTTATAAGTCAACTAGGAAGTAAATATGTGAGTTATGTTGATATAATTTAAATTTATTGCTAAAATATATTATGACTTTTTCAAAGATTATTGTGCCTTCTTTTTACGTTTTTATTGCCTTTTTTGCCTGCCTATTTTAACGTTGTAAATGCCTAAACATCCGGGCTCTAGTTATAAATGTATCGTCATGTGTTGAGTGGTTGACAATATTCGTCTCTCAGAAATTGCTTACTTCAAACACGATAATACCGTTATTTTGTAACTGCAAAGCAGGTAGCAGGTAGAGCAAACTTTGCACAAATAGGACAATGACCTGATCTACCTCTATTGAAAGTTGAAACACAATGCGAAATCCTTATTAAGTTTCTCAGCTCGTCTTCCTAGCATATGAAATACATACGCTTCTGGAATTCGCCCCCATCATCCCTTAGCCATGGCTATACTGTGTGCATATGAGAAAGTAGATTAACTATCTTCTTCTCTTTCTAAAATGTTGTAATCCGATTACAGTAGGGGCCAGTCTGCTGTTCTGTTGCAGTTTCTTTATTGAGTTTCTAAATGAAGCTTGTGTGTTTAGTTTGCTAAAGGAAAAAATCAGATTTCTGTGGTCTGTGAAAAAAAAATTGAAAACTCCATTACATCATAGGTCTATGAGAATATGAGAAGTAAACTCGGTGAAATGTTTGGATTTAAATTGAACAATCGTGGAGAAGTGCTTCACAGAAAAAAAAATATATTCGTATACATTATTTTAACGTACCGAAGTACATATGATGTTTCCATGCAGATATTCTACGTCATCGTACGATGAAAGAGTAGTGGAACGGAGAAAAATTATCTCCGGCACCGGGATTTGAACCCGGGTTTTTAGCTCTACATACAGTGGATAAAGCATCAGCACTTAAAGCTGAAAACCCGAGTTCAAATCCCGGTGCCGGGGAGAATTTTTCTCCGTTCCACTACTCTTTCATCGTAAAAATATTCGTGTTTAGTGATGCAGAAAACATTGTTACTAAACGTAGAGCAGCACTTAATTCGGAGTATGTGAGTGCACTCACATGTTTAAACTCATGAATGAAGCAGTATTAACTAGATGAGTCTTCATACTTTTTTATTTGTGTTTGTCTCAAAAATCCCCGGAGAATTGACACAATAAATTATAAATCTACATAATAAATATGTTAGTAATTAACTAAAATAGTATTTTTTTGTAATACGACGATACAATATATACATAAATAGCCTACTACATTTTATATTCATGCTCATCACCAAACACAAATTAAATTTAACAATATTATTGTGTATTACAGTATATTAAAACTTCTTTCAAATCGATCAAAGCTCAATTAATCTATCGTTAATCGATTAAATATTCTGATCGATCGATAGCACTACTAAATAACCTAGTAGCTGATATAGCGTCGTTAAATAACCAACTAAAAAAATATAAAAAGCAGCTGTCACCATACAGCTTAAAGTTACCGGTACAACATGATTTTATACACAAAAAAAGTTGTAAGACAACATTTTTAACGAAGTCAATTTTATTAATAATAATGATAATGACAATAATAATAATAATAATAATAATAATAATAATAATAATAATAATAATAATAATAATAATAATGAATCAATAGGTAATATCTTGTTCTATACACTAGGCTTGAGTTCCATTATATGACTACAGTCTAATACATATAGTCACGAAGCTTAGGTGATTTTTTGCATTTCTCGCGATACAATGCTCCAAGCGGTTAGCAACTGAGAGTACTAGGAACAATAGTAGCGATCCTAGTGTCTAACAACTAAAGTTCAACTGTCATTGGATGCATATTCCCTACGTATTGAGCTTCGTGACTGTATGTATGTACTAGACTGATGTTTATTCAACTGTCCGAAGACAGGTTTGAACCTCATAAGTAACACCAATAAGGCACCATTCATGAGGCAACTAAGCCAGGAGATGAGGTAGGGTGGCCAATTATTTTCCCCCTCCAATGCATACATCGCCGATTAGCTACATATTTCACTAATCAGACTTCAGATGTATACAAATAATTGTTCTTCCTCTGACACATATCGTCAAATGAGATGTACTGCTTGATAATAGATATACAATCAGTCAGAACCTCAATCGGAGGTACAGACTATGATATGACTGAGTAATTCATATATGTGACGTTTATTTTATACTACTGCTGTAATAATTAAGCTAATGAATCTGAATGGTAGGCCTACTTATATTTCAAACTAAAACATTAGATATATGTTTTTATTTTACAGGTGTATATTATGCGATATGGAAGCAGAAAAATAATAATTGTTTGTTTCTCGTCCAAATCAAAGCAAGCATGTGTTTACAATATAGGCCTAATGTATTGCCGTACACAGGTGGCAATGTTTTACGAATAATAATTCTGCAGTGCTCGGGAAAAGTGACACAAGTCAGTTTCCACAAACCTTTTTTGATAATTTATTGACAACTTACGGAACATCTGCTCGCTTGGAAAAAAAAATACATAAGTATTTCTCCCATTACAATAATTCATACAGAAAAAAATCAAATCGACATAAACCAGTGTAAGTTGTCAATAAATTATCAAAAAAGGTTTGTGGAAACTGACTTATGTCACTTCTCCCAAGCACTGCAGAATTAGTACCAATAATTTCCTTTTCATCTGAACTACTATTACTACAATATGCAATTGTATTTCTGTTCACTCTATATGTTGTCAAATAATTATATAACGTCTTTGGTTACGGTATCAAATTGTTGCAGTCTTCTTTCGTTTCATGTCGAACTAACGGTAACTAAACTTCATTATGTCCATAACGTGGTTGCTTTAAATGTTAATAGGATTTTTTTTCATTTATCCATTCAGATTGATTTATCAAATATACCAAACATATATTAAACATTGAACATTGCATAGTACAGTGATGTCTGCTAGCCAGTGCTTCTCCCAAAACATGGCGGCGGACGCAAGCTTCAATTTGTCCCGAAACTAAACTTCTGCGCAGCCTTGGCTGTAGGGGCTTGACTTGACGTAATTTACGTCTTACAAGTTAGTCATATTGAATAGTAAAATTAATACAAAAGTAAAAATGTCCGTCATTTGCTATAACATATCTGTGATCTTAGTCAGCTGGAATTAATACTGTTATATTGTATTCTGGTAAAATATTAGGGGAGCCAGGACCTCCCTTGCCTCCCCTGAAAATCGCCGCTGAATAGTTTTCTTGTAGCATACAGGGGTATTGCATAATACGAACATATGTTTTAGGACGCCAGGACGTATGAGGGGCTAGACTAGACACTGCCGCATACGCGGTGTTGAGTACCTGAGAGGAGCTCGATGCCATGCACCATACACACAGGTGCGATGGATCAAATGCTCGCTGCAGTCCCGGGATCGAGAGTCGTCTTTAAACGTCATCAAGTGCGACCCGACCTTTCCAGATTTTGCACGGTGCCAGCGTGAGGTATGTAATGACGGTGCTATAATTTGTTAGTTTCTGAGCGATCCTATTATGCATGTAGACTGACCAGACGTCCCTGATTTCCGGGGACAGTCCCCGGTTTTGAGTTGCTGTCCCCGGGGAGCAAATGTCCCCTTTTTTGTCCTCGGAAATTAATTTTGTCCCCAGAAGTTTCGATTTTGTTTCAATAAAGTGGTATAATGTTTTTTAACATTAAAAAAGATCCATTCCGTTTGAAAATCTTCTCAAAATAGTGTCATTAATCATGTGTCTTTCAGTCAGTAATTCATCAATTCAAAGACTTTTCTCCACGATGAACTCAATCTGGACTGATGAAAAGTCAAGAATGAGAATTGAAACAGTTAAAGCTTCGTTACAAGTGAAAACAAAATTTCATGTCTCATGTGAAGAACTTAGTGTGAAGCTGTATGGGAATGAACAGATTTTTAAAAAGATATATTCTTCAGACAAGTAGGCCTACTTATAAAATATGTGTGTTAGAGTTCAGTGTGTACAATATTATGTGGAAGATTTACATGTATGTGTCAGTACTGAAATTTAATTCTTAGTGGCTATAATTATGTATAGGAGTTACGTGTGTTTATGCCTTTATATCAAAAAGTTAAGATACTCTACACATTTAGTGTGCAAAATTCTATCATTTTACCTACTGTTACATGTATATCTGCAACATTTCGACGGAGAGTGACTAGGTAAGCATTTGTGGTTTTTTCTTGAAATTGCCGATGTCCCCTGCTGGACCATAAAAAATCTGGTCAGCCTATATGCATGTTTTAATTTGTTACAGACATACAGATGCTCTTGTGGCGGTGGTTGCTGTGCGCTGGAGTCAAGCTTCCACCCCGAGACATACCACCGCGAGAAGTCCTACGGATTCTCGCACGTGGAGACGTGAATACATTCAGAATAGACTGGGTGTACGGAACATCGGCGACCGTGCTCCTACACGTGTTCAATGTTTGGGAGGATGACGGACATGGTAAACATACATTACTTAAAAAAATATTTACAAAAAATGACCATTGCGTGTGAAATGATTCAATATATGTGTGTTTCAGTTCTTGCAACACATCTTAGAAAGGCAGAGGAGATCGCCGTATCACCAGAGGACCAGCTCTCCACTTCCTGGATGCGAGCCCCGTCCACCAAACCGACCCCTGCAGCCGTGGGCACACAGAACAATAATGATTATTATGACAACGCGTCAGTGGTGTACGCAGAATTTTGTCATGGGAGGGGGATCATTATTAAAATTGTTTACAACTTACAATATCGGTATTTTAAATTTTGTGTATTATTATTAATGTTATTATTACCATTATTATTATTGTTATTATTATTATTATTGTTATTATTATTATTATTATTATTATTATTATTATTATTATTATTATTATCATCATCATCACTTGAGTTTTCACAGAAGGATGTGAGATTGGTTCCGGGAAGAACGTTTGTGACAACATCGTCATGTTTCGGCTACGAAGAAACATTTGGTACATTTAGCAATGTGAAATGTTCTCTAACCTCGCTAGAATCACTATGAGACTTTTTGTTAAAAAATTGTAAAATTGAGCTTCGCGATCGCTTAGACATATCAAAGAACCCGGAATGGTAATGTGAAGTTTTTATTAAAAATATGAACTGTCAAATGCACAAAATGTTAAACGAACATTTCACAATAAAGTCAGAGCTCAGACTAACGAACGGGTGAATACTCTTCTTAAAATTAGTTTAAACCTGACAATGCACAATATTTAACATCTGTACTGAATAACTACCAAAATAACTTTTTTATTATGTTTCATAAGCTAAATTTCATGTAATAGACCCATCAGCTTTCTTTTGCACGCTTTCTTTCGCGCCACGCTCTCGTTTATTCCGACCTTCAAAAACTTATAAAAATTGTAATATCAATCACTTATATTTTCGACCGTAAACATACTGCCTTAACGACAGCGCCACTCTTGGCGGTGCACAACTTCTAATCACTAAATTGTGCACCAATATGCATCGGTTAAGCCCCAAATCTCTCCGCAGTCCATATGAAGGGAAGGCATATGTCACTGTTGATAGTGATTCGTCCATCGAATGGGGACGTTAAGCCTGGCGGCCCCTTTGGTGCTATTCGATAAGAGTAGGCTACGTGCCGGCACCGACTTTCCCCTTCTCCCTTCCTCACCTTCAACATCATCCTCACCCATTCCCTACATTACACTTACACGAACGTCTTAACATACACTCACCCTAGTACACGACATAATTTTTCACAGGTACACATCATGCATAACGTGGCCCGCCGAAGTGGTGTGCAACTTGAAAATGGGTCACAGTCCTGCCATCTATCTGCAGTATGCGGAACCCGAATCACGCAAAGTGAAGTGGGTAGGCATTACACACACACAAATTTATTAATTAATTTGTGTAAATGTAACGGTGGCTAGGGGCGGATTAGGGACGACCCTTTGCACGTCGGCCATACTGACGCTTATTGTGCTCTCCGAATTTATGAGATGAATGAGGATGAGGTGTACCAGCCCACCGGCCGCATGTAATTCCTCACCCGCTCACCCAAAGGGGGTCCCCTACCCCCGCCCTAGGTTCATACCGACAAGGTGACCAAGCAGCGCAGGATCCATTCCAACGGCCCTTCCAAGTTGTCGAAGCGCTCTTGGAAGTGCTATTAAGGAAAGAATCCTGGCAGAAATATTGCGGAAGGCTGGGAACCCAGGAACGGTTGCGGAGAGGATCTCCTCCCCCCCGTAAGAGGACAAAGAATCTGTTTTGACCTCAATATGTCTATGAAATGAGATGAAGAAGATGAATGATATGAAATCTAAATTCTTTTTATACACGGGAGGGAAAGTGAAATGGACCGTGGCAATGAAAATTCCAACCCGGCATTTCCCTAAGGGTCGTATTCATAGACGAGACTTTGGACGGTACAAAGTCACCATTTTCCTATTCACAGTCGACACTTTGATGGAAAGTAAACTTCAATCGTGACTTTACTTCGAAGTCGCCGAAAATCTAGACTTTGACTTTGACTTTCGTTTGTAGACAAAAGGAAAATTACTGATATTTGGGAAATTGTTGAATTTGCCGAGAATATTGAACACATCTAGGAGATTATTTAAGCTGCTCATATTCCTTAGCGTATTATTTTAGATAATAAATTCAAATCAAGGTACAGATTTGATAAACAGACAGTATTAAATATCCTCGTCATGTTTCAACTTTCATTGATGAATAATCAAAGAGGATTATCTGTTCCAACAATAAATAATACAACTTATTTCATCGCGATTTTACGCTATAGGTAAGGATTAATAGCTTAATATTCATCCTTACTATTTAATTCTATAGAGGATAGGTTATACAGTTGGAATTGCAGTTAATTTATAATCTTTGCGGTCGTCATAATAATGTTTTCTGCATATTGATTTCAGATAATTTTTAAATAGTTTCTGCAGACATACAGGGAATAACTCTGCCAACTGTCAGCAGGATTGTATGTCTCTTTCATAGTCTGTCTTGGTGAAATCTTATCTTCCATATCTTCACAACAAAGTTATTTTACAATGAAATAATTTCAGGGCTTAATGTGAAACTAACGTAACTGCAATAGATGTTTTATTCACAACAAAATTCTTAACAGGCAATACTATTTCAAATAAACTATACCATCATGTTTTTGTGGTCAGGTAGAAGAACAAATTATTATCGGTTGGTGTAAAGCTCTAAAAATGTCAATTTTTGTACTTGCGTTAGTTTCACATTAAGCCCTCGAATATATTATTCTTTTGTAAAGCTGCAAGACGATTGGCAATTGCTTAACATGTACTGATGTTCAATTGTTTCATTGATTTGTGACTCAAAAGATGGCTTTGATTGTGGCAACGCCTACTATATTTCAACTATCTATTACCGTAATTTAATTTGTTTAGAAGGCAGTGATTTTGATTGCCAACATTAGAACAAGATCGTCAAATCTCGAGTTACCAAAGTCAAAGTCAAAGTCCCGAAAGTATCGTCTATGAATAGGACTTTTAACAAAGTTAAACTTTACTACGAAAGTCAACTTTGGAAAGTCTTCAGCCAAAGTCTCGTCTATGAATACGACCCTAAGTAACTGTGGAAAATAACGGAGAAAAACCACAGTCAGATTGGTTGATCCGGAAATCGAATCACGGACCTCTCGAATGCGCGTCCCAAGCGGAACGCATGAGCCACCTCGGTCGGTTCGCTCATGCAATGTAATATGGCGGGGGGGGGGGACTAACTTAGACGGGTATAGGATTTGAACCCACGCTCTCGTTTGTCCTGAGAGCATAAATACCGATGTCTTTACAAATTCGGTCATCCCGTCTCCCCCAGTTCAATCTTCTTCCCTCGGCCTTTTCTTCGCCTTATAATGTCCTTTTTGGTAGGGTAGTTACCCCATCCTCCATTATATGCCGTGTATCGTCTTTTGTGTCTAGTGTAACTTTGTTCACACGTATGGATGTATCACACGGTTATAGGATCGAAAAGTTCTATTATTGGAATATGACGTAATGTTGCTTTGTAGACATGAAATGTAGTCGTCGACGGAAAGTTCATCCTGAATCACATTCTTCTTTATTCCCTTCAACTTCTTAATTTCACATGCATTGTGGAAGCGCAAGACATACATTTTTGCTCGGTGACCGACGAAAAGAGAAATGTTCTCCCCGTCTGACTCGTCCTTCACCTTTCCCAGGACCATCTTGATCGCAATTGAATGCAAGGGGTGGGAGGACTGATAATTGCTCGTGTCCAGATAATCTATATAGTCCTTCATATCGGTGTACAGAGCATCCGTTCTAATGCTATAGCCGAAGCTGTCTGTGTCCATGTAACAGAGTTCTGCTCTGTTCCCATAGTACTCCTTTATGACTTTATGCTGGAAATTATACATGCAAATCTTGGAAATGTCCAAAATACTCATTCCCACGTAAGTGGTCTTGTTAAATATGAGTTTTGTCTTTTGCAGATGGATTGCAATGAGATTTTATACGAATATCTTACGGTCCACAAAGCTGGATATTGAAATCAGTTTCACGGTTTTCATGCCACTTGAGACGAGACCTATGTCTATACGTTTACGTACATTTTCTTTCATTTTGCCGAATACGGCATTATTCTGGGACGTCTGTCTCAACTACATTCTATGTACGGCTTCATCCATGATGTTTTCCTAAATTTAATTATTCTGTGTATTTTGACAATTTTCGACTCATTTTCTACCGCCTGTTTCACAGTTGTGTGCTGGGCGACATAATTAAATTTAGGTTGAAGAGTGGTCAACAGCTTGGGGTACCTACTGCTGGTGGACATTTCATTTCAGCACAGAACGGTAGGTCCTTATGCAAGTCGTGAAACTCCTAGGGATATAGGCCTACAAGATCCACTTCCATTATGTAGCCTACATCTGAATCCTCTTGGATTGACCTGACGTCTAGCGTGTTTAGTTCCCCTTCGGTAAGCCATTGGAAGACACCATACGGAAGGGGTTTACACATTGCGTACCCATATAGATTGTTTGCGTCCACATAATATAGGGCGACAAATCATATGTCTATAAGTTTACGTACATTTTCCATAATTTTGTCGAATACGGCGTTATTCTGGGACGTCTGTCTCAACTGCATATTTAATTCTGTGTACGGCTTCATCCATGGTGTTTGGCTAAATTTAATTGTTCTGTGAATTTTGACAATTTTCAACTCATTTTCTACTGCCTGTTTCACAGTTGTGTGCTGGGCGACATAATTAAATTTAGGTTGAAGAGTAGTCAACAGCTTGGGGTACCTACCGCTGGTGGACATTCCATTTCAGCACAGAACGGTAGCTCCCTATGCAAGTCGTGAAACTTCTCAGGATATAGGCCTACAAGATCCACTTCCATTATATAGCCTACCTCTGAATCCTCTTAGATTGACCTGACGTCCAGTGTGTCTAGTTCCCCTTCAGTAAGCCATTGGAAGTCACCATTCGGAAGGGGTTTACACATTGCGTACCCATATAGATTGTTTGCGTCCATATAATATAGGGCGACAAATCATCGAAATCCTCCGACTACATATTATTAGACTGCTCCAATCTCTTTATGCACTCGCATAATCCTCCTTTTATCCCCCACTCCGTCATCATGATCATGTTAATGTCGATCATTAGTTCTAACCGTATCTCAGTGCATTTGAACATTGCGGAATAAGCAAGACTTGGTGCAAAGTAGTAATACGTGCAATCGAGATCATAATATTGCAAATACATCTTCCGGAAATTTTCGGACACGTCGGTCAGCAGCAGCGTGTCACATAGCAAGTACACACCCGAATACTACCCCAGTGTGTGTACATTAAAGGCTTCCCATACTCTTTGCGCATGCAGGTATGACTCATCCGCTATTTGTCTACTTGTTAACGTACTCAGAAACTTTTCTTTTGGTGGTAGTTCTTCCTCATCTAATACCTGCATGGACGTTACATAATCCTATGGAAATACGCCGCAGGAAAATATATCTTGCATTGTTCAAAGAGTTCTTCAGCTTGTCCAAACTGTCAGACATGAATCGGAAGGAATCTAGAAATCTAAGCTGAATGACATCTCTCTTCTTTCGGTTCACACCGACATATTTTGTGAATGAGATATATTTCTCAGTCGTGTTGGGAATCACGGTATTTCCTCTTCATTGAACTCGAGTTCTTTGACAATAAAGTGATCATCATAGTTTGATAAATTATGAAGTATGCATGGCACGAATTTCTGATCTTGGTAATTTATGTTGCAGTTATGGTATGCTGCACCGCGGTGTTTTCGGTCACGTGACAATGATCTCGGATCTTATGTTGTAGTCTGTAAAATTTCCTTTCTTACTTATGTAACACATTTCCGTGTTTTCATATTCCACCTCTTGCTCAGGCGTGAGCGGATCCATGGATTTTCGATTGCTATATAGTACAGGCTATCGCTTCTGCTCTGCACGTCCGCTATAATGGATTCCATGAACTTCTTCCCTGCGCCCTCCCCGCGGTACCGCCTGAGTTACGTATACTCTTCGTCTAGGGAATCTTTAATTAAGTACTAATAACAGTAGCTGTGTGGCTCATGAATCTGATAAGATCGCGTCCAGCTCGTGGTGGAACTGTTCTTACATCCGTGAACCTGTTTCAAGACACTTTCAAAGTCGCAATATATAACAAAACGCAATTGTTGGCTCCTCCAATTTTCCTTAGATTCGCTCCATGGCTCCTTTGGTTTTATTGACCAAACAATTTTGAATTGTGCGCACATGTCCTTGTGTTCTGCCAATCTTTCTTCTGCTGTTTCGATTCGCAATTTTCGAAATGTGAGAAACATCTCTTACACACAGCGAGTTTATGGTTGTGACGTGTCAGCTAGGGACCGATGAGCGCATTGAAGTTGGAAATGTAACAATAATGACGGTGGGTCTCTGTAGTTCGCCAGTTCTTCGTCACATACTTCTAATGGGAATGTCGCCATTTTCATCGATTCCGAAAACATTGATGGATATGATATTTCTTTTTTCGAATTTTGCAATATCTTCCACCTTCGTCGGAAATTCGATATTCCACTCATATCTTTCTTCTAGATCCCGTCTGTTCTCATACATGTGGACGAGATTGCCATCGCGTTCTATAAAGTTTGTCAATATAGGCATACTGTATTTAAAATAATACTGGTCTCTATTCCGCACATTTACGATTGATTTGCTATATCGATATCTCGCGAGGAGGGGGATAAATCCGGACCCATTGAGAGGGTTACTACGGTTAATACGCAGCTCCACCGATTTGACCTTGATGAAATACCGCCCCCTTCATCATGCACTACTCAAATTAGCGAATTACCCTATATTCGCGATCTGACGACCCATTGTCGTTCCTAAATTTGTTACTTATACACATCGTCATTCTTCGATCTAATATTGTATTTCTTGCGTTCTTTTTTATGCTTTCAAACTCGCATTCTAAAAATATGTTGAATTTAATGTAGGGGAATTCATTCAATGCTTCTAACTTTCTTATGATATGTGATTTGATTTTAGGCCTACCTAGTACAGCACCTGTGTCATCTCTAAGAGCGCCGGTCGCTGCATAGATCCTGATGCGGTTTTTGAACGCGGACTCCGTAAGTAGGAACTATCTTCGGCACTCGATGCTATCGGTGCCGATGGTGTTGCTGCAGCATTCGAGCGGGGTGGGGAGCGCTGGATCACGCTCGGTTTTGTCGGTAGTGCAGCCTGCTGGATCACGCTCGGTCTGGGTGGAGTGCGGACCTGGAAATGATAATATATATATTTCCCTAACCCTGGAACAATTCAACATTCGTCCTCACGATTCTGGTTAGTGATAGTCGTGTTCTACTTACATCCACCAGAGGTCGGTGGCTCCTCCACTGATGATGGTGGAGTGCATCCCATAGCGAAAAGGTCTTGTCACAGATCTCGCACCTGAATCTTTCGTTCAGCTCCACCGACTCGGTGTGGCGATGCAAGTCACTGTTCCTTGTAAACACAGCACCGCAACATTCTCCCTATGACGGTCGGCATGTTGCATTCGCATGTGACGCAAGAGGTTGTTGTGGAGCGAGAACTGATGGCCACACACTTCGCACAGATATTCCATTTTTTTTTCAGATCATTTCTGAAATTTCGCCCTTTTATAATATCCGCCAGATCTCGCCCCCTCCACTCATTATTCCAAGGTGAACGTGTCTCCCAACACGTGCAGCCGCACATCCTGTTCATTAACATGCATGCCTGTGCGTCGGTTACGAATGGTTATAACCAAAGCCACCGTTTCTGGCGCGTGAAATAAGTAATAGGAACGTTGAGAGCGAGTAGGTATCTTATCTTTGCCACAGTCTGTGGGCCAGAAAGCTGACAATTGTGATTAGCAGGTTGCTGACGTCACATCTGTTTAGGAGGTAGTACCACTCTCAGCCAAAGTGGCAACAGATGCTCTGACTGGACAGTGCACTCAAGGACACACCCCAGAAACGCAAAGTGCGAGTGTCTTGCATTATTATTATTATTATTATTATTATTATTATTATTATTATTATTATTATTATTATTATTATTATTATTTTAAATATAGTCAATACTTTGTTTTCTCCATTAACACTAATTGTCAATGTTTCAATGTAACCCATATTGATTATACTAATTGTACTATTCCTTTAGTTATGTAATATATTATATTCATATGTATTAATTATTTTTTAAGTTAATACTTGTATTTTATTAGCCCATTATTATTATTATTATTATTATTATTATTATTATTATTATTATTATTATTATTATTATTATTATTATTATTATTTGTAAGTTAATACTTGTTACTGTTGCGTATTTTTCTGTATGTGCTTTGATCCTGGTTGAGTGAAAGAGAAGGTCTGATGGCCTTAACTCTGCCAGGGAAAATAAAACTGCAGTAAAACCTGTATTAAATGATCACTGCTGGTTTCATGAAAAATTGATCTTTCAGAAGGGGGAGTTATTTTATACAAATAATGGGTTAAAACGTTTCTATGTTAATCAAATAAAAACGTGGAAAATGTTGCTAACAATAAAAGCTTGAAATAAGAACTTTATTTCTTATTCCATTTTTCCAATTTTCTCCTTTGATTCTCCTTCACAAAATTATAAATTTAACTCTGGTTAAATTTTTTTTACATTTCCTTTTCACAATCTCATTTTCAAAACTATTCTTTAACATGTTAAGAAGTTCATTTATATGTTGTCGATTAATACAGTCTTTCAGTGACGCTGATTGTTGAATTAACTCAATATTACATAAGGCTTGTTCTAGTCCAGTGGCGGCTGGTGAAGTTTGGGTCTAGGTGTTGCACTTTCTGTGATGAGAGGGGTAGAATTAGTTACCTTTATCAGTACATGGTCATGAACATTTTAATCCAATGCTGGTACTTAAATGATTAATATCAGTAATGTCTGTTCTTGTCCACGACTGTTCTCCATCAAACAAAATACACGGAAAACAAAACAGTGCGTTTTTCACTTCACAACCACAAAGCCAGTCATGATTATTGTAAATTTCCTTCCTAAAAATTCTCTTGAACTGTCTTTTCCCCGTAGTAACTGTCTGGACAATATTTAGATCAGGCAATGGTCTACCAAGTTCTTTAATTTTTTATGTTCCTTCGTCAGAAGGTACAGAGAAGTTCTTGTTTTGTAAACTATTTACAGAATTCATAATGGTAAAAGCACGTATATCACAAACTTGAAGAAAACATCACTGCACTATAAAAATTGTGACAACTATCATAATTCACATAATACTCATTAAACTCCAGAAAAGTTCCTGTTTTTTTTTTGTAACAACTTACAAAATTCATAACGTTATATGCCTACGTACCTATGTCACAAACTTGACGGAAATATCACATCCAATAAAAAAAATTGTATTATGCAGCAGAATTCACATAAAGCTACTTAAATTCCAACAAAAACTAAATATTTAAAAGAGGATTAAATGAATTTCACACGATTATAAAATGACTGGACCACGTGCTCACCTAGCTACACGTTGGTCAGGAAACAGGAAGTCAGGAAGTGAGAAACCACGAGATCTTCCTCACATCAGCAGCAGTACAGACTATTATAAAATACTGTCAAGGAGGTGAAAATCCCCTGAAAACTGTACAGCTGTCACAAACTAGATAGATGGCTATCTAGAGAAATAGCTGTAAAACGTATTTTGGAACAGTGGCCTGAACTAAAATTGCATTTTCAGACAGTGAGAAACAGTAACAAGTACTATACATCAGAAATGTTGTATCAGATGTTTAATGATTATATAAATGAGATTTAATTGCTTTTCTTGAAACCTGCTCTAGCTGGAGCACAACTTGTAGGCCTAAATAAATAATTTCAGTCCAAATCTGCCGATCCATGTAAACTCCTAACCGACCTTGTCCTTCCCATGGAAGGATATGCAAAGAGAGTAGTTCTGCCACTGCCAGGTCAAAAAATTGATCTGCTGAAGGAGAACATAAACTACTTGGACTCCAAGCCGTATCTGGAGTATGAGTGTGAGAAAAAGATGGAAGAGCTGAGAAAATCCGGATCATTTTCTGCAATATTTATTTTATTTTATTTGGTTATTTAACGATGCTGTATCAACTATGAGGTTATTTAACGTTGATGGGATTGGTGATAGCGAGATGATATTTGGCGAGATGAGGCAGAGAATTCGCCATAGATTACCTGACATTTGCCTTATGTTTGGGGAAAACCTCGGAAAAAACCAACCAGGTAATCAGCCCAAGTGGGAGTCGAACCGACGCCCGAACGAAACTCCGAATCGGCAGGCGAGCGCCTTAGCCGACTGAGCTATGCCGGTGGCTTTTCTGAAATATAATATTTAACTTTTTGTTCTCGGTATGTGGTACATATCACACAAGACCTATATATTTAATTCATTAGGTAGATACTGCTTTATTGTGCTTCTAGCTTGATTGTAATGAGACTCTACTGGTTTTGCAGCCTGACTTATTAATGGGTATTGACTAACCTAAGGACTTGTCCCATTCTGTAACCTTTATGTAATCTGTGGTGCTTGTATCTTTCTGCATCCTAATGTACTCAGGACTAGTCCCATTTTGCAAAAGTATGGTCACTTGAAACATCTTTTTAGCAGTGGATTTGATACCTTCTGCACCTTTACATATACCTATCTACGAAATAAATAAGATGGCATAAAAACCTAAAAATAATTTCTTCGTGGACTTGTCCTCTTTTGCAAATCGACGACAGATTTTATAAAGTAAAAATAAAGAAGCAGGGGCTTCCAGGTTGGAGAAAAAAGTACCGGGGCGGCACCTGGCCCACCTTGGCATGACTACACCCCTGATTAAACCACAAATAGCCAACTCCTGATTAAACTACAAATAGTAAAAAAAAAAAAATGCAGAGCAAATACTCAGAGACAATAATTATTACAAACGTTGGCATCAACAGCAATAATGTAGGCCTATCACAACCAGGGGCGTATTTTGCGGACTACCGGGGCTACCGGCGGTAGCCCAAGGAAATTACAAAAAAAAAAGTTTATAATATAACATAATGTAATAATTTTGTATTATTAGTTTTACCATAGTAATTAAAATTAAAGTAATTGTTAGATTCATACGCGCTCTCTGCTCACGAAAAGAAACAAGTTGTCAAGGCGGCATCGCTGGAGAAACCGCTTGCTACGTGAGGTAGCCTGTGACTGTTTCGCTCATGCTGTCCTGTCGCACAACTGCCCGTCCCCCCCGCTCCCTTATGTTTCCATCGTGCACTGTAGGCGGGCGAGTTACCGCTCTCGTGATCGGTTTCTTCGCAGGCGCGAAGCAGCAATAGCTTAGTACGCTAGCAATTGAATGTGATTGTGTTCTTGCAGTGCATTATTTTAAATCTGTGATTTGTTCGAGTGTCTAAGAGTTATATTAATTGTGAATTATTAAGTTTTTAATTTCCCAATTAAGTAATATTGTGAAAAATATGGCAGAACAAGTTTCTGGAGAGGTTTGTGTTGAAAATGAATGTGTAATAGAAGGTTTATTAAAAGTGCCTTTTAACCGTCGTACATAACAACGAGAAAGTTGAAATTGTGAAAATGGAAAGAACAACTCCTGAGTTAAATTTGTCCATGGACGTAAATGAAAAACAGCGAGAGTACACGCCACTTCACTTCAACATCATATGGTAAGTGGAATTGGTTGTGTGGTACTTCTAAACTGTCTAAACTATTTTGCTGGCCATGTTTGTTATTTAGCCGCGAAACTAATGTGTGGTCAAAAGAGGGGTTTTCTAATATGAACTCCCTTCGAACGGCAGTCCTAGAATACGACAAATCAAAAGCTCAAATTTGTTGTAGAATGAACTTTGCAAACTTTGGGAAGACAAGAATTGATTTACAGCTAGATAAGCGAAAAGCTCTATACATCAACCAACATAATGCTCTTGTGAAAAAAAATCGGGAGATTTTACTGCATCATATTAACGCTGTCTGCTTTCTAGGAAAACAAGAATTGGCTTTTCGGGGTCATAACGAGAGTGTGGAATCAGACAATATAGGAAATTATATTGAATATTTAAGTTCCTTAAGTGAATTTGACCATTTACTGGCCAATCATCTTGAGAGTTCAACAGTATTTCGTGGTACTTCTCTCGCAATTCAGAATGACTTAATATTTGCTATAAGTCGGGTTATGATAAAGAACATAAAACCTTTTGTGGCCATTGTTGTTGATGAAACAAGTTACTGCTCTAATCAGAGTCAATTGTCCACTGTTTTAAGATACGTCGACAGTACTGCCAATGTTCAAGAACGGTTTATAGGATTCACAAATGTCAGTTCGGACAAAACTGCTGCTGCTTTGTTTCAGCATGTGGAAGGTGTTATAGCAGAATACAATGTCGGCAATAAGTTAATTGCACAGACATACGATGGTGCTTCAGTTATGGCGGGAAATATTAATGGCTTAAAAACAAAAGTTCAAGAAAAGTATCCTCAAGCACTATTTGTCCATTGTTACAGCCATGTTCTCAATTTAGTTTTGCAACAAACTACTGCATCCATTCCAGAATGCCGCATTTTTTTCAAAACACTGTCGGGTTTAGTTGCATTTTTCTCATCATCTCCTAAAAGATCAGAAAACTCAAGGAATTTATGAACAAGAAACTCCCAAACGTAGCACCAACTAGATTGAATTTTACATCTGGGCTTGTAAATACAGTAAAGGAATACAGAGAAAAACGGACTGCATTCTTTAAAAATATCATTTGTAATGACTCTGAAGAAAACTGGGATGATGCTGTAAATGTGCAGGCTCAAGGATATTTGAATTTTTTCACACAGTTTCAGAATATATTTCTTCTTGAAGTCTATGCTAGAGTGTTCGCACATACAGATGTGCTCTACAATATTCTTCAGACAAAAAGTCTAGACATAGCATACTATTTGCAAGAGGTATCAAAGTTAAAAAAAAAAACTATATCCGAGTTCAGACGTAGTGGGTTTCCGTCCATATGGAGTGATATGGAAAATGAAAATTCTTCAGCCAATACAATGGAACCACCATTAAAGCGAAGAAAAGGAGATGATGAATTGAAATACAGGCAGCTGTACTACAGCATACTAGATCGTATGCACATGGAAATTACTGACAGATTATCTGATTATGGAAAGCTTCAGTTCACACATCTTCTAGATTCTCAAAAATGTTCTTCTTATAGATAAAACTTCCCGAATGAGGCACTAAACAAATTATTTCAGTCCTATAACAGTCACTTTGATCAAGTACGTCTTAAAAATGAATTAAGTGTAATATATTCAGGAGAACTCTTTGATTTTTCGAACAAACCTATCCATGAAATATTATCTGCCATATATGAAAACCAGCTGAACCAAGTTATTCCTGAAGTCCTTAAATTGGCAACATTAATTGTGACAATACCAGCTACGTCAGCATCGGTAGAAAGAACATTTTCTGCGTTGAAGAGAATAAAATCCTACTGTAGATCAACTCATACACAAGAACGTTTATCCGGCTTGGCACTAATATCCATTGAAAAGTCATTTCTACAGAAACTTTGCAAGTGGCCCAACTGTAATTTCAAGGACGAAGTCATCAACGTATTTTCGTCCCAATCAAGACGTCTGGAATTCACATAAATATGTAAGGAATTTTATAATAGGGATTTTAAAATATATTTTGTGTAATAATAGGGTCAGTGGTAGCCCAAACCCTTTAACCAGTATACGCCACTGATCACAACTATAAACTCATAAAACAGGGTGCAAAACAAGGCTAGTCACATGTGCTATTTAATTTATGTATAGGCCTAAATAAAATGGATCAGAATCTTTAAACATCCGTATTTTATTGAGAACACTTAACTAAATACTACATCATTGTATGCAGCTGACAAAGTAGTACTGTCAAATTGCAGAGAGCTGAATAACTGAATACGAACTACGGGCGTTTTAAATAAAACTAAGTTAACCTAGAAATATCCATTAATAAAACTAGTGATTTCCTTCTTAGGTAAGGTTGCCATAATGAAGAAACGCAAAACCAAGGCGTGAACAACAGACCAATTCTATCAAAAACGGGAATCGTACGAATTTCTAAGAAATGTATACCTACTGTATTTCATATAGACATTAAATATCATATTTTCAACAGACACATCAGTACTGATATCACTTACGTATTTACTTAATATGGACAAGGTTGGACACTTCAGTAATACATTCATCTTATCTATCACCTTCTTACTTGGCATGGACATTACATTATTACCATTTATTTTAGCAGCAGATCATTCAAGTTGGTGTATCTCCACCACACGGCCTGCTGATCTAGAGCTGCGCTCGAGCTTGGGTTGGATCCCAGTTTGATCTCATTGCCTGGTTGTTTTTTTTTCGGAGGTTTTCTCCAGCTGTAGGGAAAATACCAGGTGGTTTATGGCGAATCCTCAGCCCCACCTCACTTCATTTGGCCAAAAAATTGTAATCTTGTAAAATTTTTATTTGTTCCACATCTTAAAGCTTCAATGCTAATGTAAGATCTATGGAATATAATAAATGAAATGAAAAAACAATACCACTCAAACTTATCAGAATGACAGTGTGAAATTCACTGCAATTTACATTTTTCATATTACACTGTATTTGAAGTATCACATTTATTTACTTAAGGGGTTACAGCAGTAAAATTTTGATAATATTCAGTATTTTTTTCCTCCATTACTGTATCTTGTACAATAATGAAAATTAGTATGTGTAAAACACAGTCCTTCTGCTATATGAAAAAAATATTTTTACGGTTTAAAAAAATACAGACTTTTTTTTTTTTCAAAATTCAGTTCACTGTACAGTGATCAAGCATTTCCCACATAACAAAAAAACTATCCAACATTCTGTGATGAAATTTTTTATGTGTATTTATGCATGTCATGGCTACAATATGATGCAAGATCATTTCTCTACCTTTGATAGATTGTTTGATAAAAAATAAATTCATTAGAAAAACTGGTCAAATATCAGTATTTTCTTCTAACACAAAATAAAGAAATATTATTTATTGAGGAATGTAGTTGAAAGAGCATGATATTGTAAATACGAGTTTCAGCAATGAAATAAAAGAGAACATGAAAAAGTTAACAAGTTTATGAGTTATGAGAGAAATGCTTCATCACTGCACAGTGAACTACCATCATTATGAATTTTGAAAAAAATATATGTATATAAATATTTTTTTAAATAGTAAAACTATTTTTTTCATAGAGCAGAAGTGTTTTACACATACCAATTTTCATTATTGTACAAGATACAGTAATGGAGGAAAAAAATGTTGAATATTTCCAAAAATTTTACTGCTGTAAGCTGTACATAACCCCTTAAGTTTTTCTTTCTTCTGTCCACTGAGCAATTGAGCATTCATCAAAGAAAATGCTCTTTTAATGTTGGCATTATGCCCAGATACACACAAATAAAATTCTACAATTTTCAACAATTCTCAGTACTGCTCCACAGAAACAAAGTTGTGATAAAAACAAAGACGGTACCCATATTTTAAGTGAAAGTGTATCTTTAGAATTTTCCACTTTGTTGTCTAATAAGAAAGATTTCAATTTGATCACTCAGTCAAAGAGAAGACTTTCATTCAACGAGTTAGAAAGAGAAGACTATAGAGTGGCCATGTTGTCCTGTACAGCGCTCTTTGCGGTGGCACCGCGAAACACGGCAGATCTGAGCTAAGCGCCCACCTTTGTAAAAATTCGTCTGCTTACAATGTTGTATAACGGAGGTAAGAAGTACAAAAAAACGAAGAAAAAAACATGCCTGTTGTGTGTGCTACATATAACTGCAATGTCAAAAGGAAAAAGACAACTGATATATCATATTTCATGTAAATTTTATGAAGTTAAGTCCATAGTTTTGTTAATTAGCAGCATTTTTTTTCATGCATAAATGTGTAACAACGCCCGGCATAAACAAAATAAATGGTTCACTGGTAATGTACTTAAACTAAAAACGGATAAAACCAATACAATTCCGTTTCAGACCCAGTGAAAAACAAATAGCAATACAATATTAAAACTGTATTTCGACACCGGCATCCTTTATTTCTGCTCCTTCTGTCCTTACTGCTTATACAAGAAGACGATGAGCTGTAGCTTATAAGAAGTAGGCCTATTTCGAAGACAAACGATTAATCAAATAAATGGTTCACTAGTAATAAAGTTAAACTAAATACGGATAAAACCGCTACAATTCCGTTTCAAACCTAGTAATAGCAATCAAATATAAAAAATTGTATTTCGACACTCGCATTCAAAATAATGCAAAACTCTGGGGTAGGTCGCATTGTTGTTAGTATTTTGACTGGAAGGACATGAAAGAACATAATTGAGCACCCACGTGCAAATAATAGGATAAGTATGAATATATTTCGTAACTACTTACCCCATTATTGTACGTGGGTGCTCAGTTATACACTAATAATTATCTGTGGTGCCACAGCCCTTGAAAGGCTCAGACAGACCAGCCGGCTGTTGGCCTCACGTTCACATTTCGATAATAATTACTGTAACAAAAACACTGAAAGCGTGTTTTGTCATGTTTCACCCACGTTACAAGCTTGGAGGTAAAGGTTGTTTACTACAGATAGGGCCTACTTTCATTCTATATCTTATGGTATAGTAAATAGTTTTGCAACGTGTTGAGACTGGGAAAACAATTTAATAAAATCATCCGAATCATACTCGTTCATTTTATAGGTAATCTTGCAGGTCGCATTTAAAAGAACCTAGGAATATTAACATTTTCTTCAGTATATTTGCTAGGACTTCTTGTCATACTACATGACAATTTTGCTTAGGTTATTCTTTTAAGCATTCCTTCTAGGAATAGCTTAAGTGTTTTAAATTTAGCG
The DNA here is from genome assembly GCF_040183065.1 of Periplaneta americana. Lineage (NCBI taxonomy): Eukaryota > Metazoa > Arthropoda > Insecta > Blattodea > Blattidae > Periplaneta > Periplaneta americana. The sequence goes on from NC_091117.1 coordinate 149,391,556, forward strand.
TACATAAGTTTAGATTAAGTTCCTAGCACGTATTTGACGAAATACTAGGTTTTTCCACTTCAGTTTAACTGATTTATGCAAACGAAATTAAGACAGCTGACGATTCTAATGTCAGTTATCACCACACCCACTTTGTTTTGGGCGCATAAATTCATTACCGACGGTCGTTCAATTTTCTTCAAACATGGCGGCGCAATGACCACTCAATATCTTTCTCTTTCTAACTCGTTGCTTTCATTCATTTCGCAAGTAGGGTTGCCAACTAGCCGGTATTTCACGGCCGGAAATTTTGGCAGATCTCAATATAAGACTGGTGGCCAGTATCAACCCCTTACCGGATCTACTTGTGCACGGTAATTTTATTAAATGAGTTTCAGAACTTGTGAGAACAGCTTTTATCATATACCTATGCTAAAAGAGATTTTTCTCTATTTCGTGGGACATTTTAAATTCAGAGCAGCTGAAGGTAATATGGGAATTTTTAAGTATTCTTCAGTCTAAATACTTGATGGTTGTACACCAAAAGTAGAAGAAATTTAAAGTATTAGACAAAAACTAAGGCTGCAACTAGTTGAAGATAAAGCCTATACTCTATGATGAATTGTGCTTGTTAAATGTCGCGGATTCTTCCTTTGTGAAAGATGCACATTTGACAAATTTTATAAAGTAGTGTAAATATTTTCAGGATAGGGATGCCTCAGAGAAATCTCCACAAATAAGAATGGTACTTCAACACATGTTTGCTCTTCCTGCAAATAATTCTTTTGTGGAGCGTGCATTCAGTATCATGAATATCTTGTGGAATAATGGGAGGAATCGTTTAACTGTGGATATAGTAAAAGCTGAACTTTTTACTAGGGAAAATCTTAAATTTAGTTGTGTAGAATTTTATTGCTTTAAAGGCTGTGGTATCAAGCTCCAAATACAAAATTGAATAGTGCAATTTTGAACACTGAAGCAAAATTGTTTCTCAATTTATTATTATTATTATTATTATTATTATTATTATTATTATTATTATTATTATTATTATTATTGATTTATTTATTTTTTACTCGTATCATGTAGCAGATTTTGTTTTTAGTATATTATATATGTACACTTAGCGGCAAAAAGAATGGGCCGACTCTTGGTCGATAGAAATGCTAAGTTCTATCGCGCGGTTCACTCGTGTAAACGTAACGCACTGCAAGGCATTGCTGTGGTGTCTCTTCATTGAAAGTCATCCGTCTATAATGTAATAAACCTTACGGGCAGTGTGTGGCCGAGTGGTAAGAAGTCTGACAGCCGTGCCAGAGGTTGTGAGTTCGCCTCCTGGTATGGTAAAATTATTATTTTTTTTTTAATTTTAACTTTTACTTAATTTATTAGTTTAAATGTGAAATGGCATTTGTTAACAAACTTCGTTATAATACAATATAAAATTGTTTGTTTATTCAGTCATATGACAAATCAATATTACTAAAACTAATGACACTTATTCATATATGTAGTCATTATGTTCTGTACAATGCAGATTACGAACATTTTCGCCTTTCGGGCATCATCAGGCTCTGTGTATAATATCCCATTATTAGTCTCTGTAGTAAAATACAATGATAATTTAATGAAATGAACTGTTTAAAAATTAACTATGATATGTATAAAATAATGTACTGACTTATGTGCGTAAAAATTAAAACTGTGATTGCATTGCAATGATACATAAAATTATGAAAACTAAGAACATGTAGTGATGTTCCTCATTTTAAACTTCATAATACTGATATGTGTAGATCTTGTCTCAAAGGTTCGACTTGGGCGGTGAATTCCATCTGAAATATATATTATAAAATAGAAGGGGAAAAACTTCAAACGTGAAAATGTGGTCAAATTGAGTTATCAAATGTACTCACGTTTTAAACGTGTATATTGCACAAGCAGTTGTGATATTTCACTCTGATGTGAAGTAGTATTTATCTGCAATGAAAACTTTAATATCAAAATATGTAAGTTTTGAAATGTGGAAGTTGAAGCGGTCGGCGTCGTCGTCGTTGCCCACGACGCCTTTCCTTGCCCTCGGCTGCCAGCTCAGTCGTATATGGAACGTATCTCGAGGATGCACGTCGATGTCAATAATTAACTATGTACACTGATTAATTTGGGCGCCAGCCTCCTCGAGATTACTCCGGTAGAGGATGAGGTTCCCAGGTCAGCTGCAAAACGATCGGGACATGGGGTTTGGGAGACGTGCTCGTAGGTTGATATGATGTAGGCGCACACCAGAAGTTGTTGGTAAGAACTATGAAAACGTTTATTATTATTATTATTATTATTAAGTGTTCGTTTCAGATTAGCAGAAATGCGCGTCCAAGTGTATAATATCTCGCTCTCACTTCCCACAAGTTGGTATACTAATTTCTGAGTTCACATAATTATATATTTTGTACTATAAAACACCAGTAATATAACGGACAGTTGATAACGTGATGAGAGGAAAGAATTCAGACTTATAATAATAATGCAACACACGACTTCTTACTACACTCACTAAAAAATTCTAAGTCCGTAAATTGTTATACTTCCGAGTTAGGTTTGCCGAGAATATGTGGAGTGCAACTTCTCCGTACGCGTTCTATATGCCTTCTGTCCATCTGCCAAATCTATCCCCTACTTTCAACCACCAAACATAGAATTTCGCCCTCCTATCTATATATCACGTGTCTCTATTAGGAATCCTGATTGGCCATGATTACACTTACGTCACTTAAGACGCGTTCTTCAAAAATTGTTCGTTAACTAGAACATCTCCTACTTCCGGCGTCCTGACAATTCTCTGACATATACCAGATCATCTCTTTTGGAACCTGGCTTGGCGTCATCTTACTGACCACCCGCAGGCAAAGTCCATACATTCCCTCATCAGTCAACTCCACGCCTGGACACATGTTTCCTGTCAGCCTGGCTTCCCTTCGGCCTTCCTGTCCACCTGTTACTTCCGTCTCACATTCTGTAACTTACACGTCCATGCTTCTTACTATCCATATGAGAATATTAACACGAAATACTAATCTAATCAAAACCTCCTTATCCTATACGAGGAACCGTCTCAAATGCCCTCTCATAACAAAGAATATTCCCAAGGGAATATTTGTTGTTATGAGACGCCCCAAAAAAATACCTTCGCTACTAGTCTCCGGTGTCCCCTAATTAGTCACACTTGGATACACCTTTTGCTAAGCTCGTAAACAATGTACAAATTTACACTTACAATTATTACATATTTACAACTTTTCACATGTATGAATCTATATACACACCTCACGCCTGCTTACACCTCACACGCCAGTTTAACTGACTCTACCTGACATATATACAGCATCCAATCGTAACATTCAGGGCACATCCGAATACAATGGTGCTCTCTCACTCACATTCATGATCGGTTCCTTGATACATACTTAAACTCATAACATAGAAATAAGAATTATGAACCACAATAAAAAATATGCTAAATAATACATAATACATTTTAAAATACCAATTAACCCTTTATATCATACTTCATACATCATCTGCAACCCTTGAAAACACATCCACATCCATAAAACCGAAATAATTATTAACCAGAATCAAAATTATACCAAACGATACATAATACTTCTGAAATACTGACTCTATTTATCATATCTCATACACAAGCTGCAACCTTGAATACACATCTCGAATAACGTCCCCTCAATATAGAGGACCACTTTATGTCTCGAACTAAAAAAATGATGGTCTGGCACTTAATATTGATTCTAAAAAAAAATGGATACATATTCAAATCGAATCATTCAACCTCTACAAATGAATGAACATAAGTGAAGTTAATTAAAAAAATATTCTATCATTATTATTAATCATTATTAATTCTTATTAATATCATCTTTAAATTATTGCCACAGGGAATACTACTTATCGCGTGATCTTATAAGAAAACACACAAAAAAAACAACTAATTCTGAAGGTGGCAAAAAAAAAAACAAAAGTAACAAAAATTTTCACAAGGAAACATTTGCAGCACTGAAATTAGTTCTTGGTTCTAGTTGCTTATACCGCTCAAATACTGCATGCACAAAACAAACACATTCTTATTTTTCTTATAATTAAAATCATATTATTTTCAACTTTACACAAATTCTCGTCTATTAACCTGGTACGTCGCCTGGATGTCTATCATGAATCGGATCGTCATTCTCCGAATGGGATCGTCTGCGGCCTTCCTCATATGTCATTGTGCCATTCTTAAATTGACAGTTTACACGTGGAGACACGCTACTCCTCACATTAAATCTACCAGCATGCTTCCACTTAACTTTTTCTCCTCCTGCAGAAAAATGAGGCCTCCAATAGCCCTTCCTATATTCACTCCTTTGATCGTTGCAGTACCGCTTCCTATTGTTAGAAAATCGGTTCACAAAATACCGCGTGTCATTATTGTAGGGTTGTAAACCATGACCGCCAGCACTGTGTGGCCGATCCCTGCTCCAACCGTCATTATGGTCATTGCTATTGTACCCTCTGTGGGGTGGGAAGGCTTCTTCTGCCCTCCGCCCCATGTTTGTGATGGTTTTCGCATTCTCTTTCTCGCTCCCAAACTCATCAAACTTTTCGATTACTCTATTTACTTGCTCCTTGAATGCTCCATAACTTTCTAACACCTGGCTCTCTAGCCTGATACTATTCTCGGTTAACCTATACTCCAATTCATTACTATTCTCATCGAGATTATCGTCCAATCCATTAATATCCATAGTTATTTTACTTTCCAGCTCATTATTATTTTCGGCTACCTTAATATTCAATTCCTCAGTATTCTCATTAATATCCTTAGCTAATTTACTCTCCACTTCATTACTATTTCCTGCTATCGTATTATTCAATCCATTAATAATCTCAGCTAACTTATCTTTCAGTTCAGTACTATTTTCATCTAGTTTCTCTTTCAACTCATTGATATTCACAGCTAATTTAAATTCCACTTCGTTACTATTCTCAGCTAGTTCATTACTCAGTTCACTAATATTCTCAGCTAACTTATCTTTCAGTTCAGTACTATTTTCATCCAGTTTCTCTTTCAATTCATTAATATTCACAGCTAATTTAATTTCCACTTCATTACTATTCTCAGCTAGTTCATTACTCAATTCATTAATATTCTCGGCTAACTTATCTTTCAGTTCAGTACTATTTTCATCTAGTTTCTCTTTCAATTCATTAATATTCACAGCTAATTTAATTTCCACTTCATTACTATTCTCAGCTACCATATTATTCACTTCATCAATATTCTCTTCTAATTTATTATCCGATTCATTACAATTCTCATCTAGATTATCTCCCAATTCATCAATATCCACAGCTAATTTATTTCTCACTTCATTACTATTCTCGGCTATCTCATTATCCAATTCACTAGTATCCTCAATCAATTTACTTTCCACTTCATTACTATTCTCGGCTACCTCATTATTCAATTCACTAATATCCTCAATCAATTTACTTTCCACTTCATTACTATTCTCGGCTACCTTATTATTCAATTCACTAATATCCTCAATCAATTTACTTTCCACTTCATTACTATTCTCGGCTACCTCATTATTCAATTCACTAATATCCTCAATCAATTTACTTTCCACTTCATTACTATTCTCGGCTAGCTTATTATTCAATTCACTAATATCCTCAATTAATTTACTTTCCACTTCATTACTGTTCTCGGCTAGTACATTTCCCAATCTATTATAGCTCTCTTCTATCATATTTCCCAATCTATTAGATCTCTCGTTCATTATATTTCTTAATTGACCAATTTGCTCTTGATATACGTCAGAACTTTCCATTAACTGGCTCTCTAGCCTGCTACTATTCTCAGCCATCTCACTCTTCAAATTACCGAACTGGCTCTCTAGCCTGCTACTATTCTCAGCCATCTCACTCTTCAAATTACCGAACTGGCTCTCTAGCCTGCTACTATTCTCAGCCATCTCACTCTTCAAATTACCCATCTCACTCTTCAATTTATTACTAGTTTCTATCATTTCGTTCCTCATCTGATTCATCTGTTCCAATATCCGCTCTAACACATTATTCGACATGACATTGTCCGAACCTCGCGAACTTTCTTTATCTTGGCTAGTGTTCGTCCCTGCTGTAGTCTCCATTTTTCCACCTTTAGTTTGGCTCCTTAGCAACATGTAATATATAATATATCCTCAACAATTCCCCTTAAACTCAAAAACAAAATAAACCCTACCAAAATGAATTATACACATGTACATATATATGGATACAACAATTGAAATGAAACCCTTTATGCTTACGTATCGATGTCTTCTAGGTTACGCCTGGTTGATCGTCTCCCCCACCGTCCATCATTGTTCTCAGCTGTTTGGGGTCTGCATGGTGTTGTGGCTGTCGGTCGTTGACACTGCATGATACTGCAAGCTGCTCTACGAACACTGCGTCGGCTGTCGGCTCTCGCGTCGATCCCCGCTGCGATCATTGTTGCCATCAGCCGCATTAACCCTGCGTCGGCTGTCGGCTCTCGCGTCGATCCCCGCCGTGGTCATTGTTGCCATCTCGAGCCCGACGTTGGGACGCCATATCTGCGACGGTCGGCGGTCGTTGGGGTCGCCATGTCTGCGACGGTCGTCTTGTTGTCGTCGTCGTTGTCCACGACGCCTTTCCTTGCCCTCGGCTGCCAGCTCAGTCGTATATGGAACGTATCTCGAGGATGCACGTCGATGTCAATAATTAACTATGTACACTGATTAATTTGGGCGCCAGCCTCCTCGAGATTACTCCGGTAGAGGATGAGGTTCCCAGGTCAGCTGCAAAACGGTCGGGACATGGGGTTTGGGAGACGTGCTCGTAGGTTGATATGATGTAGGCGCACACCAGAAGTTGTTGGTAAGAACTATGAAAACGTTTATTATTATTATTATTATTATTATTATTATTATTATTATTATTATTATTATTATTATTATTATTAAGTGTTCGTTTCAGATTAGCAGAAATGCGCGTCCAAGTGTATAATATCTCGCTCTCACTTCCCACAAGTTGGTATACTAATTTCTGAGTTCACGTAATTATATATTTTGTACTATAAAACACCAGTAATATAACGGACAGTTGATAACGTGATGAGAGGAAAGAATTCAGACTTATAATAATAATGCAACACACGACTTCTTACTACACTCACTAAAAAATTCTAAGTCCGTAAATTGTTATACTTCCGAGTTAGGTTTGCCGAGAATATGTGGAGTGCAACTTCTCCGTACGCGTTCTATATGCCTTCTGTCCATCTGCCAAATCTATCCCCTACTTTCAACCACCAAACATAGAATTTCGCCCTCCTATCTATATATCACGTGTCTCTATTAGGAATCCTGATTGGCCATGATTACACTTACGTCACTTAAGACGCGTTCTTCAAAAATTGTTCGTTAACTAGAACATCTCCTACTTCCGGCGTCCTGACAATTCTCTGACATATACCAGATCATCTCTTTTGGAATCTGGCTTGGCGTCATCTTACTGACCACCCGCAGGCAAAGTCCATACATTCCCTCATCAGTCAACTCCACGCCTGGACACATGTTTCCTGTCAGCCTGGCTTCCCTTCGGCCTTCCTGTCCACCTGTTACTTCCGTCTCACATTCTGTAACTTACACGTCCATGCTTCTTACTATCCATATGAGAATATTAACACGAAATACTAATCTAATCAAAACCTACTTATCCTATACGAGGAACCGTCTCAAAGTATACCAGTTATATGAACATACTTACGAGGATATGAGACGATCTTGTTGGACTGGATTCACCGACTAGTGTGACGCGAGCGTTGTATTGTGCTCGCGTAGAAAGCTTACGCAGAAGGATATTACGTTGTGGTGGGGTTAAAAGTTATATAGGGGATTCCGGATTTGAATCAAATTTTCATTAAGAATACAGTTATCCCTTTGAATCTGTTTTGCAATATAATATTCCTCTGCAGAATTTATTAATTTTGTGTCTATTCGAGATTTTAGGATTTTTAAGGTTTTGTGGATCGGGCCTAATTCGAGTCCAGTTTCTTTAAATGGGAGGCGTATGTGGATTTTTTACGATTGTGTTTGAAGTCCGAAATGTGTTCATTGTATCTAATTTTGAAGTTTCTTTTAGTCGGTCCTATATATATATATATTTTTTTTTTCTTGCATGTATGACATTCCAGTCTATAAATACCATTATTATGCAACTTATTAAATTTATGAAGTCTATTACTTAGGTTGTTATTAAGTTTGTTGTCTGGTTTATGTGCTATATGAATATTTTCTTTTTTGAAAAAGTTAGCTAATTTATTTGATATGTATTTATTATATGATAGACCAAAATATTTTTTGTTGATGGTGTTTTGTTTAGTTAAAGTAGATGTATTGTTTAGTTTTTTTTTAGTTCTTTTGTTCTTATTTATTAATTTCTTGATTAAATTTATACTGTAGCCATTTTCATTGGCTATTTGAATTATTCTATTTCCGGTATATTCTTTATTATAGTTGCTCTTGCTTAGAGGGAATTGTATTAGTCTATTAACCATAAAGTTGAAATTACTTAATTTATGTGCAGTTGGGTGTTCCGAATCTATGGGAATACTGTGGTTGGTGGTTCCAGGTTTTCTGTAAATATTGAACTCCAATTTATTTTTGTTTTTTTTTTTATTATGATATCTAAAAAATGAATCATATTATTAACTTCAATTTCTTGTGTAAACTTCAAATTATTATGTAGATGATTAAAAGAGGTTAATATTTGTTCATTGATCTGTTTGCTTTCGTAAATTATCAAGGTATCGTCTACATATCTATTGTAAAATTTTACATTGTGTACTTGTAAGATGTTATTAACTTTATTATCTTCAATGTATTGAATAAATATTTCAGCAAGACAACCAGATAATGGATTACCCATGGCTAATCCTTTACATTGTGTATATATTTTATTATTAAACTGGAAATAGTTCTGTTTAGTTACGATATGTAGTAATTTAATTATTTGATCTATTAAACTAAAAAACTAAACAATACATCTAACATACAATAAAATACAAATAAACTTATTCTTTACTCTCTTTGGGAGTTGCTTTATTATTGATAGAATTTAAGCTCTGTATCATGCATTCTTTTTCTGTATAGATCAGTCTCTAATATTAGGCCTACATTATATTTCAGACTTTATCAATAACTCAAAGGAAATTTCATAATCTAGCAAAAATGTAACAAAATTAAAAGTTTATATAAATAGTTGAAATACATAAAACGAATAAATTCAGTTGTACTACAAATTGAATTACCTAATCCAAATGTGTAGTCACATTAAGGCGCACAGTATCATCACCTCTCCTGGATTCCTGACAAGAGAATCTGGTAATCCTGGATACCACCTGGTCTTCAGCCACCTGTCGGACTTGCACATTCATCGCATATATAAGGAGTAACATGGCATGGTGACATGAGACTGAGTGATGAATTGACATAAAAGCATCTTGTTTTATTTAAAGTTGGCTAACATGCATAATATAGTAAACAATTCATGTACAATTTTTGTCACTGTTCTGTGCTCATTTAAAGATAAAGTTACAGTTGTTGCTATCATCTGTAGAAGTGTACACGTTTAATATATTGGATTAAAATTCCCTTAAAAGTAAGTATTGTAAACTTCTTTACATAACACAAATAAAAAATTCATGAAAATGATGTTAGCTATATTATGCACTGATATTTAAATAGAAAAAGAAAGGTGGTCTACTGGCGAGGCATTCTAGGGCACAGTGATCTCAGCATGTCCTATATTTATTTTGGGACATATGATACAAGAGTTAGCGTCATTAGTAAATCCAACATTTCTGGATGACGTCTACTGCAGCTGTAGACGAAATGTCTGCACGTGACATCGCCAGTAGACCATGGCATCTAAGCCTGGAGAACACTCAACCCATTGATGCTGGCCATGAAAGCCTACATTCAAAGTGAACAAATTTGATTTTACAGTAGGCTATATAATTTGTAATATATCACCTTACAATTGTGTTTTGTGACCTTTTAATTTTGTTTTCTTACTTCTTTTCGTTTGTACATGTTTAGTCCATCAAAATATGATATCACCAAAATAATTATGCTTTATGATAATTTTAGTAAGGTTGCAGTTATGGGGTAACTTGACATATTACTTTTGTTCATATTTTGTACATGTTGGGTCCTCTTGATGACCGTCAACTATGTTGAAATATTTAAAAAAATGAAATTTGTCTCATTTCATCCCTACATTATTTCTATTACTTGACACATAATCGCTTTATCATTTGATATTTAAAGATTTTCTGTTACTGTCTCAAGTGGGCCTAACCCCAACTGCCAGGATCCCACGAGATAAACTCTGTTTTGTTTTAAAATATTTAAATGGAGATAAAAAAGTGATCAATTGCAAAATAGGGAGCTGAGATATAAATTGCATATTTGGTGGAAAAACTGTTAAAAAATTGTTTTATAAGATCTTAGAAATAAAAATACTGTCTCAAATAGCCCCATTTTATTACTTGAAATGAGGTTATTAAGATCATTAGCAGACAATATATTATTGAACTACAAGAAGAATGGGGATATTCGATAGAAAAACAATGTAGAATATATTGTTATAATCACTTGCAAAAATGTCATATAGACTACACATAGTCAAGTAGAAAGAATGAATCCGAACAGACTACCATATAAACTTTTGGTCTGTAAAATAACAGAAAAAAGAGCTATAAAATGCCCCAGACAGTATTGGAAAGATCATACTCCACATTCACATTTCATAAACTCCTGATTGGTTGAAGTCTAACCTAAGGCTGGGCAGCAAGAGCAGATTCTACTCTCTCACAGGGAGCCATATGATTTCTCTTCATCCCCTTTCTTCCCCGCCGAACACCGCGCAGCGTTGATTCAGTGACGGATGAATATTAAGCGTCCCCGTTTAGAGTCTGGATCCGCTCCCGATGCCCAGCCCTGGACTAAACCAGTGAGGATATTGATGAGATGATTAATCCATTTTTAAAATCTCACACTCAATGGATACTTTTTTATCCTCACCCATGCACCTCTCAATAAATTTGTAGCTCAAAGCAGCACAATTCTCTGTTCTTCTGATACTGACAATATCATCAAGATAACTTTGAGTTACACGGCACGTAGTAAAGCTGTCGCGACCATCTCTTGTTTTGAATGTCATTCGGTACTTGTACTTCTTGGCATTGTTTACGTTTCCTACATGAAGAACATAACCGAACAAATATGTGTCTGTTGTTACAGCATGAAAAAGAAATTTTTCACCCAAAGTGAAAACAGCTTGTCCCCAAGTAGACTTTTTTGTCATTTTTGGTATAACATAAACATTTTTTCCAGTTGCATCTCTTATAAAGTCTCCAGTATTATGTGTGTTCCTAATGTGTTCTTCTAATTTTTCCAGAAGACCTTCCCATCTACATTTCAGTAGGCCTACTATTTCAAACGGACATTTAAAAGGTCTATAAAGACACACTAGTTCGTGCTCGGATATTTCATCTAGTAGGAATTTCTCACAGCAACCGTCCGTGTGATATTTGCAAGGATACATCAATTTCCGGATTAAATTTTCTTGAACTACAGACCTCACATTTAGCAGTGACCCTTTGCACGTTGGACATTCAGATAGTGTCACTTTGCATATCTTGCAAATGTTGTGGCCATTTTCACACAATGTGATGGGTGGCACCATGTAGTCAAAGCAGACTGGACACTCCAGTCCCTGGAGTAGCTCTTGTGCCAAGGTGTCCATGGTAGGGTTAGCTGTAAGAGAAAGGTAGTTATTTAGTTCTTTATGTGATAATTATTTTAAAATTGTTTGCACGTACTGCAGAGGCCACTCAAAATTCTGAAGCAATCTTTATGTTTTTCTTTTTACAAATGAATATTTTATTGACATGAATAATCGAAATCGAAAATCACACTTAGGGTAAGGTTGCCTATATCGCACCACTTTAGCATTTATAATTTTTATTGAACAATATAGTTTTTATTTTATGCATTTCTTTACAGAGATACATTCCCAGAACATTTACCTTTCATGGAAAAAAAAAATTCTAGAATTTGATTTAATATTTTTTAATTAAAATGACATTTTCGAAACACATGTCAGTGGTGCCATTTAGGCAACTAGTTTCCTAAATAGCACCTGCAGTTTCTTAAATCGCACCTCTTTATCTGCAGGTAACTGGATGAAGGAAAGCTTTTAATATTGAACATACTGAAGAGTATTTGAATGAATAATGTAATAAATGCAAATTACAAGTTTATTGAAATTAATGAAAGAGAGTAACGCATCTTCAAATGAAATTGAAAAAATAGAGCGTAAATTACGCAACATTTAAACTTTCTGAATGCGTTTTTTATTGTTACACATTTTCCATGTGCTTCACCAGGCATTCAGACTGTAAACTGCGTCACTTTTTCTCCATGATTATCTCGAAGCCACCTAAGAATTACTTCATGATATAGCTGTCTGAAATGATTTGAAGATAGAAACATCTAAAGGCTGGGCCTATGACTATTATGACGAGGAAGCTGAAACAGGAACATACCATTTTCCCGAGATAATCTAGCTTCTAAATTTTTGGAATGGGTTGTATAGGTGGACATACAGAAGCAGCACTTTTTTCTATGGCAGTGTTTGAGCTATTCGACAAATAGTTCACCGTTGATGTAACCTGACTCAGAGCAAATAAATAACGATCCTGGAGGAGCACCAGCTGATAATGAAGGATGCACTGTTTGACGTTTAAAAATTATCACAGGTGGCACAGAATACCTGGTGCGCTTGTACAACACACACTTGTTGTATTAACGCCCTTTTCACCACTTGATATTGCACCCACCTAATGCATTCCTGTTCAGTTAAAATTTTTGGGCCTTCTTTTGTACGGTTAGAATTGCTACAGTTGCTCATATCGCACTGTTGCGAATTAGGCACCTACAAAGTGGTACGAATTGAGAAACTACGCCATAAGTTATTATTTCCTTCATTCTAGCCTATAATCACCACATGTTCGAAAATTCTACTAAGTTAAATGTTCTTTAATATCTCTTTAAACGAATAACATCTTAAGATTATGGATTCCTTTGCATACAAATCTGTTATTTAGTTACAAAATGTTAGCTAAATATACATCCATGTGAACGATTATATTAGATACACTATCACCACGCTGCTGACACAAAGAAGTGGCAGAAATCAAGTGACATGGTGGAAGTTCATATGGTAGATTGTAACAATACCACTAGATGCCACACTACTATAGTAATTTGTTTTAAACTAGCAGTGGTGCGATTTATGCTACTCTACCCTAAATAAGTTCGTTTGTCATATCAATGAAAATAAGATGTTAGATCTAGGTTCATACCAAAATATCTTCCTAAAAACTCAAATTAGTGTTTAATAAAAAAAAATCGAAGACCAAGACGTTATACGTCAGAAAGTTATTAATAACAGTAATATAGTAATATTACATAATATTTATATGCCAATACCAGTATTTACTTATTTTTGTAGGATGTGTTCTTTAATAAAATGTTGTACAACAGAGAGGACCACATAAGTGCTATTGTTGAGGGTGATGCTCATTGTTGTGTGCAGGTATTGCAGAGTGGTAATGATGCAACTACACACGTGCATACGCTCTCAAGTATGCACACAAATGCGAGGGGATGTGTATGCATGCGTGTGTGCACATGCACGCTTTGCTTATTCAGTAGAATGTGCTTGAGTTTGAAGAAAGCAGAAAAACAGTACAGCGTGGTCTGTTGTTGTGACCACAATCCAAGCCTCCTCATACCGGTAAAGGCATCATGTTACAAACACATTTATGTCTGAGTATTTCTGACAAAGTATATATCAGGTACATAGTTATAATTAAACTGACAGTGTTCAGCGTGGCACAGCACGGACTGTAATGATCATAGGAGTGTGAAACCTCACAGATACGCTAATTAAGCAATACGCTCACGAATTATGCCAAAAGTAATGAGTTTCAAATCTTGCCACCAAGAGAAAATATGGCGCTGTAAGCAGTCAGAATGTGGTATGGGGCAGGAAAAACGCAGGAAAGATCAAATACATGAACACGTCGCGGGCCTGATAGGTGTACAGTGATCTCTGCACGTTATAGGGACCTGTTTGTGATTCCAGCTTTGCAAGAACGCAATTGTAACCACACTATTAATTTTATGCAAGATGGGACAATACCACATGTCTCACGCTAGATGTAAGATTTGCTGCAAGAAACTTTCAGTAACAACCGCATCATTCCTAGGCAACTTCCAGATGCGAGGCCTTTAAGATCCCCCGACCTAAATCCATGTGATTTCTAGTTTTGGGGATATTTGAAAGATCATGTCTATCAGGGACATATCCAGTCTCTGTCTGATCTAACAGCTAGCATACAACAGGCTTCAAATTATTGTATTCAGTTGTTTTCATATCCAGAAAGATAACACCACAATTTAGTATATACAGTCACGAAGCTTGAGTTGTGAGGGTACTAGGAACAATAGACTGTGACGGTACTATTTCGCATTGTCTGTGATGAGGCGATAGTAGTGATCTTAAAGGTTAGCAACTATCTATGGATGCACATTTCCTACGTATTGAGCTTCGTGACTATATATACTAGACTGTGATAACACCATAATTATTATTTGAATAAAATATTTGGAAGTAATTGATATTGCAATATCCTTATTCATTTTTGATTAGCCTAGTTTATATCTTCTTTAGCTTTCCAGAGTAAAACTCAATTACGGTGTAAAGTTTAATCAATAATAGTAGCCTATGATAAAAAAAGTTAGAAATTTCAAATATTTAGGTTATGAAATCGGCAAAATAAGAGAACAAGACCTACCGGTACAAAAGAAATTACAGAGTTTTAATCAAATTTGCGGGACAACTAGAAGAAATCTTTCAAACAAAACAGGAAAAGATAAGATTTTAAAATTATTTTTGTAAAGTCTTAGCAGTTCCAACTCTTCTGCTGGGCTCTTACAAACGGCCAAAAACATAAAATAGAAGTATCAGAAATGAGATACTTGAGGGCGGTTGCAGGATATAGAAGGTCAGATAAACAATATAATGAGGCTAAGAATAGAGTTGAGCAATATGAAGAGATGGATGGAGAGAATGTAACATGTCGAAAGGCCTAATCCCTGAAGTTGATATTATTATTATTATTATTATTATTATTATTGTTATTATTGACGTTGTTATGGCGTTGCAGAATATGACTTTAGCAAATGACAGGAAAATATATATACACACCTTCATTGCCTACATGAATCACATTATAAGGGTGACCATAATGTTTCCAGCTAAGAACACGATATGACCACAGAATTTTTCTACTAAAAACGGGGCATATCCCATTTCTGAAAATAAGTTCATGAAACTTAAAATAATGTACTACAGGTACCTACTTTTAATACAATTTGCGCCATAGAAGTGCACATCACAGTGTAGCATTTGCACTACCAAGCATAGTGCTCGTTGCCCTGTGTGGCATAGTGGCGTGGTAGGCCTACTGATAAACCATGCATATACAGATTTCTTAACAATTTATGGAATAAAGCATAAAAAGTTACTTGCTTACCATATCACTTTAATAAAAGGAGGCGCTGAAACAGACCGCCTTCATTGTCCACACATTTCTGACACCTTTTCACAAATTATCCATCACTTGCTGCAGTTCTGTTCTGTCTCCTGACGGATATTAAGTTTCAGTGCATGGGTTTGTCTTGTATAGAACATATTTTAATTTTCCACAAGACAAAAGTCATAGAGAGATAATTCAGAAGACCTAGGAAGTCATAGACGCCTACTAACAACTTTGTCCTAGTTGAACGTTCTTAATTTCTGGCATCGAAATGTGACTGAGATGTGGCAAAATCAGTTGAAAAAAGATTCAGGAGCATAGCTGCGCTATGCTACAAGTTTTTAAACATAGAACTGCCGATAATATGTAGTACCGGTACTAAAAAAAATGAAATAGAAAGTGTTCTTCATTTAATTCCTCTGAATACTGCTAACAGTAAAAAGAATTAACTATAAAAATCCGATTCGCAGAAATATCTCAATATTATTTCATGCCAAAGCCACTGTATTTACAGTAGCCCTGCTTTCACTACACACTGAAATGAATTCCACTCTTATATATATGACTTTCAACTGTACTCTCGTTTTGTTCTGTTTCCGACATATCTGACTTGTCTGAACCTCTGCATATCTTCGGACACAATTCTTGATACATTTTACCAGTCGCGATGGTATTCTGTTCCGAATTTCTTGGACATGTTTGAAATATTCACTACTATCACGAACTGGGTCTCCTAACTCTCGAAATTTAATTCGCAAAGAAATTGTATTTATACCAATGTCTTTAAGCTACAGAACGAAGTACCGGTACTGCTCGCTTCCGTATCTCAAGTCACACAGACGCAATGTGCAGTGAGTCTTGACTCATACTGTACTTCTTATAGTTTTCATGCAGTACTGGTAAGTGTTTCAAATGTTGATTTTTTGGGCCATCCAAAACTCTGTATATACAGTGCGTTCATAGCTCGGCCGGACCGTTCCGTGGCGGCCTTGGACTGGGTGAAGATTGGCGCGCCTGCTGCCAGAGTTACACGTAAACGGCCGGCAAGTCATGGGTACGGAACACTAACTACTCTACTAACATTGGACTTACCTGCATCACAACAGATGTTGAAAGTGATGACCTTCAACTCGAACACATTCCCTATATCTCCAAAAACAATTCTGGTTCACTCGCAAAAGTTCATGTTGACTGCAGTAGCGGCCGGTGATCAAAATCCTCGGTGAGGCCAGATGCAACTAGTTTAAGTGCCTCCGATAGGAAATGTTTGTTTATGATATTAATTATTATTGTTATTACATTATTAATATCATTATTACTGTATTATTATTGTTATTATTATTATTATTATTGTTATTATTATTATTATTATTATTATTACTATTATTAGTCTATTCTTATTAGTATCAATGAAAAATAATAATTTCACTCACCAAATAAGCTGTTATGCTCTGAGTTTCAGTGATTGTTCCAGTGTGATGAAGCATCCCATATTATGTGTTGAAATTTCCATTTCTTTCTTTTCTTTTTATTTTTTTCCTTTGACAGCAACAAACAAGGCCAAGAGAAGTTTATTTTGCATCACATTACCACATAACCATTTATGTTGCCCATACCAGGATGCAATAGAAACTCGCGTTTTAAGATTATGTGTCAGAAAAATTATCAGCGATGTCGTAGGTATCTCGGTAGTCTCTCTCTTTATTTAAAACTTCCTTTCTTTTAGTATTATTTCGTCTCGAAAAAGGACACTCTAACAATGAATTAACTGCACCAGCATTATTTCTCTCATTTGTTTCTGTTTATATTTTCCCAAAATACATAACAACATTGGCCCAGATTCACTACTGTACTACGAAGTACAATAGTAGAACACCCTCGCTTATGTCATAAACTGAGACATAACGGGAGAGAATCGAGTGGGTTTCTGCCTGCCAAAGAGCTGGAATTTTGTTATTTATGACCTAGTTAGGAAGACAAGTCACCACTGCTATTCCCACCCCACTCTACCCTTGAGGCCGGCCCATGGATGGGACGAGTGAAACCTGACCAGGCCAGCCGAATTGTGCCTCAGCTACAACGTTTTAAGCGTAAACTCAAAGCCCGCGAAAGGACATGAAATGCATTAAGCCAGACCCGGCACGAACGATTCTGGCCTCATGAACAAATTTACTGCAAAACAGGACTATATACATCACAAGCCACACCCGGCACGAGCAATCCTGGCCTCAGGAACAAATTTTACTGCAAAACAGGTTTATATACATCACAAGCCAGACCCGGCACGAGCGATCCCGGCCTCAGGAACAAATTTTACTGGAAAACAGGTCTATATACATCAAAGTTTTCAAATGCTTCTACAGCGATATATGCTTCATTCAAATAACTAATACATTATATAAAAACACAAAATTTAATTTCAGTTAAGCCAAGTGACTGAGGCCCGGCCTCACCTGCCTCAGTCAATCAGCCGCCACTGGTTGACTGATTGCCTGTATTTCTCTCGTGATGTTGTCCTTCAATTCTTGTAATTTGTGTGGATTTGATGCGTACACGTTATTCTTTAACGCTCCCCATAAATAAAAATCGCATGGAGATAGGTCAGGGGAACGAGGTCACCAAACACACTTCACAATTCATGCATAGAATTCGCAGCTGTGTGCGATGTAGCTGAATCCTGCTGAAACCAGCTACTCAATCGTTCATTTCTTGTTAGTTGCGGAAAAAATTATTTAAAATTGAAGTTACATAAACGTGTGAATCAACTGTTGTGTCGAAAAATATGCGACCGATAATTCTACTCGCACTCACTGCACACCAAACCCTAACCTTTGCAGCATGGTGAGGAACTTCATGAATAATATGGAGATTTTCGGTAGCCCAGAATCTATTGTTCTGAGTAGAAATGTGACGTGAAGATGAAACCACGCTTCATCAGTGAAGAACGTTAAAAGTGGGTCCACGTCGCCATTATGAAAGGACTGCACAAACCAACTGCAATAATTAACCCTACTTACAGGATCTTGTGGTTGTAAAGCATGAACTACAGTTACCCTGTACGGCTTAAGTTTGAGAAGTTTCATTGCCACAAAAGCTGATGTCTTGGAAATGTTAATCTCTTGTGCTAAACATTGAGTGATTTGCGGGGTGAGTGCTCTAACCGGGCCCCTACTTCATCAAGCTTCTCTTCTGTCAGTACACGGCGTTGTTGAAAACGTTTCTTGTTCAAAAAGGATCCTGTACGTTTGACTTTATTGACAAGGTCATGAATAGTTGACCTGCTAGGAATTCGAACACCTGCAAACCAATGTTAAAATTCTCTTCGACACTTTCTTCCAGAAGAGTATTTCACATACTCATCATAGAGAAAAATACGTTGTTCTAAAGTGTACTCAACCATTATTAATAGACACTTTATTACCACGAGACAACACAATTTTACTCACAACACGCGCACAGACGTCTTTCCCTCCCGACAGATCCAACTCGACTGACTGGCGTGTCAGCGGTAGCTACAGCGCTACTCTGGCGGCAGGCGCGCCAATCTAGTTTTTATTCCTTAAATTGTTAAGGAAGTATTAGACTTTTTTGTTCAGTAATTATCACCAGTATATTTTGGCAGTTTATATTATTTACTCCCTATATATATATGTATGTATATATATATATATATATATATATATATACACACAAGTAGTGGGTTTCGTCAGATGACTATGTTAATTGGGAGACTATACTAATTGTCTTTCAATTTTCGATAAATAATAAAACTTCCGCAATACCAGATGTTACCTGTGAGTCTAATGTTTTTGGAAATGTTAGTAAATCGTCATTATTTACTTCGGTCCGCCACGTACATTGTAACTGTGGTGATATCCTTGTTTACAAATATCTCTCTCTCTCTTTTGTGTTGGTGTTAACGTGTGTTGGACAGAAGGTCATCGGCAATGACGCTCACATTTACTCGAACAGTAAATATATTAGACTACTCTCAATCCTAAAAACATGATATTTCAGCAATTAAAAAAATTGAAGAAAAGACAAATTTTCACTGTGCATCATGTTTAGTAGACCGAGATGTACAGTCTGTATAATTTTGGCACTTTATATCGTTTACACCCTGTATATATACACATACATATATAAACACATATATTATAGCCTATATTTAGTGTGTATGTGTGTGTGTGTGTGTTGTTACAACAGTGCATTCTGAAATACCTGAACATCGCACTTCAATGGCTCTTTTTTATAATACAATATCAAGAAACACTCCTACAACATTTTTATTAATTCAATAACTCATTATTTAAAGTAAATACAGAAATTCTGTACATGTTTTCATTAAATGCTGTAACAAAGACTATTCACAGCCAAACAACACCAAATGAAAGTTCGTCTTAGCAATGAACTTAGATACCT
This sequence comes from Periplaneta americana, assembly GCF_040183065.1. NCBI lineage: Eukaryota > Metazoa > Arthropoda > Insecta > Blattodea > Blattidae > Periplaneta > Periplaneta americana. The sequence continues at coordinate 149,411,711 of NC_091117.1, forward strand.
ACTTAGAAAAATGTAAATTAGGCCTATGGTTTATTTAAAGACGCTCGGAATTTTGTCCCACAGGAGTTCTTTTACATGCCAGTAAATCTATTGACATTATTCTGTCGCATTTAAACACACTTAAATGCCATCGACCTGGATCGAGATCGAACCCGCAACCTCGAGCACAGAAGGCCAGCGCTATACCGACTATGCTACCAAGGCCGACAGTTACTTAGAATATTGCCTTCTTTCAACAAACAGCAGTAGCGGCTATTGAAGGGGATTCTAGGCCTGTGAAAATTAGCAACATTTATTTGCACTTTCTCAACAGCCTAATTTGATAATTTTAGTATCAAAGCTATGTTTCTTCACGTTAAGTGTAAGTAGAGAAGATTAGGCAGTAATGCAGTAACACTTGGACTTCGACTCATCGTGCGAAAATTTTTCGACCCGTGACGTCGTGATGTCAGGTTGCCAAGACGAGTGCAATGCCATTCCCCACCCCCAAGGGCGCACCGACGGGGGGGGGGGGGTGTTCATCGGGTCCGAACTCCTCCCTCTCAAAGTGATAAGTTTTTACTAAATTTTTAAGCATTGATAGCAAATTCCGTTATTTATAATTTCACCTAAATGATTCACGTACATGTGCATAACACTTTTGATTTAAATAATTGATTAAATGGCGATCTTACTCGTGTTAATTGTGTAAGCATGTGCGGCTTACAGCTGTTTCGGTGCTTCTTCACATCATCCTCAGAGCCTACTAGACCTTGGCGTTATCTCGAACTTCGCTGCCTGTTGTGTGGGTGCGTTTGATTGTTGAAAAGTGTTGAAATGTGGTGTCAAATAGTGTGTGTGTTCTGAAATTGATCTGTGTGTTGAGAATTTGATCAGGGTGTGTTTTAGTGTGTCTGTATATTTCATATTGTTCTAGTGTGTTGAGTTTTTGGTTTTTGGTTTGTATGTGTAGGATTTCCATGTCTGTATTTATGTTATTGTATGTGTGGTTAGCATTAGTTATGTGTTCGGCATATGTAGATGTATTGTGTCCTCTGGTTATTGCTTTAATGTGTTCTTTGTATCGAGTTTGGAATGATCTGCCTGTCTGTCCAATGTAGAGACTGTTGCAACTATTGCATGTGAGTTTGTATACGACTGTGTGGTTGTATTTATTTGTTTGTATTGTTTGTGTGTTGAGATGTCTTTGTAGTGTGTTTTCTGTTCTGTATGCTATGTTGTATTTCTGTTTTCTGAATGAGGATGCGATCTTGTGTGTGTTTTTGTTTTCGTATGTTAGTGTGATGTATTTCTTGTGTTTGTGTTGTGTTTTGTGTGTTTGTTGAGTTTTTGTTTTGTCTTCCTTATGATGTTGTCTATTATGTTTGGGTTGTATTCATTTTCTTGTGCTATGTATTTGATTGTGTTCACTTCTTCATTGTAGTGTTGTTGGCTCATGGGTATGTTGAGTAATCTGTATACCATTGTCCTGAATGCAGCATGTTTGTGTTGTGTGGGGTGATACATCACATTGCAACACTTTTCAACAATCGAAGGCACCCACACAACAGGCAGCGAAGTTCGAGATGACGCCGAGATCTAGTAGGCTCTGAGGATGGTGTGAAGAAGCACCGACACAGCTTATACAATTAACACGAGTAAGATCGCCATTTAATCAATTATTTATATTCAAGTGTTAAAAGTAGTGTACGAAAGATTCAACATGGAATAATTAAAATTATGAAGCAAGTATCCATTTGCACAGGAAGTAAAGGACTTTTCAAGGAACTTAAAATTTTACCGGTACCCTGAGTTTATATCCTAGAAAAGGTATGTTTTATTCATAAAAATTTTAATTCCTTTAAAACAAACTCAGAATATCACGAGCACAATACTAGGACATCCAATAATATACATTTGAATTATCACAGACTTGCCAAAAGTCTCAATACCCCTACACATACTGGCAGCAATTTATATAATAAACTTCCCACACATGTCAAGGCACATAACAATAGTATGTTTAAGAAGTCTGTTAAAAATATATTACTGACACACATACCAATGTGCACAAAGGAATATTTAAATATAAAGTTTTAAATTTTAACCATTTATTCTTGTGAGTACTGCCCTTCTGTTCTCTCTTGTTTCATGTGCCTGGAGACCCTACTGGAAGAGAGGCAGCATCAAGACTCAGAAGAAAGAAAATCAATTGCCTGCTAGTGTGTGATTACAAAATAATGAATTGTTTATCTCTTAAAATAAACTCAGCATCTTATTTACAAGTAACTATTAAAGTGTGTTATGCATTACTGACTGAATTAGTAGTATTAGTAGTATGTTATTTGCTTAGTGATTAAATACATTATATTCTAAGTAACTAGTATTCTATTAAATAAGCATGTGACATGTTACCATAGATTAAGATGACTGTAAAATTATTGTATCATTGTTAGATTAATGTACACTGACGATGCCATGAATAATTGTATTCCAACAATTAATAAAATATCTATCTATCTATCTATCTATCTATCTATCTATCTATCTATCTATCTATCTATCTATCTATCTATCTATCTATCTATCTATCTATCTATCTATCTATCTATCTATCTATCTATCTATCTATCTATCTATCTATCTATCTATCTATCCATCCATCCATCCATCCATCCATCCATCCATCCATCCATCCATCCATCCATCCATCCATCCATCCACCCACCCACCCACCCACCCACCCACCCACCCACCCACCCAGCCATCCATCCATCCATCCATCCATCCATCCATCCATCCATCCATCCATCCATCCATCCATCCATCCATCCATCCATCCATCCATCCATCCATCTATCTATCTATCTATCTATCTATCTATCTATCTATCTATCTATCTATCTATCTATCTATCTATCTACCTACCTACCTATCTATTTTACTTTCCACATTTTTACGTCTTCAAGTGTGTGATACAATACGCTAACTGCTGACACTGCGGCTGCAGTATTTGTTCTGTTGCGTTGAATGGGGGGAAGCACGTAACACACGTGATCATGAGTCGGCTGATGCAACCATAAGGAAAATTATTGTAAGACGCAATCAAATTTCGTAAAAAAAAGTCTGCAGTAAGTTCTCGAAAATAGACTGTGACAACACCGTTAAAATGTCCGTTCATAGGCAGAAAAGGACACAAATACAACAAAAAGTAGAACATTTCCTCAAAAATGACCAATAGGCAATAAAAGACAGAAAAATGCAAAATAAAAGTAGGCTATATTAGTTCGCATTGAAGTGAAACGAGTTTGTATTGCAAACTGAATTTTCTGTGATGTCTCTGAGAAAGGATGATATTTCATCAACTTCCGAGTCCTAGTCATATACATGTAATACAATATAATTTTTTTCTTCGTTCCCTGACATGTTCCTCCTAACTTTAAAGAAGAAATGTACACGGAAAAGCTTCATAAATTTACCCTGTATTTTATAAAGTGAAACAAAATCAAAATACGGGAGGACAAAATTCTTCAGTGTAGTGATACGAAATAACCTAATAATGAAATGCAATGGCAGCATACTTTCTTTAAATTGTATTATTTTAGTCAGAACTTTCCCTAGAAACACAAGATAGATACTTACGTTACAAAACAAAATTCACCAACTAAAACACAGAAAAGACGCTAAGCTTTTTATTTCCAAGGATTTCCTCACCACAATGAAGAACTCCACTATACTAATTAATTGCCTTTGCTCCACAACCAGTTTACTAGCGATAAGTAACTTACACGACTTCGTTACTGTACCGGTATTCCAAAGCAAAGAACTTTCCTGAGTGATTCAGAGGGATAAGTGGGCTCCATCAGTACACGTGGCTAGACTCTAAATGATTGGCTGCTGATAACTCCCGCGAGAGATTCGCTGTATTCTATATTGTCTAACGAATGATTAAATGATTACCAGTGGCAGCGAAAACAACTGCTCTGAATGCATCACGTGGCACAATCCCTTATCTCAGGCACAACGGTACAGTGCTGTCCAATTTTCACATCAGTGCAATGTATCATTGTGGCAATAGTAAGTTCAGCTATTGCTCAGATACAGTGAAATGCACCCTCTCAGTACCGATCGTTGTCTTTGCCGAGAGTGGCGGACAGATAACACTATTTACGAGAAGTGTATTGGCGGCACTGTCATTCTCGATACTTACTTACTGGTTCATTGCCGCCCTCACATAAGCCCGCCATAGGTCCCTATTCTGAGCAAGATTAATCCAGTCTCTATCATCACATCTCACCTCCCTCAAATCCATTTTAATATTATCTTCCCATCTACGTCTCGGCCTCCCCAAAGGTCTTTTTCCCTCCGGCCTCCCAACTAACACACTATATGCATTTCTAGATTCGCCCATACGTGCCCTGCCCATCTCAAACGTCTGGATTTAATGTTTCTAATTATGTCAGGTGAAGAATACAATGCGTGCAGTTCTGTGTTGTGTAATTTTCCCTATTCTCCTGTAACTTCATCCCTCTTAGCCCCAAATATTTTCCGAAGCACCTTATTCTCAAACGCCCTTAACCTATGTTCCTCTCTCAAAGTGAGAGTCCAAGTTTCCCAACCATAAAGAATAACCGGTAATATAACTGTTTTATAAATTCTATCTTTCAGATTTTTTGACAGCAAACTGGATGGAAATGCTTCTCAACCGAATAATAACAGGCATTTCCCACATTTATTCTGTGTTTAATTTCCTCCCGAGTATCATTTATATGTGTTACTGTTGCTCTCAGATATTTGAATTTTTCCACCTCTTCAAAGGATAAATTTCCAATTTTCATATTTTAATTTCGTACAATATTCTCGTCACGAGACATAACGAGAAATAATCTGTCTATTAACGTTACACCACAGTCTAATATGTATTAGACTGTGGTTACACCAACTACCATTCAACACTGCAATTCGTGACTCATACTAAAATATCAGTTCCTCCTCTGAAACATTAATAAACGGAGGCAGAAGCTATATCGCAATTTCTCGTTATCAGCATTCATCGAAATTCTCCTTAATCGGCTTATCACTCGACAGTAATAGCCTACGCATTTTGAATATTGTAAACACATGATTTATTTCACTTTGAAAGCAGGACTATCAGTAGCGGACGGTGGGTTTGAAAGTTGAGGAGGCCAAGACGTGACTGATGAGAATATAAAAATATAAAGCCTGTGACGTACCTCATTACCAAGCGCAGAATTTATAGGTTTTAAGAAACTAAACTTAGGTTTTCCAATTTATGTTTTAGGATTTTAAATCTTATGTTTAGGAATTTATATGATTTACGGGGGGGGGGGAATAAAAATGAACAACTTAGGCCTACTGTTAATATATTACAACGGCTTGGTAAAGATTGCCTCTCTTTAGGATATTTTAAATCCTAACCTACGAATTAGGTCTTTTTAGGTCATATTGAATTTAAAAATGTTACTCGTTGCTACATAAAACGAACAAGAAAAGCAATATTTCGAGAGTAACGAGATAGCAACAAAATCGATTCGAACCTAAGAATCCGGGGCTTGCTCGTTACTATTAGGCTACATTTATTTCTAAACTCTCGATATATTTAAAATACTGTATAAATAAATAAATTACATCTCGTACCGGTAACACAAAAGAAAAAAATAACAGGAACACCCGCAAACAAGAGAAAAATATAATAACATAAAAGAAAACTTTTACGCAGGGAGAGAAAACTAACAACACGTGACTTAAATTTCTAAAACCAAGAAGAGAGAAAGAGAGAGAGCTTCCCAATACAGCCGAAACAGTTGTCAGCGGTGGGTAGGACGTCTTAAATTCGGCTCCTCTCGCGCGTTCTAGTCAACTTTAAACACTCCGCTAACCAGCTATCTTATTGGTTGAACTGCTGGTGTCATGGTTACCAGGGAGTAGAGTGATATAGCCGACTCCTCTCTCCCGCTCTCGCATAGACACTGCAGGCTGCTAGATGTCGACTATACAGGTTACAGCGCTATCTGTTATTTTTCAGTACGAATTATTTGTACTATCTGCAGTACAGCGAGCGGGCATCACCAACTGGATATGGTCGACTTTACGTAACTTACATCTTAGTCGTAGTGAATAGTAAAATTAATATAAAACGGAAAATGTTCGTCATTTGCTATAACTTGCTTGTGATCTTAATTTAGCTAGAATTATTACTGTCATATTATGTTCTGGTAAAATATTAGGGGAGGCCGTGCCTCCTCTGAAAATCCGCCGCTATCCAATAGATAAGAGCTAATTACAATAAAATTAGCTATTGGAACATATTACATGAATGATTTCACAATAAGAATACTGTACATAACACTGTAAAATGAAATATTATAAGTAATAATAATAACTGACATTAAGAGAGGCGCTGATATCAATATAATAATTTTATTATTGTATTGGTATTAAGTGCAGACAGCATGTGATTATATGTGCTGATACAACAGTAGTGCTAATAACGCTTTGATGTGGAATGTACTGTTGAAGACTATCTTGCAACCTGCAGTGTGAGGAAGCAGGGTATAAGCGGGAAATCAAAAACAACAGGTACTGAGGCTTGTCTCTCATCACTGCACGTGTTCAATATTACAAGACATTCTGAAAATAATTTCACCCTCAGTATTACTTTCATTCTTCTAGTGCGTACAAGTGCAATGCGGTAGTGTTTTCTATACGTTGTAGCAACAAGTAATAGTTTGTGTGTGTGTGTGTCTTTTTTTTTCCCCCCAATTTTCAATTACATCAAGTTTAGTATACAAATCTTAGAGTAAAGAGACGTGTGCGGGTACATCGGGAGAAATGTCGCCGTCTAAAAATGCTGTCATTCACCAATAAGGCATGGAAATTATTGCAAACATGATTGAAAAATGTGACGAGGATTCGAGGAAACAACCATTATTGTTACCGCTGAGTAAGGCAACAGAGAGAGCAGCTATGTATTAGGGGAAATCTCGGTCGTCCATAATAAAAATACGAAAGAAGCACAAGGAAATGAATATTTCAGATCCTACTTAGCTCCTCAAATCACCAGGGAAGAAGAGAGGAAAGCGTTCACGGAATGTGGTTTCTGTAGATGACTTTGATAAGGGTGTCATCAAAAGGGCAATATAGGATTTTTACATCGAAAAAAAAGAGAGTGCTGGGGATTTCTAAAGTTCTGCCAGTAATATAACAGAAGATCGATTTTCCATGGGGGAAAAAGTCTTTGGAACGAATTGTGAAAAGTCTGGGTTTTAAATGGAGGAAATGCCAATTCAAAAGAAAGATTCTGATCGAGAGAGCAGATATCGTACATTGGAGATCGAGATATCTGGTGCATGTAAATGAATTCCAGAGCAAGGATCATTCAATTTTTTTATATAGACGAGACCAAGGTGAATAGCAATATGATATTTCGAAAATGTTGGCAGAATGAGAGTATAAGTGTCCACACGAATGTAAACTCTGGACAAAGATTTATCGTGGTATATGTAGGAGGAATTAACGGTTTCCTTCCTAATGCAGAACTTATATATAGTATAAAGCCGGAAGTGAAGCGGGATATTACCACGGTCAGATGAACACCGAGAATTTTGAAATACAATACAAACGCTGATCCCAATCTTCCTCCTCAATCTTATTGTTCTCGACAACGCTCTGTATCACTGTCTCCAGATCGATAAACCGCCATCTGCATATGGATTAAAGGTAGACATGATCTCTTGGCTTCACAAGAAAGGAGTGAACTGTGATGAACATATGAGAAAGAACGACCTCTACCTATAATCTTATTCTACCTCTGAAGCCAAAGCAAAAAAATTACAGAATTGACAATATTTTGGAGCAACATAACCACAAAGTTCTTAGATTGCCTGCCACCTTATATGTCCGAGTTGAGTCCAATTGAATTGGCTTGGGCTAAAGTGAAACGTGTTGTCAGGGACAATAATATCATGATTGATTCAAATTTACAGAAATTAATGCAAGTGACAAAAACTGCACTTTGGCTTGTGACGAAAGAAGACTGGAAAAGATTCTGTAGACACATTGAACATACAGAAAAACAATATTGAGAAGAAGATAGACTCCTATCAGGTGATTGATAATATTATTGTAAATTTAAGGGCTGACTGGTAGTGGTAGTGATAGTATTAGTACCGGTAATACTGACGATGGTGATGGCAGTAGGAATAGTGTACAAAACTAGCCTACTCCCTATAATCCAGAGAAAAATTGACTTTCCGTGGGGGGGGGGGCAGAAACTTTTAGGAAAACTTTGCATAGGACAAGATTTAGTGAAAAAAGTGTGGCAGTAGACGAAATATTCTTATAGAGAGGCCAGATATCATAAATTGGCATGCGAAATACTTTAAGTAGGGCTAGGATTTTGATGAAATTGCATCTTTTTTCTAGTAAGCCAGACACATTGCTGCTTTAGTATTTACATGTTATGTGATAAACTGAGTATTTTAAGACATATTTGTTAGGAATTTTTTTTTTTTATTTTTTGCCTGTTTCAACTCATAAGAGCATTTTTTGTTTTATTCGTTTTTTTAAGGCATTTTCATTTAATTTTGGCCATAAATCCCCATTGTTAATGTAAAATGTTTATTTGCTTTGATATTTTCTCTACATATTTTGTCCATTAATACCCATTATTTTGTATATTATTTTAATCGTTTTTCTATATAAATATTGCCATTTTAAAGTAGTACACCCCATGTAATGGATCAGTCCAACCACCTCTTCAATACAGAATCCTCTATGCCTGCTACTTCCGGATAAGAGTGGCATTGTGGTGGACTTCATGGAAACATCAGGTAAAATAATTAATTAAAATGTACTGCTTAGAAAAAATATGTAAAATTAAATAAACTTAAATGTTGGTACTAGAATTTAATTTAATTAAGTAGTACAAAACCTCTTTTGCTACTAAGCCAATTATGTAAGATCAATTTTTAGGGTATTTTAAAGGCATTTTTGAAAGACTTTTAGGTCATAAATACATTGTTTTAGGTCATTTTTTCATGATTTATAGGTCATCAAAATCATAGCCCTAGTAATAAGAAAGTTTCGCATGAAGGGAAAGAAATATTTTATTTAGACGGAAGTTAGGTGGACAGCAACCTCAGTTTCAAAAAATGCTCGCAGAGTGAGGAAGTATCGAGTTTGTACTGATGGAAATGCAGCCCTCCCATTACTCCATTATCATACAAACTTGTAGTCCATCATCATCATCATCATCATCATCATCACCATCACCACCATCGATCACGAATTAGTACCTTACTGGTACTTTATACACCAGTTTTGGTCTCAGGTCTCTCAGAGCAATCTTCAAAAGATCTTCCTTTTTGCCTCTAATCTTTTCAATGACCCTCATATTAGTGAAACTGTCACATGAGAAACATAATGCTATTTAATCTTGTTAATCATTACTACATTCAGTTTATTGTAATCACCCACTTATCAGTTAACATTTGGTTGATCGAGTACAAATGATCTTATCTTCAAAAATTGGCCAGGAGAGTAGAATTTATATTAGGAATAGTTAAATGATGATACCCCAAAATCATTGGCCACATTGTGGAAAACGCGAGAATTGCTATTAAGATTTCTGAAGCCTATTATTATTAAAGCTGCCACCATCACTATATCACTTTTCTAGTTTTACAATGTATTTTTTACGGGTGTCGCAGATCTTTTTGGCCCCTGAAATTTTAAATGTTAAGCAAAGAAGCGAGTCACTATCCAACTTGTATGTCTCCCAACCAGCTGCAGCCTCCTACAGATACCATCCTGCCAAACACCGTGACAGTAGAAGTACACTCAGAACTAGTGTAAATTGACCTATAATGCCGATAAGTTAAGAAAACCAAATCTAATAAAACGTTACAGACTGTGCGTTTATTGTTATTGTTAGAAAATTTTGCCACTACACTATCACTACTGCTTTCATTGTAATTTGTTATTATTATGATCTCCATCCTATCTACCAGTGCGAATCGGCTGATTATCACCACTGTCTGGACCCATATTGTATTAACATTGAGATTGCTATTCTAAAACATTTACAGCTATTTGTTTAGTTAGTTAAATTACAATAGGGCTGAGTATAGGTTTTCATCTTACCAAAAAAAATAGACTGTAACATATGTGTTGTACATTTTACATGTAAAATAATTTTCACAAATAAAATTTGTGAGTCTATCAAAGTAATCTGTAGCAGTTCATAAAGTTTTTCTCAGTCATTTTCACATGCCAGGATCGTTGGTGATGTTTGTTTCATCGTAGCTCAATATTACCTCTGGAGGGACACCAGCCAAAGAAGTATCCAGTTCTTTGAAATATTCTTCTAGCGTTTCCTTTGACACTGCTGCTCTGGAACGTTTTATATTTTGGCAGAGGCATTCAGACAAAATTGCCTTATGTCTTTGGAGGAACTCACGGGCCCATGCTTTTTCGGGCATATTATTCTGGAATCTTTTTTCTTTTATGCCCTTTTGGTCCAGAAATGACTTTACAATCAAACGAATGTCAAATGCTGTGAGAGGGTTTTTTTTTTTACCTTGGGGATTAATTGAAGTGAATTTTTTAAGGCAGGCAGAGTAACTATCTCATGCCCCCATGTTTTAGATTGCTTCCAGTGCACTTCATTAGAACCAGGTACCCAGCTTCGAAGCCGTTAGCCCTGTGAACTTACAGTATAATTATTTTCCCCTATTATCATAATACAGGTTTATCATCTAAGAAATTAGCAAGTTCTTTGTGATAGTAGAAGAGAAAGAGTGGGGGAAGGGAAGTGGTCCGTGGCCCGTTTCTTTTAGGGCTCATCCCGACATTTGTCTTATTACTCAAGGGAAACCACGGAAAAACCTTGAGCAGGATGAGGTGTCGTGCTGACGACAAGCCAATTGGCTACAATGGGGTCATGAATATGTTGTGGTGGGAGGTTTGATTTAATCATCATTTGAAGTACTCAAACATTAAAATACATATTAATTAGTTACAAAGAATTCAAAGCATCTATGCAGCCAATAACGTGATGACCCTGGAACAGAGAAATAACATTATTAGTGCATTAATTGACATGTATGTCTGAGGAGTCAAGTGGTTGTTTAGAGTTCAAGTTGGTATTCGTCTTGTACGTTGCCGTTCCAAGCTAGCGGGTGGAGTACAATCTTAGGTCTTTTATGTTTATCTAATGCAGGATTGTAATTTCCTAGTGAAGAAATTAGTGGGTTTGTGCTGCTGTACGACTTGGTGTACGTGCAGAAGGCTTGATTTGAAATATATTCTTGAATTGTCGAAATTTCTAGTTCTTCATGAATCAATCTAACAGGAGTTACTCTAGGAAGTCCTGTGATGAATCTTAAAATTTTGTTTTGGAAAACTTGTAATTTTTTACGGACTGTAATAGGTGCACTTCCCCAAGCAGGACAAGCATATAGTATTACTGACCTAATTAATGTTTTATACAAAGTTAGAGCTGTGTGTATGTTTAGATGTCTGCTTTTATTTAATATTGGATAAAGCTCCACCATTCTGGCATTGGCAAGTCTGAGTTTTTGTAGTATATGTTCAGAAAAAGTGAGCCGTCTGTCTAGTGTTACTCCGAGATATTTAACTGAAGTTTTCCACTCGATTTGTGATCCATTTATAGCTAACTTCGTGTGATTTATACCTGGTCTATTGAATTTATTTCTTCTGCTAAATAAGATGGCTTGTGTTTTAGATATATTTAATTTGATTCTCCATCTGAGGAGCCATGGTTCAATGTCACGCAGGTGACCTTGTAGCCTGGTAATGGCGACAGTTGGCTTCCACGATGCCGTGAGAAATGCCGAATCGTCAGCGTATAGTGCTAAAATATTATTATTGAAATTTTGATTAAAAGGCAGGTCATTAATATAGATTTGGAAAAGTGTCTGTGCCAGAATGCTCCCCTGAGGCACACCAGCGTTAATACCTCGCGACGTGGAGTGCACGTCGTTCAGTTTCACCTGGAACGTTCTGCCCCGAATATAATTTTCTAACAATTTTACTAGGCGGCAATTTAATTTATTCTTAATTAATTTGTATATCAAGCCCGCATGCCATACCCTGTCAAAGGCTTGTGTATAATCTAGGAATATGGCCGCTACTGTTCGATTTAAATTGAATGCGGTGGTAATGAATTCCGTTATGCGCAGCAATTGCTGTGTGCACGAATGACCTGAACGGAATCCAAACTCTTCGTTTCGGATTAGATCATTGTTTCCGAGTTCGGATTTCAATCTTTTTTGTATGATCTTTTCCGCAATTTTGCCTAAAACATTTAGTAAACTAATGGGGCGATAATTACGTGGATCAGATTTATTCTTTCCTGGCTTAGGAATTTGAATAATGTTCGAGTGTTTCCAAATGTTAGGAAAATATCCTATCCGAAAGATAGCATTTATGATATTCGTAAGTAATTTAAACGATTTTTGTGATAGCTCTTTCAGTACTTCAGCCTGTATGCCATCGGGGCCAGGAGCTTTTTTATTTGGCAAGTGTCTAACTTGCCATTTAACCTCGTGAACACTAGCAGGACGGATCTGTGGTGCGTCGTTATTGTTGAGGTCCACGTTAAGTAAGTACGTAGTTATGTCTTGTGTTATTAGGTCATGTATTTGTCTGTCATATAAGTCACCGTGTGGATGGAAGGAGTTCTCGAGGACTTCTGCAAAAACCGCAGCTTTCTCTTCTGGACTATTATATATTCTCCCATTGTGCTGTGAGAGGGAAACCCCAATCTGAAGATATTTTTATACATTCTGTCAATATATTTTCGTCTTCTTCATGTAAAACATATGGCCTACCAAATTTTCCAGTATGTCTGCCCTTTGTGTGTCTTTCAATTGTTGATTTACTAATACCATATTTTTCAGCTGCTTTCCGTTAACTTAGCCCAGCTTTTACATCTGCCACTGCCTTTACCAGATTTTCATCCAGATAATCATGGTAAGTCCGGGCACCAACAGCCCTAGAACATGGTAATTTATTCATTTTATCTGCAATCAGAGCAAAAATAACATTTAAATACAAGATGTCCTTTCAGTAACTAAAAAAATTAAAAATGATTGATAATTTGGGACAGGTTTGTAACTTGGGACATAGTGTCCCAAGTTAAGATCCTAATATCAATTTAGGGAATTTTTTCTCCCAAACAAACATAGGTTGTTACACATAAAAACAGAACGTTGCTATATTCAGCCATATGAGTAAGGTTATGTTTAACATAATCTCTCATTTCATAACTGTCAGTGGCGAAGCTACATTCATGCAACTGGGTATTCTAAAGTTCAAACCTTATATTTTTTTTGTAAATAAATTCCAGTCGGCGTGTTTTTCGCTCTGCAAAGATGTCAATGTTACGTTCTTTGAAGATGTCGTCCCTGGAAAGACTGTTTAACAAACCCTTCTCAATAGCCAGAGTCAAATTGCTCAGTCTAGAATCTAACATGGAGTTCCTTAAAAATGTCTTAACTCTCTTCAGTGCACTCATACTTCGTTCACTCGACGCAGTAGATACAGGGAAGGTGAGAATCAGTCTTATGAGCAGCACTGTTTCTTGATAGATAGGCCACTGTTAAAAAAATAGTTCAGCAACAAACCTGCTGGCAAATGCTTTGTTTGGTTAGAATAAACGTTCGTTAGTTCATTTTGAAGCTGTTCACTGTCAAAGTATGGATACTTTTTTTTACCAATGCACTCAACTTAAGTGACGGAAACACTGATCTATAAGCAGGGAACTGTTTTTCATCGAGTAATTCAACAAAATTAAAGTTTTTAAGATCTTCAAATCTCGATTCCATCTGTATCACTATGGCATCAATTATTTCAAAAGCTAGGACTTATAGTGTCATAAATTATCCTGATCCTGCCAGAGTGCCTTGGCATCTTTGATGCACTCCTCAACAGTTTCCTGATTTCTAAGAGATTTTACATTTGTTACAGCAAGTTTTACTTCATGATTGCAAGTGCTGATATTTGATGTACACTTTATTTGCAACACAACGTATAAGTGGTCAATGTAAACAAATATTTTTTTCCGCAGTTGCTTGCGAGCGTCGTTAAATAAACCATAATTTAATTTTCTACGGGGAAGATAACTATATACATAGAAGTCACAATGATAAGAGGATAGGTCCACACCTGTGTAGTAACGGTCAGCGCATCTGGCTGCGAAACCAGGTGGCCCGGGTTCGAATCCCGGTCGGGGCAAGTTACCTGGTTGAGGTTTTTTCCGGGGTTTTCCCTCAACCCAATACGAGCAAATGCTGGGTAACTTTCGGTGCTGGACCCCGGACTCATTTCACCGGCATTATCACCTTCATATCATTCAGACGCTAAATAACCTAGATGTTGATACAGCGTCGTAAAATAACCCAATAAAATAAAAAAAATAAGAGGATAGATAGGATGGAGATCATAATAATAACAAATTACAATGAAAGCAGTAGTGATAGTGTAGTGGCAAAATTTTCTAACAATAACAATAAACGCACAGTCTGTAACGTTTTATTAGATTTGGTTTTCTTAACTTATCGGCATTATAGGTCAATTTACACTAGTTCTGAGTGTACTTCTACTGTCACGGTGTTTGGCAGGATGGTATCTGTAGGGGGCTGCAGCTGGTTGGGAGACATACAAGTTGGATAGTGACTCGCTTCTTTGCTTAACATTTAAAATTTCAGGGGCCAAAAAGATCTGCGACACTTTTTTTAATACCATAATTTCTCACACACTGACAGATTGCAACGTTGCCAACTGTGGCCGAATTCGGCTAAACGTAGCTTTTAGCAGAATGGTCGTAGTTGAATGGCAAAATGTAGCCGAATGAGATTCGATCACAATTTGTGAATACTCAATTTTATGTGTAAACACGTTCTTCTATCAAATTTTATTTTCTCACACTCTAATAGCCATAAGAAGTTTCTCGCTTCCTCAAAAAAATTACGAAAACATAATAGAAAATTTCAGGTAGGACTGAATTCCGGACACTGCGACCATTATTTATGGCAAGGGGAGCTTTGCCATTTTCAGTTTTCTTTTCCTGTTATGTGAATAGCGCCCATTGTTTAACGGTCAATTCCTGGATTCGTGAATTCGCCGACACCTGACAGTGTCTTTATTGGGAGTCGTCTATGCAACAAAAATGAACTGGCCCTAAATTAATGAATGACATATCCAACACATCCGCCTTCCAACATTGTAACTATAGCATAGGTCATGGATTCTGTTTCTGAATTTGTGTGGCTTCATTTTGGTATTTGTAGCTGAATTTTGGGCCGTTTGTAGCAGACTCGCTAGTATTGATGTTGGTAACGCTGAATGACAAGTTTTTCATTTTCTTTTCCGTGACCCTTTCTATTACCTTTTTCTTTTCTCTTATTCTATTTTTCAACCTTCTTAAACTAGTACGTACACAACACCCATGCCCAAGGCGGGACTCGAACCCACAACCGATCGGACCAAGTGATTAGAGACATGCCGTGGCCCTACCGCTTGAGCCAGCCAGGGCAGCAACATGTTCAGAGTCTAGGCTCTTCATAGAGCTGTCTAGCATTAGTGACGTATGCAAGCACTCCGGTTGGCGCATGCGCTTATGCTTTCTCTACCTGCTGTGATTTGAAACAGTATCAGTGAGGAGCAAAGACGTTGCAGTTATATTTGAGGAGCCACAATGTACTTGTGCGCTGGTTCCGCGCCGAGGAGCTGGAGTCAATCCTTCCGTAACTAGAGAGTATAATACTAGAGAGATTTCATTTACCTAT
The DNA here is from genome assembly GCF_040183065.1 of Periplaneta americana. Taxonomy (NCBI): domain Eukaryota; kingdom Metazoa; phylum Arthropoda; class Insecta; order Blattodea; family Blattidae; genus Periplaneta; species Periplaneta americana. Next base: position 149,427,523 of record NC_091117.1, read on the forward strand.
ACCAACGAAAACAGGAAAATGTAAATGCGCTTATTTCTTGAAAATCCAATGGGTATTCCAAGGCTCATAGATTACCCTTCAGCTTCGCCCCTGATAACTGTTCGTAGTTCAAGTTTGGAGACAAAGTTTTTCAATGCTTTAATTTTTAGGGGAGGTAACCTCAAAATTAAAATGAAAATATTGAGAACTTACCTTCATAAGATCATCCAATAAATACAACACAAAGTAGTGTGTATTGTGGAAGTAATGTTCTATTATCACCATCAGGCTCGTCAAACAATTGTGCCAACCTTGACAATTTGAAAATGTTACGTCAAAAATGTTCCATGTTAGCTGGGTGTCCCAAGTTATGGTAATTTACGGTATTCTTGATTGGAAATAAATTTGAAAAATTTCAATTTGAACTTCTAATGAGCTTAGTTTGCAAGATTTGCTGCACAAGCCACTAGTTTATCTTTATTCCATACTTAGCTGGCTTCTTGGGTATGTATTACAGAAATCGACATCGCCTGCGAAATGGAACCAATTGTTCATCAATTATAAGAAATACTTCTGGGATAAGGGATTTCTTGCAGTTATCGATGAATAATTCCCAGACGTAACTGAATGCAGCTAATGTATCTGTTTTCAATCTTTCATCTCGTGTATGCTTATCATTGAAGTGAAGATGTCTTCATTGATTTTAAATCTTCCAACTGACATGCTGGCACGATAAAAGGGATTCGAACATGGATCAAGAATGATTTCTTCTTCATTCCAGTATGAATTACGATCCCAATAAAAGCATGGAGTTCTTTGATTGTAATGTCCTTCCAATGTCTTCTACCTGCATTCGCACGTCTACCTCCAAGGTTTGAGCAGTGAAGTATTTCATTCAATATATTTGGTGACAGAAAAATAAAGAATACATCGCAGGGGTTTGTAGTACTTACATACCTATCTTGTTCGCCCTGAAGCATTCCGTAAGATATTGTGTCATACAACTCTTTCTCTTTGAGATAGAGTCTGGACCATAGTGTTCTATCTCGATCTAAAAAGCAATCATTAGTGTCTGGAAATTGTCCATGGTTCATAACCTGAATATCACTTAAATCTTCACTAGTTTCACTGGAGTCAGAAGTGATCTCTAAATCATTGCCATTCTTATTTTGGCTAGGCGGCACATAATCACCATCACCATCATCAGAGAAAACACTATCATCTTCTGTAATATCATCATCCCTATCACATTCGTCCAACCACTTTTCTATCTTTTTACCACAGGTAACAGTTGCACACACAGATTTAGATTTCCTGAACTTTTCTACTATACTTGAAGAAGCCATTTTCACTAGTCTTCACTAATCATTGGTTCTCCTGGTAAATGACCTGTAGAATACAGTATCCATCTGTGGATGTTAACAAAGAGAAATTATTATAAAATAATTAGTTTGATTTTCATTAAATGCCAAGCTTTACTTCTCAATTTTCCGCTGGGCTCGATCATCATATGTAAAAGGACGAGTTAGAACAAAAAAAAATATTTAGTAAAAGAGTAATTAGATTTTTTCCCTGAAAATGCCATTGCATGAAAGATGAATGATTTTGTGACGAAATGCGTCCTAGTTTTAAAATAAATATACAAACATCAGCTATGAACATAGCAGTGGGCCTGGGAGACCCTTCAATAATGTAGCCTGGACGCCATCTGAAAGAATGAGGAGGGGAAGGGCATGCACTACTTGAATATAAGGAATGTGAAATTCGTTTAATATTTACCAGTAAGTTAAGGGTACAGAATGAATACATTGTAAAACTGGAAAAGTGGTATAGTGATGGTGGCAGCTTTAATAATAATCCTCAACTGGTATCGCTTTTTTAAGTGTACATTACGATATCAAGCAACATGGGTCTATATTGACCCATAGATACCAGTTGAGGGATAATAATAGGCTTCAGAAATCTTAATAGCAATTCTTGTGTTTTCCACATTGTGGTCAATGATTTTTGGGTAATGATCATTTAACCATTGCCGATGTAAATTCTACTCTTCTAGCCAATTTTTGAAGATAAGGTCATTTGTATTCCATCAACCAAATGTTAATTGGTAAATGGGTGATTACAATAAACTGAACATAATAATGATTAACAGGATTAAATAGAATTATGTTTCTCATGTGACAGTTTCACTAATACGAGAGTCATTGAAAAGATGAGGCAAAATGGAAGACCTTTTGAATATTGCTCTGAGAGACCTGAGACCAAAACTGGTCTATAAAGTAAGATACTAATTAACTCTCTCAGCCGGCCTCCATGGATATGTCAAGCATGGTAGCTAGTGGCCAGCAGCGGAACCCACTCTCCTCCTGATGGGAGAGGGGGGCCTACACCTCAGACTGTTGAGGAAACGGGAGGTGGCTTACACCTCAGACCGTTTGAGAGGGGATGTGGGAGAGCTGTTGGGGTGGAATGGTACACGGATTTGGAAGGATGGCGGGACTGGTCGTCAGAGTGTTAGCGGTTAGGTCGGTTCGGCACAGGTGCAGTCAGTGGGTTTGCAACTCATTCCAGCGGCGCACAATAGACGTCAGGTCTCGGTGCACAGGGATATTCCCCTCCCGGCCTCATAAAAAGAGAAAAAAAAAAGTACTAATTCGTGGTTGATGATGATGAAGATGATGATGATGATGATGATGATGATGATGATGATGATGATGGGCTACATGTTAGTATGAGACTGTTAGAATTACGATACTCAAAATTCTGCTGGAAAGTGCTTGTGCACATTAGAAATCTCGCAGGATTTATCTGATGTCGAAGTCCTGTGTCTTTAGTAAGAAGTTGTCTAGTGCTTAAGACAATTTTTATAGAAACGAAGTTGTCACTGTTTAATATAATAATGACAGCATAACTTTCTTTTCCTTAAACATAGATCACTTGGTATTCGAACATACATCTGTGCCTTAGCAGGATTCCAGTTCACAGCTGTGAATTGTGTATTTCTTTATAGTTTACTTTTGAGACAATCAGATTCGTATGTACCTGCAGGATGATGGATGGAGGAGTTCTATCAAATGTAGTGGTGCACCGCACCCGGGCTCTCTCTCTCTTTATCTAATCGTCTAAACGTGTTAGGTGGAAAATAAGACAATTAAATAATAAACTAACCCTGCCATGAATCGTTATGATCAGGATGGTAATCTGGGTGTCGAGGTATTCAAGTGATAACACACACTCACTATAAAACAAAACTATTTATTAGAACATGCAAAATAAATTCGTAGAACATAACATATCCTGCTAACAGTGTGGCGTAGACCAAATCCAGCTAATTACCTTACATACGTAGTTGTTTGCCCACGCTGGCATCCATCTTGTCAAACAGCCTTGACATAACCATCACTCAGCACACACATACCCGTTACATACAGATTGGTCACCGCTCAAACGTCACACAACAATGGGTGCCTTCGTCGTGGATTCCATACTGTTTAAATTCGTTCTACTGCAAAAACTTGATTAAACATAAGCCAAAACCAACTCACTGAACTGATGATATATAGAGGCAGGCTTTTAGGTATATCACAACTAGAAAAACGATCCACCAAAAATACAAATACCGACCAGTATTTAACCAGAGTTGACTGAACGCAAATCAGTCAGGAAAATGATAGCAGCTCAAACTAATAAGTACGTCCCAAAACTCGCCGCTAAATTCCACCCGAATACCTTCTACAATTCACTCACAGGTTCCCGCGCACCGAGTGCTATCCAGCTTCTGGTAGACTTATCGAACCCAGTTCGATCCCCGGCCTACGTATTGTAGGGCCGCGGTAAGTAGCGAGCTGAGCTCCCTAGTCTGAGAATGACCCCTGATCACATATGTATGACATAATCGCGATAACAGAGCCGCCTTGACAGCGTTCTACAATAGTACTGCCGTACAAAAAACATTCGCTCTACAGATGAAGTGAATTTCCGCAAATGATAACAAGACAACTCTCTATGGCTATATTGGCAAACTTTTATTTATGCTCATAAGCTCATTACTGAAACTAGTGTGTACTGCACAAATTCCTTATGACATTATTAAACATTAAGCAATACTTACTTACTTATTGGCTTTTAAGGAACCCGGAGGTTCATTGTCGCCCTCACATAAGCCCGCCATTGATCCCTATCCTGAGCAAGATTAATCCAGTCTCTACCATCATATCCCACCTCCCTCAAATCCATTTTAATGTTATCTTCCCATCTACGTCTCGACCTCCCCAAAGGTCTTTTTTCCGCCGGCATCCCAACTAACACTCTATATGCATTTATGGATTCGCCCATACATACGTGCTACATGCCCTGCCCATCTCAAGCGTCTGGATTTAATGTTCCTAATTATGTGAGGTGAAGAATACAATGCGTGCAGCTCTGCGTTGTGTAACTTTCTCCATTCTCCTGTAACTTCATCCCTCTTAGCCACAAATATTTTCCTAAGAACCTTATTCTCAAACACCCTTAATCTCTGTTCCTCTCTCAAAGTGAGAGTCCAAGCTTCACAACCATATAGAACAACCGGTAATATAACTGTTTTATAAATTCTAACTTTCAGATTTTTTGATAGCAGACTAGATGACAAAAGCTTCTCAACCGAATAATAACAGGCATTTCCCATATTTATTCTGCGTTTAATTTCCTCCCGAGTATCATTTATATTTGTTACTGTTGCTCCAAGATATTTGAATTTTTCCAACTCTTCGAAGGATTATAAGTAAGTAAAATACAAATATATACATAGACTGGCCACCTTGAATATTTTAAAATGGCACTTTCTTACTGAAAGTACATGGCTGGAAAAGGAATGCGAAAGATAGAAACAAATGTTGGAGCACTGTAGGGGCGGTCAAGGTCTGCAATAGGCTGTGGTACCAATGTTGTTGATATAATTATGGTTTATTTAACGACGCTCTCAACTGTAGAGGTTATATCAGTGTCGCCGGAGTGCCGGAATTTTGTCCCGCAGGAGTTCTTTTACATGCCAGTAAATCTACTGACATGAGCTTGTCGCATTTAAACACACTTAAATGCCATCGACTCGGCCGGAATCGAACCCGCAACCTCGAGCATAGAAGGCCAGCGCTATATGTTGTTGTTGATTTAATTTATAGTTTATTTAACGACGCTCGCAACTGCACAGGCTATATCAGCGTCGCCGGTGTGCCGGAATTTTGTTCAGTAGGAGTTCTTTTACATGCCAGTAAATCTACTGACATGAGCCTGTCGCATTTAAACACACTTAAATGCCATCGACTCGGCCGGAATTGAACCCGCAACCTCGAGCATAGAAGGCCAGCGCTATAAGTTGTTGTTATAGTTGTTGTTGTTGATTTAATTTATGTTTTATTTAACGACGCTCGCAACTGCAGAGGCTATATCAGCGTCGCCGTTGTGCCGGAATTTTGTCCAGCAGGAGTTCTTTTACATGCCAATAAATCTACTGACATGAGCCTGTCACATTTAAACACACTTAAATGCCATCGACTCGGCCGGACTCGAACCCACAACCTCGAGTATAGAAGGCCAGCGCTATATGTTGTTGTTGATTTAATTTATAGTTTATTTAACGACGCTTGCAACTGCAGAGGCTATATCAGCGTCGCCGGTGTGCCGGACTTTTGTCCAGCAGGAGTTCTTTTACATGCCAGTAAATCTACTGACATGAGCCTGTCGCATTTAAACACACTTAAATGCCATCGACCTCGGCCGGGATCGAACTCGCAATCTCGAGCATAGAAGGCCAGCGCTATATGTTGTTGTTGATTTAATTTATGTTTTATTTAACGACGCTCGCAACTGCAGAGGCTATATCAGCGTCGCCGTTGTGCCGGAATTTTTGTCCCGCAGGAGTTCTTTTACATGCCAGTAAATCTACTGACATGAGCCTGTCACATTTAAACACACTTAAATGCCATCGACCTCGGCCGCGATCTAACCCGCAACCTCGAGCATAGAAGGCCAGCGCTATACCAACTGCGCTACCGAGGGCGACGTTGTTGTTGTTGATGAGGATGATGATGATGATGATGATAACTTAGTTCATTATTTATTCGAAGTCTTCAAATATAAATCTACAGTTGGATGGTTTACTTTTGCAGATAATTTGACAGATGTTATTTGTTTTTAAAACCATCTACAGTGTTCAGTATATAGCTAATTTACCAAATTATTTCAATGAAAAATAGCTTGTAAATCAACTTTGAAATTTCTGAATTACAAGTAATTAGGCGTACTTTCAGTGTAAAATTTCCTTAGAGGAAAAAATAAATAATCGACTTAAAATTTATTTTTAAATAATGCGAATTATTGATGAAACAGCAATGACCTGTAATAACAGTAGAAATAAAGTCTTAGCTTTTTTTACCAGGAGTTGTTTCAATGTCATCTGGTCGCTCGCTAGCCATTTTCCGGATTCTCATGACATTTGCATTACTAACGCCGGCGTATTTAGCAGCTCTGGACGTGGCCTGCCTTAGGGGAGCGATTAGCCTCTTGTTTCGAGCCTCTTCGTCGCAACATTTTATTATATTCTTTATAATCTTCCTCTCTCTACTATGTATTACTTGGCCACGCCGTCGAGTTGATCTTAGTTGCTCCATTGCTAAATACAAACTGTGAGGAGGTAATGTTTTCGTACTGGTGATACTCAGTGTTATCTGAGGTCCGCAGAATGCACACAGAGGTGACGAGGTTGTCATCTCTTTTCCCCACTTCCCCGCTCTCAGAAGTCTCTACTTACCGCGGCCCTACAATAGCAGCTCGTACTCTTCACCACACTCTCACTTGCCGGTACACCTCAACCTTAGCGAGTCCTTCCACTGGACTAATATCTTCTGCGATGCTTCACAGGATCCCACAACACGGTGTACAATACAACTCCTGGTAAACTTATCGAACCCGGTTCGATCCCCGGCCTACGTAGGAGCTTGTACCCTTCACACGTCTGACCTCCATGAGCCCATCCACTAGACTAACGCTACCTTCCGAGATGAAACTCGCTTCACAGACCAAATCTAAATCACGCCATCGTCTTGACCAATCAGCAAGCGCTATTATAAAATAATTAATTCTCCCCGGATCGAATAATTACTGGACCCCCGGGCTCAACTCATCATAGGTTATAGGAACAGAAACAGAGCCAAAAAAAAAAAAAAAAAATGAGAGTAAAGCCATCTACGAGAAGTAAGATGAACTAGATCAGAAAGAAAAAACTACAAGCCATCTATGAAGAGTTAGAATAATTAAAACTAACAGAGAAAAATATGAAGATAGAAAAATCTAAAAGAAATAGAAAGGAAAAGAAAGATGTGCCGAAATATAAACGGCACAGCAGCGGTACGGTAATTAAAATATATATTAAATTTTAGAGAGTGAAATTAATTCAAGAAATAGGCCTATATTATATGCGAATATGCTGCTGTAGTGTACAATGATACCATCGTATTTCTTCGCCTAATTTTTTTCCCTTCTTTCTTACTTTTTCATCCCTTCCTTCTTCTTTACGTCCATTCTTCCTCTCTTCCTTACTTTCACTAATTCACTCTTTCATCCTTCATTTATTTCTGTTTAGTACAGTATGTGTTTTTCTTTCTCTTTTCCTTGTTTACTTTTTATGTTTTCGTTCTTCCTCATTATTTATCCTCGTTTCTTTTGTTCAATCTGTCTTTCGTTTATTTTTTGTCTTTTCTTTCTTGTTTCTCCATAGACGTCCCACACTTACATACGTAGTTTGATGCTTGTGCTGTATTTCATCATTGTAATAAGACCAGGTGGGAAAATGATGTCTATCTGTCATGATACTATCCGAAGAGAAAGCCAGTATTTTCAAAATAAACGCAATATGTCTTAAAACATTTTCTTATTATTTGTTCTTTTAACAGTCGTAATCGTCTTTCTTTTTACAAAGTTTACGATTTCAATATATCAACAACAATGTGAAACTTTTTTTTTTGTTGCAGAATGTAACAGCTGACAACCGCACTGCCCTTGTATACTAAAATAAACATTTCATGACGTCATGTAATGCATTGGTATCCTGGCCATGTTTACTGATACTAACAACCCACACAATGTGGTAACGAAGTCGTGTAAGTTACTTATCGCCAGTAAGCTGGTTGTATAGTAAAGGCAATTAGTATTGTGGAGTTCTCCATTGTGGTGAGGAAATCCTTGAAGATAAAAAGCTTAGCGCCTTTCCTGTGTTCCAGTTGGTGAGTTTTGTTCTAGGGAAAGTTTATTTATATTTCTGACTAAAATAATACAATTTAAAGGAAGTATGCTGCCATTGCACTTCATTATTAAGTTAGGCTATTACGTATCACTACACTGAATACACTGAAGAATTTTATCTTCTCGTATTTTGTATTATTTTTTTTAAATACCGGGTATATTGTATGAATCTTACACTTATTTTCCGTGTATATATTTCTTCTTTAAAGTCAGGAGGAAAAGGTCAGGGAATGAAGAAAAACATTATATTATATTAAATGTACCGTATTTTATATTATATTATATATTATATTTACTAGGTACGTTGTATACAGGATGATTCATGAGGAGTTATCGCTACTTATATAGCTTATTTCCGAAGACATTCTGATCAAAAAAAGTCATATAAACATGGGCTCTAGTTTCAATATTTTCAGAGTTACAATAATTTGAAAATGTTAAAAAAACGTTATTCTTTAGTTTTAAGGGTAAAAGAATATTACAAATAGAGAATGAACTATTCAGAAGTATGTATACTTTCTTCAATTGGCAAGTATTCTGAAGCTAAAAATGTGTTGTTAATTCCTTAGTTGCTTTGTACAGATTTTTTTTTTTTCAATTTTTAACTAAAAATTACGTTATTATTACACACTTACCACAACGATTGTTACAGGCCACACGACTTCTAGCAATTTGATTCTTTACAGTTCAATTCTGCATCTTAATGTACAGCCTTCAAGAGTTTACAACAATGCAGTACGTGATTTGTAACAATTCTTGTGTTAAGTGCGTAAGAAAAATGTAATTTTGTAGTTAAAAATTGAAAAAAAAAATCTGTACGAAGCTACTATGGTTTTAAGAACATATTTTTAGCTTCAGAATACTAGCTAATGAATGAATGATTGATTCTTCAGAATAGTTCATTCTCTAATTGTGATGTTCTTTTATCCTTAAAACTAAAGAAAAAAGATAATGGTAGCTATTTCTTAACAACTTCAAATTAATGTAACATTGAAAATATTGAAAATAGGACCTATATTTATACGACACTTTTTGCTCAAAATTTCTTCGGAAATATGCTCCGTATGTGGCGGTAACTCCTCATGAATCACCCTGTGTAATATACAATGCATTTTATTACCGATTATATGATTAGCTAAACAGTCATCATTTAGTATTTTACAGTAAACAGAGTTTGCACAAACCAAAATTTTTAAACTTGAAATTCTGAACGCAAACTTACTCCAGTTCGAGATTGTTTCGAAAGTAGGTAAATATTACTTGAGGCTGCTCGAAACTTCAAAGCATACGAAAAGCCAGGTGAAGGCTAAAATTATAAGACTGATATTTATTTTAGAAATCGATTTTGGGTACTAGTATTATTCCACTAACATTCCCAATATTTCGTAGCTACAGTAGATTCCAACATCGGGGGAGATAGATATGACCTGGGGAGCTGCCTATTCTGTTGGCTCGTCATGTCTGGCTACTCTAAACAGCTGAGCTCAGTAACGATAAGCTTAAGCATAGAAACAGGGACATCAACAAAACATTAAGTACCGATAAATCAATTTGTGTAATGTGAAAATAAGTACTCATTCGTCACTGCCGATCCATGTTGTCACTCATTATTGTTTAGGCCTACTATGGTCTGTCTCAGAAATCTGTGGAGTAGAAAGACGAAACAAGACCTCTACGCAAGTGGTATGTGGGAGGGATAGGACCAATGACTGCTTTAGGGGAGGCATTACTTGAACGAAGCGAGCAATTGCTTGCAGGAGGGGATCAGTTCTATCTGAACTCTACTCTGTCTTCTACCACGAGCATCTTACCCCTTAGCAAACTCGAGCTGATGCTACCCGCAATACACTCCGGCACAGATAGACTCTGCCCCTATATGCGCGAAGTTACTCCGTAAATTCCTGGGACGGACCATAATCAACTTACGATTTATTGTGATGTAGCCTACATAGCCTACTGTTGCTTTGTATGCATTGTTAAGTACCTATATTTAAAATACTTACAATATATGGCTTTATGTGAAGACATGGAATAAGGATTACCCATTTCTTCTTATTTTTCCTTTTTGTGATGAAAAATTACTATTACCATGTTTTTATTAAAAAGAAGAAACTTTATCACGGCCCAAGGAAAGACCCGTAAAATATTTCTGTGGTGTTCGGGTAAAGGGCGATAAGTCATTTTTTGTGCAGATGAAATTTTGTTTCCCATATGAACAAACAAGTTAAATTATACAAATTTGTTGTTCTTCCTCTTTTGCCATACAGCTCTTATAGTTCAGCTAAAGTGTCCTGTAAAACAATAGCTCAATCACTTGTCCTCTGCCCTCTTCTTCCATCTCCTGATTCCCACTTTCCTCAAATCTTCCTCAATGCAGTCTAACCATCTCAATCTGGGACGACCCCTATCTCTCTTTCCCTTCAATGTTCCAGTGAAGATCATCTTTGCCATTCTTTCGTCCTCCATTATAATTAAGTGACCTACCCATTCAAGTCTTCTAATTTTTATCGAAGTTACTATATTAGGTTCCTTATATACTTGTTCTAATTCCAAGTTACTACGGATTCTTCAATTATTTTGTTCTTTGACAGGACCATAAATCTTTCTCAGAATTTTCCTTTCCCATCTTCTAAGTTGTTGTTGTTGCTGTTCAGTCATGGTCTATGATTCACACCCATAAACCAATATGGGTTTAATTATTGTTTTGTATATTAGTAATTTTGTCTGCTTAGAAATATATCTAGTTCTCATGATTTTGCCTAAAGCATAATAACATCTATTCCCTGCTGAAATTCTAGCTTTTATATCTTTACTCCAATCACTGTCCCATGTAACTACTCAACCCAAGTATTTAAACTCATTACATTCCTTAAATTGCTCTGAGCCAATAGAAACCATCCTATTTTCTTCCATTCTTATCCTATTTTTGACGTGTTCATAAATTCTGTTTTATCCATATTAATTTCAAGTCCAATCTCTTTTGCTATATCTTTTCAATTATACAAGTGGGTGTCCAAAAATCAAAAGAATACTAGCATTTGATGTGTTTTATTTGTGTAGAAAATAATTTTCAATAAGGGTTCTATGTTTAATTTTCATTTATCTTCAAACTCATTTTTACCCAAACAACACAGATTTAATTCTGGTTCTAATTGCCAGAGCTCAACCCGAAGTTCTTAAAGACTGAAGCTCAAATCCGATCCAGGGGCAAAGCTTGGCTTAGCCCGTGCATGTTCAAACACTACAGACATGACAAAGTTAACCCAGCCATCCAGTCTCGTTTTTTAAATGAAATTCAAAGTATGGACCTTGTTTGCACGAAGATGACACCACATCTTAAAATGAAAGTGAAAGTGGTTCAGCATTCGTTGTATACCAGTACTTGCATAAATATGAGTGCACAGAAAACAGGAATCACTTCGTTCTCTTATCAAGTACAATATGCGCCAAAATATACAGTACTGGAACAATATGTTACTGTTATTTGTTGTTGTTAGCTGTCGGGATGATAATGTAAATGTTCAAAATGTGCTCCTTTGCACTGCAGACTGTGTTCATAACGATCACGCCGAACATAGGTTGCTGCAGAGTCCTGAAAAACGAGATGATCTTCTGACGTAATCCAGGCACAGTTGTGGGTGGATCATACAGTTGAAAATGTTCTCCTTTAACATTCCCCACACGTAAGCATCAGGTGGTGTAAGATCCGGGGAATGTGATGGGTAGGAGAACTCAGTCCCATGGGAAATGATTCGTCCTGGAAAGGTTTCTTGCAGCATAGCCAGAGAATGTCCAGCAGTGTGGCAGGTCGTCCCGTCTTGTTGGAACCACTGTCTATTCATCTGAATGTTCCTGGCACGACAAGACCTTCTTAGATCCTGAATAAATGGCCTGACCACCATGTTCTTATAACGTTCCTGGGTAACAGTAAGAGGTATACCAACATCATCCTTAATGAAATACGGACCTAGCACACTGTTTCCTGACACTGCACACCAAATCGTCACACGCACACTATGTAGCAGTTTCTGAACGATAACGTCTGGCCTCTCGAAACCAAGAAAGCGAGTTGTTTGGCGATTGAAAAAACCGTCCAAGTGAATGTGACTTTTGTCGGAGAACCACACGTTGAGCAAGAAATCTGGATCCTCGTACACCATGGCCAAAAATCTTGCACAATATTCAATCCTGACATGCCTATCTTGCTCCGTCAATCGTTGTCCAACCTGTATTCGGTACGGAAATCCACCTAAGTCTTTAAACAATCGTCGAAGTGACGTATTACTGATGTTTAATTTCAGGGATGTTCGTCGAAGACTTCGCTTTGGTGACTGTGCCTACCAGACCTTCCCTTCTGTTGACAAAATACACTACCCATACGACGAAATTTTGTAACGATAGACAGCATAACAGTGTTGCTTGGTGCTGGCTGATTAAAGTGTTCACGATATTGTTGCGCCACTAACTAAACTCGGCCCACCTTGATTACCAATTCCGTACGAGCGAAAATAATACTCCAATATGAACAGTTTTTCCTCCGTCGCAAGACCCATTGTCAATTCCAACCACACAGCACAACGTTCGTTACACAACTAGCAATACATAATGGTGATGCAACAACACGCAGACGCACAGGCATGCACATGCGGGCTGCGTGAAATCCAGTACTGTATATTTTGGCGCATATCGTATTTAATGAATTTATTTAATCACTGGAAGCTTTGAATATGATATATATGCAGAAGGGGGATTCTTTAAATTAGCAGATGCTTCACCCACGCATTGTTCGTTTTCTGCTAGACAGCATGCTGTTTGTCAGTGGTGGCTCATGGATATTAGTCATGAAGGGGCTCAGATGTTATGAAAGTTAAACTGTCAATTTAAATATTACATTTTGAAATGAAAGACAATTAGAATACAACCATACCTTACTTATTCGAAGTAGAATTTCATAAGGAGTTTCTTTTCACAGAATTTCTTAATGCCTAGTTTATTGAAATCGGTAATTTTAGTTACCTACAACTGTTCAGAGAAATTAACTGGAAAACACAGTCTATTTCATTACTTTTAGTACTACATATTACCGGCAGTTCTATGTTTAAAAGCCTGAATCTTTTTAACTGATTTTGCCACGCCTCATATAGTCATGTTTCGATGCCAGGAAGTAAGAGCGTTCAACTAGGACAAGTTATTAGTAGCAGTTTATGACTTCCTAGGTCTTCTGAGCTAACTCTCTATGACTTTTGTCTCTGTAGAAAATTAAAAGATGCTGTATACAAAACAAATCCATGCACCCTGGAAGAACTGAAACTTAATATCCGTCAGATGACAACCACCATATCTCAATGAGAACTGCAGCAAGTGATGGATAATTTTTGAAAAGGTATCAGAAATCTGTGGACAACGAAGGCGGACTGTTTCAGCACCGCCTTTTATCAAGGTGGTACAGTAAGCAAATAACTTATTCTGCTATTATTTCATAAATTGTCAATGTATGGTTCATCAGTACCACTTCGCTATACCACACATGGCAACGAGCACTACGCTTGATAGTGCAAATGCTACACTGTGATGTGCACTTCTATGGCGCAAATTATATTAAAAGTAGGTAGTATACTATTTTAAGTTTCATGAACTTATTTTCAGAAATGGGATATGTCCCATTTTTAGTAGAAAAATACTGTGGTCATATCCTGTTCTTAGCTGGATACATTATGGTCTCACTTATATTTTGTAATTCATGTAGGCTTTCAAGGTGTGTTTATGTATTTTCCTGTCATTTGCTAAAGTCATATTCTGCAACGCCACTGCTACAGCCGCGATAACAACGTCAATAATAATAGGGCCTAATAATAATAATAATCAGGGAAAGGATTTATATGTAAATACATATTTACTTATAAAGCTAATATAATTTATATTTTGCATTATCTTTATGTTTCACAATGTGTAGGGTTGAAAAATCCTACTTTTATTTTCCATATTTTTCCATATTTTAGAGTTTAGTACATATTTTCGTTAATTTACATATATTTTCCATATTTCATATAAAACAGTCCATATTATATTAGGTTTAACAATAAAACAAAACAAAATTCCATTAACTTTTAAAAATACATTTCAACAATAGAGATTTAAACACATGTTCAGTAATCCCTTTAACATCAGAGTTATTTGAAAATTAGCAGTCCTATCAACAATGGGAAAGTAAGTTACAAAACTGTATTAATTTAATTTAAAATTTTTAACAGACTTCAGTTGTGCAGCTCAACAGTTAAATGCCAGTCAGAGTACACATAGGTTCAGTTTTGTAAATCATACTATAAAGACGGTAAATATGCCAAAAGTACGTCATTCAGTCAATTTAAAATCAAAACTAACAAGTTACATTTCACAATTTAAAGAAGATGGTTTATCAACTGACAATAAAATATTATTTTGTAATTTGTGTCAGTGTGCAGTATCATCTACACAAAAGTTCCTGGTGCAACAACACATTACAACTAGTAAACATCAGGCCAACAAACAACTAAATTCCAAGCAGAGACAATTGTTTTTAACACAACCAACAACATCGAATGTAAGATCTGAGTTTAACATCGACCTGTGCCGTTCTCTCATCTCTGCTGATATTCCTCTCTACAAACTAAAGAATAAGGTCTTCAGGGAATTCCTTGAAAAATATACTCAACATACAATCCCGGATGAGTCAACACTTAGGAAGACGTATGCTCCATCCATCTACGATGAGACAATACAGAAGATAAGAGATGAAATTAAAGATAGTTCAATTTGGGTTTCCATTGATGAGACTCCCGACAAAGAAGGTAGACTTGTTGGTAATGTAGTTATCGGTTTGTTAAGTGAACAATATTCTGAACGAATTCTTTTACATTGTGATGTTCTAGAAAAGTGCAATAACAAAACTATAGTTAAACTGTTCAACGAAGCTATGGGTATCCTGTGGCCAAAGGGTATTATGTACGATAATGTGTTATTCTTTATTAGCGATGCTGCCCCTTATATGGTCAAAGCTGGACAAGCATTATCTGTTGTATATCCTAAATTGACTCATTTTACTTGTGTGGCGCATGCATTTCATCGTGTGGCAGAAGTGGTCAGAGACAATTTCCCTAAAGTAGATTTGTTGATTTCATCAGTGAAAAAAGTATTTCTCAAAGCTCCCAGTAGAGTTAACGTGTTGAAAGAAATGTACCCTGAAATTCCATTGCCACCAAAGCCAATTTTAACTAGATGGGGTACATGGCTAGAAGCAGTTGAATATTATGCCGAACATATAGACTCTATTAACAATGTTCTCCTTGCATTGGACTCTGAAGATGCAGTCTCAATTGATACTGCGAAAACAGTTACCTGTGACATAAGTGTGAAGAATGACTTAGCTCACATTCAGCATACATTTTCATGCATCATAAAAACGCTCAAAAGTCTCCAAAATAGGCACCTTTCACTATCTGAAAGTTTTGAAATTATAAATAGTACTGTGGAACAACTGAATCGTGGTAGAGGTAAAGTTGCAGATGCAGTAAGAGCTAAGGTGGACACTGTACTTTCAAAAAACCCTGGATATGAAGAACTACAAAAGGTTGTTGCTGTGATGAGTGGTGAATCAACAGTGAAGATTAACTTGGACTTATCCCCAGCAGACATTGTGAAATTGAATTATGTACCAGTTACTTCTTGTGACGTCGAACGCTCTTTTAGTCAGTATAAATCTATCCTCAGAGACAATAGAAGAAGATTCACTTTTCAGCACTTGAAAGAAATGTTTGTAACCTATTGTTATGGTAACAGACAATAAAAATTGTGTTTTGTTGAAACTACATTGGAAGATAAGGTACGTCCATTATATTTTTTGTTTAGTTTGATTAAAATGTACCAATATTTAACGTACATAGTCATTTTTTTATAATTTTAAGTCCATATTTAATTCCATATTTTGGTAAAAATCCATATTTAATTCCATATTTTGGTAAAAATAAGTACATATATATTTACATATTTCATATATTTTTAGTCCATATAAATCCGTTCCCTGATAATAATAATAATAATAATAATAATAATAATAATAATAATAATAATAATAATAATAATAATAATAATAAACTTCAGGGATTAGCCCTTTCGACCTGTTCCATTCTCTCAAAGAAACTGGTCCATCCATCTCTTCTTAGATATTCCTCTTTCTCTTCTCCCTTTCTGCTTATATTGTAAGATATTTTTGGGAATGCAGGAATCTGGCATCCGTGACACATGATCATAATAATTTTCTTGATAATCTTTGATTCTTTAAATTAAATATGTTCAATTCTTTTATTGCCTCATTATATTATTTATCTGACCTTCTATATACAGCAACCGGCCTCAAGAATCTCATTTCTGATAGGCCTACTTCTATTTTATGTTTTTGACCATTTGCAAGAGCCCAGCATTCCGAGCCATAAAGAGCTGGAACTGCTAAGACTTTATACAATTTTAAAATCGTATCTGTTCGTGTTTTGTTTGAAATATTCCTTCTAATTGTCCCGTATATTTGATTAAAACTCTGTAATTTCTTTTGTAGATCTAATTCTCTAATGTTGCCGATTTCACAACAAAATTTGTAACTTATCCTATTACCGGTATACTATTATTGATTAAAATTTTACACCATAGTTGACTTTTACTCTGGAAAGCTAAATTTTTGTTTTTGTTGAAAATATAGTTAGATTATAACTTGAAGCTATGTTTTGTAGCTCTGGAGACTGTCTTCTGATGCAGCTAATACTATTTGATCATCGGCAAATAAGAGAGTTGTGGGTAATAAGGTGGGACACACTTAAGAGTTAGCTCTTCCCAGGAACTAGTCACTCCTACTCGTTTGTGAGCTGCAGGTCTCATTGGCTCTAGTGGTAGGACCTGGTAAGGGCCCCAGCACAGGGATATATGTGAAGACTGCAACGGTCGACGATCACCACTATGGCTCAAGGAGCTGAAGCAGCATCCCTCTCTGTAGGGCTTAATACACAGACAAGCTAGAACAGAAGCTTGAAGATGGCATCCCCATCACTGTCCTTATCCTGCGTAACGCTTGTAACACGGCCAGGGGACATTCCATTTACTGAATTACCTCATCAAAGAAGCCAGAATAATAATAATAATAATAATAATAATAATAATAATAATAATAATAATAATAATAATGGAATGGATTTATTTGGACTAAAAGTGTGCTTAAATGCGACAGGCTCATGTCAGTAGATTTACTGGCATGTAAAAGAACTCCTGCGGGACAAAATTCTGGCACATCCGGCGATGCTGATATAACCTCTGCAGTTGCGACCGTCGTTAAATAAAACATAACATTTAACATTTGGAGTAAAATGTATGAAATATGTAATATATACCTATATATTTATTTTCATCAAAATATGGAATTAAATATGCACTTAAAATGATACAAAATAACTAGCTACGTTATATATTAGTACAGTTTAATCAAACTAAGCAAAGAATGTAATGGACATACCATATCTTTCATTGTACTATTTTGTTAAGTGAATATTGTTGACTTAACAAACAATAACTAGATTGCCAACAAGCCTACCTTCTTTGTCGGTAGTCTCATTGATGGAAATCCAAATGGATCATCTTTAATTTCATCCCTTATCTTCTGTACGTCTCATGGTAGATGGATCGAGCATATATCTTCCTAAGCATCGACTCATCCGGGATTTGTGTTGAGTATATTTCTCAAGGAATTCCCTGAAGCACTCATTCTTCAGTTCGTAGAGAGGAATGTCAGCAGAGATGAGGGGAATGGCACAGGTTGATGTTGAACTCAGACCTTACATTCGTTGTTGTTGGTTCTGTTAAAAACAAATTGTCTCTGCTTGGAATTTCGTTGTTTGTTAGCCTGATGTTTACTGGTTTGAATATTTGTTGCACCAGGAACTTTTGTGTAGGCGATACTACACACACACAAATTACAAAATAATATTTTATTATCAATTGCTAAACCATCATCTTTAAATTCTGAAATGTATGGGTAACTCTTAATTTTAAAGTGGTTGAATGTGGTACTTTTGGCATATTAACTGCCTTTATAGAATGATTAACAGAACTGAACCAATGTGTATTCTGACTGGCATGTAATTGTGGAGTTGCACATCTGTTTTCTGTTACAAACTTCAAAATTAAAACAATACAGTTTCTTAACTTGCTTTCCCATTGTTGAGAGGACTGTTAATTTTCAAATAAATGTGATTTTAAAGGACTTACTGAAAATGTTTAAAACTCTATTGTTGAGATTTATTTATAAAAGTTAATGGGATTTTATTTTATTTTATTGTTAAGCTTAAAATGAGGGGCAGTGAAATGAAAACGGGTCATCATGCGTATATCTCATGGTGGACAAGTTGGTACCACTGGAATTTTATTGCTGAACTGACATCTGGTGGCAACTCGCGAAAGCACAGTTACAACCTCTGCTTACACACTAGTCCTTCGTTTATTGTGCTGGAAGTGAGGTTAGAGATACGTTTGTTTGTCCAACATCACTAATGGAGGCAGGTAAAGAAGAACAGCGAGGTGTAGTGCGATTTTTGACTGCTGAAGGAGTAGGAGGACGAGAAATCCATCGTCGCGTGTCTGCTGCTTACGACGAACGCAGCATGTCATGTTCACGTGTACTGGAATGACACAAGAGATTCCATGAGGGACGCATGTCACTGCAAGACTATGCTCGCCCAGGACAGGCTCATTGCGCCATCACTCCTGTTGTTATTGCTAAGATTGATGGTCTTATATGGGGAAATCGACGGATCAGTGTGGAGAAGTCCCTGGAATTGGCTAGCATCATATTTAGATACAGCATGAAAGTCAAAGAATATTATGGATAGTAAAAACCGATCATACAGGAATGGGTATTTAAGAGTTGTTAATTCATTATAAAAATGAATCTGATATAACATTAATACTAATTAATTTTATTTCCTAGAATACATCTATCTATAAAACACAATAATAAATAAATAAATGAAAATGTATACTTCCTGAAAAAATAAATAAAATAAACAAGAATCCAAACATAAAATCAATTTCTTTGAATGTTTTCACAATCTACCGTATTTTTGTAACTAAAACATATTAATTTTCTGCCAGCTGTTCCTGATCATTTCTTTTGATACTTGCTCCAACAACTAGCGATGTTATAAATTACATCTTCCATAGTGTACCGCTAGTTCTCCAGTGTGTCTTGCACACTACCATTTAAGTCGTCTATGATTTTTTGAATTGCCACGTTATGATGTTGTTTCGTCAACTGTCCAAAGACAGGTCTGAACCTCAAAAGTGATACCAATAAGGCACCACTTATGAGACAACTAGGCCAGGAGATAATGGGGTACAGTGGCCAGTTCCTCCCCCCCCCCCCCCTCCATTTCATACATCATCGGAATTAGCTACATATTACACTAAATCAGATTTCAGATGCATACAAATAATTGTTCTTCCTCTGACACATATCGTCAAGTGAGATGCACTGCCTAATGATATATTTATTTGTTCTTCAATTTCTTTATAAGTTAATTCCCTGATTCCAAGACTAAGTGCGTTGTCCAGTAATAATGTCTCTTGTGATACACTGTTTCTTTCTAAAGTCATGTTTACCTCCAGTACAAACACAACATGAAATCAGATCTTAAATATTTCTGTATTTTTTGGAAGGGGCGGGCGTAGTAATGAACAGAAAGTTCTTCAACAGCAATACCTTTCAATGGTCTTGGACTTTTGGATCTTCCTATAACCCCAAGAGGCAGCTTATGATTGCCACTTGCATTACAAACTAATTTAGTTAACTTTTCCTTCTGCATTTTTTTTTTTTTTTCAAGTTTACTGACCAGAGGCCGTTTACCGAACTTATCTTTGTTTTCCTGTTTTCTTTCATTTGTTTCCTTCTACTTAAACTAATGCAAACACAACACCCATGCCCGAGACGGGATTCGAACCCACAACCCTTTGGACCAAGCAGTAGAGACTGTCCGTGCCTCTAGTGCTTGCACCACCAATGCCAGCTGCAGTCCACTGCACGTCGAACTCAGGTCCCCCTTGCTGCGTCGCACATTTTTAAAACCTGGTGCTGATAATTCTGAACCAGATACTGGTGTTTTCGTAGGAAGTACTTTCCAAAAGAGACCAGACTCATCACAGTTATATATCTGATCTTCATTCAAGTGGCGAAATGAAATTTCATTTTGAAGATCTTTCACAAATTCCGAAATTTGTGAGCTATCGGCACTTTATCTCTGACCTTGGACTGAAAACTGTAGAATAACATGACAAGCATTGAACCACTTTAACCACCCATTACTTGTTCTAAAAGTCCCAATGCCTTCCAGTTGTGTATAAATGTTCATTGCTTTTTCACAAAAACCTTTTCTACTTAAAGGAAACCCCTGATTCCGTTTTTGTTTGAACCATTCAAATAGCTTCTTATTTAATTTAGTTGGCAATATTATACATTTTCTTTTGTCATACTCGTCTGTGATCCACAGTTGTCCAGCATATTCTTCGATCGTATTGCTGTCTTTCTTTAATTTATGTACTGTGGAAATGTTTACCTGTAAATGGAAAGTGTAATAAAAATATAAAATTATTAGATCTATAATGAGTCACTGGGACATTGTATATTTTGTTCGAATCGAATATGACTCATATTTAATCAGAAGGCTATATTTGTAATAAAATCTATAGTTACGTTTGGTTAACATAATACAAAGTATAGTATTTACATCGAATAAACATTAATGTTATTTATTTTTAAGAGAAACTAGCTGCCCATCAACCTAGGCCACAACCGATGTATCATACTGTAAATAAATAAATAAGTGAATGAATGAATGAATGAATGAATGGAATGAATGAATGAATGAATGAATGAATGAATGAATGGATGAATGGATGAATGAATGAATGAATGTGTGTGTAAACGAGTAAATAAATAAATACATAAACATTACCTTAAACTCTTCAGCAATATCTTCAATATTTGCGCCGTTTTGGCATTGAATAATATATACTTTGTCAGAAATACTCAGACATGAACATGTTTGCGACATGATGCCTTTACCAGTATGTGGGGCTTAGATTGTGGTCACAACATCAGGCCACGTTGTACTGTTTTTCTGTTTTCTTCAGACTCAAGCACATTCTACTAAATAAATGGAGCAGAATAAATACATAGATACATACATACATACATACACACACATACGCGTGTTTGTGTGCGTACTTGCGTGCGCATACGCGTGTGGTTGCATCACTGCCACTCTACAATACCTGCACACAACAATGAGCATCACCCTCGACAATAGGACTTTAGTGGTTCTCTCTGTTGTACAACATTATTAAATAACACATCCTACAAAAATAAATGAATACTGGTACTGGTATATAAATATTATGTAATATTACTAGTTTTAATAATTTTCTCGCGGAAATAGCACCTCAGATTATATTTACTGATGCACTAATTTGAGTCTCTAGGACAGGGATGTCGAAATGCCTGCGTGCTCTCAAGAACCTGAACAAGAGCGATTATTCTACTTATCTTGCTGATAAGTGAACTTTGTTGGATTGACATCGCTGCTCTAGGAAGATATTTTGGATCTAACATCTTATTTTCATTGATAGGATAAACGAACTTATTTAAGTGTGATTTTTCGATTTCAATTATTCGTGTCAATAAAATATTCATTTGTAATAAGAGAAACATAAAAGATTGTTTCAGAATTTTTGGTTGCCTCTGCAGTACGTGCAAAAAATTATCATATTATTACATAAAGAACTAAATAACTATCTTCTTTTTACAGATAATCCTATCATGGACACCTTGGCACAGGAGCTACTCCAGGGACTGGAGTGTCCAGTTTGCTTTGACTACATGGTGCCACCCATCACATTGTGTGAAAATGGACACAACATTTGCAAGATATGCAAACCGAAACTATTTGAATGTCCAACATGCAAAGGGTCACTGCTAAATGTGAGGTCTATAGTTCAAGAAAATTTAATCCGGAAATTGATGTATCCTTGTAAATATCACAAGGACGGTTGCTGTGAGAAATTCCTACTAGATGAAATATCCGAGCATGAACTAGTGTGCCTTTATAGACCTTTTAAATGCCCGTTTGAAATACTAGTGAAATGTACATGGGAAGGTCTTCTGGAGGAATTAGAAGAACACATTAGGAAAACACATAATACTGGAGACTTTATAAGAGATGCAACTGGAAAGTATACTGATATTACACCAAAAATGAGAAGAAACTGTTCTTGGGCGCAAGTTGTTTTCACTTTGGGTGAAATTTTTTTTCTTCATGTTGTAACAACAGACATATATTTATTCGCTTACATTCTTCATGTAGGAAACGTAAACAATGCCAAGAAGTACAAGTACCGAATGACATTCAAAACAAGAGATGGTTGCGACAGCTTTACTACGTGCCGTGTAACTCAAAGTTATCTTGATGATATTGTCAGTATCAGAAGAACAGAGAATTGTGCTGTTTTGAGCTATAAATTTATTGAGAGGTGCATGGGTGAGGATAGAGAAGTACCCATAGAGTGTGAGATTTTAAAAGTGGATTAATCATCGTCATCAATATCCTCATTGGTTAGACCATTTGATCAATCAGGAATTTATGAAGTGTAAATGTCGAATATGATCTCTCCAATACTTTCTGGGGCATTTTATAGCTCTTTTTTCTGTTATTTTAAAGATCAAAATTTATATGGTAGTCTGTTCGGATTCATTCTTTCTATTTGACTGTGGGTAGCCTATATGACATTTTTGCAAGTGATTATAATAATATGTTTTACATTGGTTTTCTGTCGAAGATCCCCATTCTTCTTGTGGTTCAATAATATTTTGTCTGCTAATGACCTTAATAATCTCATTACAAGTAGTAAAATGGGACTACATGAGACAGAGTTCTTATTTTTATCTCTAAGATCATGTAAAAAAATGTTTAAACAGTTTTTACCAAATATGCAATTTATATCACTTTTTATCTCCATTTAAATATTTTAAAACAGAACAGAGCTTATCTCGTGTTATCTCAGCAGTTGGGTTAGGTCTACTTGAGACAGTAACAGAGAATCTTTAAATATCAAATGGTAAAGTGATTATGCCTCAAGTAATACAAATAATGAGATAAAAACTTCATTTTTTTAAATATTCCAACATATTTGACGGTCATCAGGAGGACCCAACATGTACAAATAATGAACAAAAGTAATATCTCAAGTAACCCCATAACTGCAATTTAAATAAACATGCAGAATTAATCATTATTTAAAAAAATCAAGTAAACACAAAGCATAATTATTTTGGTGATATCTTATAAATTAAATTCTGTGAAGTCAGATTTTGAAGGTCCAACAACAAAGGATAAGAAGCAAGAAAACAAAATTAAATGGTCACAAAACACAATTGTCAGGTGATATGTTACAAATTATAAACTGTAAAATCAAATTTGTTCACTTTGAATGGAGGCCTTCACGGCTGGCATCAATGGGGTGAGTGTTCTTCAGGCTAAGAGCAGTGGTCTACTGGCAATGTTACATCCAGACGTTTCGTCTACAGCTGCGTTAGACATCCAGTAATGTTGGATGAAATATATTTGGATTCACTAATGATTAACTTTTGTATCACATGTCCCCCCCCCCCCAAAAAGGACATGCTGAGGAGATCACTATGTCCTAAGTACACCACCTCTTCTTAGCCCGGAAAACACTCATCCTATTTTTCTTTGGTTTACTTAAATACCGGTACATACTACAGCAATGCCATTTTCATGAATTTGTTTATTTGTGCTATGTAAAATAGTTTACAATACTTAGGTACTTTTAAAGGAATTTTAATCCAAAATTTTAAATGTATACACTTCTACAGATGATAGCAACAACTGTAAATTTATCTTGAAATGAGCACAGAACAGTGACAAAAATTGTACAAGAATTGTTTTTTATATTATACATGTTAGCCAACTTCAAATAAAACAAGATGCTTTTATCTCAATTTACCACTCAGTCTCATGTCACCATACCATGTTAACCCCTATATGTGAATGAATGTCAAAGTTCGACAGGTGGCTGAAGGCCAGGCGGTATCCAAGGTTGCCAGATTTTCTTGTCAGGAATCCAGGACAGGTGATGATACTGCATACCTTAACGTGAGTACACATTTGGATTAATTCAATTTGTGATACAACTGAATATATTCGTTTTATGTATTTCAACTATTTATATTGGGCCTAAACTTTTAATTTTGTTACATTTTTGCTAGATTATGAAATTTACTTTTAATTATTGATAAAATCAGAAAAATAATGTAATATTACAGCCTGCTCTATACAAAAAAAAAAAAATGCATGATACAGAATTTAAATTCTATCAATAATAATGCAACTTCCAAAGAGAGTAAAGAATAAAAATAAGGTACTGTACATACATAATACATATTATGGTATCGGTATTATCATTTTCATTTTAATACAACCCAATAGAATGCACTACACAGCGTTGGCGATGATGTTGAACATAGGTTGAACAGGATCTTGAAAAAAATGAGTAAGTTATTTTAAAAACAATTTTACAGAACTGAGCAAAGAATTGTATTTTTTCAATCTCTTTGACATTCCGGGGCAAATATACTCAAGCCAGGACAAAGGACACACCATTAAAATCCAGAACAATCCTGGGATGGCAACCCCGGTGGTATCTCTATTCTTTCTGGTTGACTTGTTCTAAGTGTCCGTGTGTCATTGTCATATAGCAGTAGTGAGAGAGATAATGTGTTCTAAAATTCTGAAATAGTTTCTGTTCTCACTTTGCCTATGAGCTATTAGAATTTAGCTAGTTTATTCTCTGTCTTTTGAGACTTCGAGAGATATACGGAACATTGCATCCACTACTTGCTATACGGTACCATGCATCGTAATTTGCTTATTTATCATAAATTTGGTTCTGAATTGTAATGTAGTTAGATACCTAAGAATAAAGTCGCCATATGCCGCGGATTTCGCGGACAGTCCGTGGATTTATTGTGTAAGAAGAAAGTCCGCGCCAAAAAGACTGATGTCCGCGATTTTGAATGCAGTCGGGCAAAAATCTGGAAAATTGCAATAATTTATGGAAAATTACACTCAAGTTGATGGAATATATATAGGCTACATCTTGCGACCTGAATGAAAAACCTTCTCTTTGACTAAGTGATCAAACTGAAATCTTTCCTATTGGACAACAAAAAGGAAAGTTCTAAAGATAACTTCCGCTCAAAATCTGCTTCTTTTTTTTTTATCACAGCTTTGTTTCTGTGGAGCAATACTGAGAATTGTTGAAAATTGCAGAATTTTATTTCTTTGTACCTGGGCATAATGCCAACGTTAAAAGAGTATTTTCTTTGATGAATGCTCAGTGGACAGAAGAAAGAAACAGAAACTCATTTAAATGATGTAAATTACATTGAATTTAGCACTGTCATTCAGGAACAAAATTCCATTCTTCTATTCACAGTTCTGAGAAGTATGAGCAGTATTGTGGTGGTGATACATAAACTTGAATGATCTGCTGCTAAAATACCGTATTGGCCCGAGTGTAAGCCGCACCCGAGTATAAGCCGCACCCTTAATTTTAGGGGGAAAGGAGAAAAAAAGAGAAAAATTGAGTGCAGAATGAGAAAAAAAGGAAAATTGAGTGCAGTGAAATTTACCTGTCACATTATCCAGTTACAAAACTGTTTACACTATTTAAACACTTTTTCTTCAATTACGGTATTACGTGGGTAAATCACCAAAAATATCGGTACAACTAATCACCGTCTTCTCCAATGTCACTGCTGACTTCACTACTACCGTTACCGGTATTTGTTTCATCACTGTCACTTTGTTCATCACTCTCCGCCCAAAGTACGTCGTCCTCACTGCCATCCATAGCATTAGACACGCAGCATTTCTTGAAGCCTTTGACGATTGAATCTGGTGATATCGTGTGTCATGAAGAGAGAATCCACTCACACATAAGGCTGACAGATGGCTTCTCGATCTTCCCAGATGGAGTGAATGCATGACCTCCTTCTAGAAGCCAATCCGAATACTGTTTTTGGAGATGGTCTTTAAATGGCTTGTTCACGACGACATCAAGCACCTGCAATTTTGATGTCATACCTCCAGGTATAACGACTAGATCTGTCTTCATTGCAGTAATTTTCTTCTTTACTTCGGGTGTGAGGTGACCTTTAAAGGCATCCAATACTAACATAGCCCTCTTACAGAGCAGCGCACCTGGTCTGCGATTCCAAACCGTAGCTAGCCAGTCCACCATTAGTTCGGTTGTCATCCATCCTTTCTCTTGGCAACGAATCACTAATCCCTTAGGTAAATTCTCCTTGGGCATAGTTTTACGCTTCAGAATAACGTACGGAGGCAGTTTTCCTCCAGCTGCCGTAACCGCCAGCATCACAGTGATTCTTTGTTTTTCATTTCCAGTTGTTCTCAATGATATGCTTTTCGCCCCTTTATTTTCAACTGTCATATTGCTCGGCATGTCCCAAAATACGGGCGTCTCGTCGGCATTGCCGATCTGGTGTAATGGGTAAGAGTGGCGCTGACGCAATTCAATGACGTGCCTCTGGAAGTTGATGAGTTTCTCAGTAAAATCCTCTGGCAGTCTCTGTGCTAATGAAGAGCTTCGTCGGAGAACAAGGCCACTTCTACGCATAAACCTGCGGCACCAACCTATACTCCCATGGAATTCTGTCTGTGGAATGTTCAGGGTCTTCGCTATTTCCAACGATTTTACCTGGATTACTTGTCGAGAGATAGGCATCCCTTCTTTCCTTTTGTCTTGTACAAAGGAAAGGACCCTACGTTCTAGTTCAGGGTATTTCCCAGCCTTGGGTCCTCTGAAAGATTTTCTGGTTGTATTGGCATTTTTCAGTTTATCCTCCGAGGCGATCCAGCGCCGCACATTAGACTCATCCACACTAAACTTTTTGCCGGCTTCTCTATTAGACGTACTCCTAGCATGACGAATAACTGCAAGTTTGAAACTAGCGTCATGCCTGCGCCGAATTCCCAAGCTTGTTGAAGCTTTTCTTTCTACGTTTCCGCTCATGACTGAACCCGTAGCTACGTACAAACTGTTTTAATCTGTCCTATCATACAAAAGAGTACGATCACTGTAATATGAAGACTGGTACATTGTTGCGTCATATAAAATACGACTGCTGACAATTTCAAACACGAGCGCGTGGCATTGTTGCTCCATTTCAAAATGATAAAATTACCGGTAGCAACATGCGCCACATTTCAAGTTTAAATTTATCGGCCGCGCAAATAAGCCGCACCCCAACTTTTCGAGTTTGAATTTTTAATAAAAAGTGCGGCTTATATTCGGACCAATACGGTAAATGCTACTTTGTAATAATGTAAGTAAGAAGGTGATACATAAAATGAAGTGTATTACTGAAGTGTCAACCCTGTCCATATTAAATAAATACGAGGGTGATCCCAGAAATAATGCACAGTTACTTAATTGCCATGTTTTTAATTTTTTTTCAATCTACTTACATCAGCAACTTTCAAAATAATCCCTTAGGAATTTAATGACTGCTTCCCAACGTAGTGGTAGCTGTTGGACACCGTTTAATTCAACTCTCGGATGTATTGGGTCACAGCTGTGTTCAGGTCATTTAACGTTGTAAATGCTGACCCTGAAGTAGATTTTTCACTTCTTCATTTTCTGAAGAAGGTCAATAACAGACGTTAGAATTTAACACAATAAAGATATATAATACATATTCCGAAGTGATATAGTGTTATAAGTCGCATACTCAAGATGTACCGTAGAGATTTTTTAGTTTGGGGAGAAGATCTTAATCAGATGGACTCATGTCCGAACTGTTGAGTGGGTGAGAGAGTGTTTCCCAATTGAAATCCGTCAATATGTGCCTCAGTGGCTTGCTGATATGCAGTCTTGCATTATAGTGGAGAAACAGGACTCCAGACTTCAATAGCTGTGATCGATTCTGGCGAATTTTGGGCATAATTTCTTATGTAAAATGTCTGATAGTAGTCTAATCTGCAGTGGGTATGTGCCAACAGGAACACGATCAGTAGCCATAATGATTATTTGCTTGGCATTTTGACGGATGCAGTGAAGTCTGATGTTTCCGTTGAGCTGTCTGTGACTTTAATTCAGATTCGAAGTTACAAATCCACGTCTCATCCATAGCAACAATGCATCTTAAGAATTGTTCTACTTCTTCCTGAAAACGCGAGAGTAACAGACTTGCAGTTTCTTTTCTCTGTGCTTTTATCTATCAGATAGCTTATGGGGAACCCAACAAGCAGTGACTTTCTTTTTTTTTTTAAATTCAATGTACCAGTACTGATGATTCGGATATACCACATTCACGGACTATCTCTTCACAAGTCATCCGTCTGCCTTCTTC
Source organism: Periplaneta americana (assembly GCF_040183065.1). NCBI lineage: Eukaryota > Metazoa > Arthropoda > Insecta > Blattodea > Blattidae > Periplaneta > Periplaneta americana. The sequence goes on from NC_091117.1 coordinate 149,456,297, forward strand.
CAAAACATTAGCAACAATGACTTCTGCAGTAAAGTCTGTAGATGACCTCAGTCTTGCGGGGCATTGATCGTCTTCTATAGCAATACAACATTCACGAAAACGTTGAGAAATGGTGTTACGGTTCAATGTTGAATCACCATACACTCCTCAAAGCAACTCATAAATTTATGTTGGTGCGAGTCCATGTAAAGTTTCAATTTTAATTAAAGATCTTTGATCTAAGACAGTAACATGATCTAACTGATTTTCATCGTCCATTTCTATAGCTTGTAGATAAATTTGCAAGCAATTGGATTGAACCTGCACAGACTTGTTCAGAATAACTCGCTTTAGTGACACAATGCATGACCACTCATCTCCATGGAGACAGGAGCACATGTATAGTGTGCATTATTTCTGAGATCACTCTCGTGATACCGGTACTGATGTATCTGTAGAAAGTAAATGATATTTAATTCCATATTAAATACAGTAATAGGTATACATTTCTTAGAAATTCGTACGGTTCTTGTTTTTGATAGAATTGGTGTGTCGTTCATGTCTTGGTTTTGTGTTTCTTCATTACGGCAACCTAAGACGGAAATCACTAGTTTCAATAGGTTAACTTAGTTTTATTTAAAACGTCCATAGTTCGTATTTAGCTCTCTGTAGTTTGACAGTACTACTTCGTCAGCTGCATACAATAATGTATTTAGTTAAGTGTTCTCAATAAAATACGGATATTTAAAGATCCACATGCTCACGTCTTTTTGTATATTTTTCCATGAGGCACTACATTGTTCATAAATTCTGCCATTTTTTCAGACAACTTTAAACTGAACACAAATCAATAAATGCTGTACCGGTACTCAGAACTGAGCCTGCTACAAACCATACTCAGAGTAACATGAGAACGAACTTATAAAAATAAAATATACTAGCTATTATTCTTATCAAACATGAGAATATATTCTGTACAAGATGGACACTTGAGTACCGTATATTCTACTATGCTTCTAGGTTATGAGCAGACATCGGTTTTTTAGGCACTAAAAATTGCAGTTTTAGGCGCCTAAAATAAGCTCAAAATTTGTAAAATTAGGCTCTATTTTAATGAAAATAGGCATTTTAGGCACATCAAGGTATCATACTTATTTCTTTCACTGAAATTTTTAGTTATACACTAAAATACGCACAAAAAAGTATGTTTAAACATTAAAAAAGAATACTATATTATATTTATAAACAGAGCTGCACAAATTTAATATATTGAAACTAATGAAATGATGATTATTGATATCAAGATTACTCATTTTAAATTATTGAAATTCAGTTCCATGCTCAGACTTTATTATAATTATCTGCACAGTACACCACCAGAATTTTTTCTAAATTCTCCACAGTTAACCTTTGCCTTTTGTCACTGAGAATCATTTTGAAAGCAGAAAAACTTTCAACCGAAACTGATGTGAGAGGCGCAAATTTTAAATTAGGTACAATAAAAACATCAATACTTACTGGAACATTTACACTTTCCCCCGATATCACTCTTGATACTTTTTCCAACAATGAAAATCCTACATTCTTATTTAATACGTTGTCCCACTTATTTTTAACTTTTTTCCCAGTTTCGCCCAAAGCAGAATGTATGTTCACTTGAGCTTCCTTTACTATTGCTATTTGGCTACAAAGAGATTGTTTTTCACGTTCTAATTGTTCAATACTTGCAGGTATGAAAGAAAAGTTTGATGTTATGTAGGCAATATCGTTTTTCACTTGTGAGTCATTCAGACAATCTTTCACTGCTTTCACACACGCTGCACTATCAGTTTCAGGTAATTTATCAATAACTGTGACCACTTCTTTAAAATACTTAGAATAATACACCACTGACTGAATCCAGGTTCCCCATCGTGTAACAACCGGCTGAGGTGGGAGTGGGATATCTGGAAAGTTCTCTCTGAATATTGAAATCCTGGATGGGGCTTTACAAAAACATTTTTTTGTGTTAGAAATAAATGAATTGACAAGAGGAAATTCGTTCCGGATTGTTTCAGAAACCCTGTGAAGGCCATGTGCTAGACAGGTTACATGCGTGAGGTTAGGATAAAATGTTTTAAGAAGTGGAGCTGCAGCAACCATGTATGAGGCAGCATCAGTACAAAACAACAGAACTTTAGAATCGTCTATATTACCTGAGTATAAAGACTGTAGGCCTTTATTTACAAAATAAGCAATGGCTTGGCTATTCACTTTCGAAAGTTCCTTAACACATACGAGGTGTGGAATCGAAGGTCCATCAGGACTAAGTTTTCCTACTACCATATTTGCTATATACCTGTTCATAGGATCTGAGGTTTCATCCACAGGGACCCATATGTAAGAATCACCTATATCCTCCCGAATGGAAGCTAAAGTTTCATTGTATATTTTGTCTAAGTAATTTTTTCTTAGGGTCGACTCAGATGGGATATTTTGTTTGCAGTATTTTTGTAAAAACTGTCTTAAAACCGGATTTTCAATTGCATTCCAGGGAATGTTAGCAGCAACAAACGCTCTGGTTAAATCAGCATAGAAATTGCTGCTGAGATTGGATGAAGTAGGCTGTGTTAGTAAAGTTTGTTGCAGTTGATTTTTCTGCTGAGCTTTAGCCTTATGAGCCGCTCCTTGCACATGCTGCTTTAGGTGGCACTTCTTTTCTTGCGAAATCTAAAAATGTAAAGTAAACTGAATTAAAATAAAATCCTAATTGTTGTATTGCCGTATTTCTATCACAAAGTTAGTGGGTTCGAAAAATCAAAATTTTAATGACCTGCAAATACTATAACTATCGGAATTTAAAAGGTTAAAGTGTAGTAGTCTTAACCTTCCAGTAGTGGCGCCCTCTTTTAGAACATCACTGCTGACGCCAAGTCCGGTAGACCCATATATATTTAATTTTATTTCTGACTCTTCCAACCAATTTATTAATATTTTAGCAATTTGACAGCATCCATAGAATATACTGAAATGGGTGAATTGCAAATAATAAGCAGTTTGTTGTTATATAACATTTATTTTAATTAATTTTAAAACATTGAAAAAAAAGTGAATGTAATGTGAACTTTACCAACAAAAGCTTTTCAAATCGGCAAACAATTGAAATATTGTGTATGGTTTTCCTTAAAAAAGTAAAAATAATATTTAAATACTGGTTTGAGACAGAAGATCATTTAAGCACTGCATTCAGAGCATGAAAACTGAGCATGACTTAAACATATAAATTTCTTACATATTTTACAAAAGTATTTTGTTTTACTGTCCTTTTTGCAGAAAATGCACCTTTTTCTCGTTCCCTCTGGAAAGTGATCAGCCTTAACATATTGAAAAGATGTTCCAGCAACCTCTTGCCCTCTTTCTCGTACTTCACGTGGAAGATTTGTAAGGGCAGCTCTATGTTGCAAGTGATCATCTGTTAATCCCACGGCCAACTCCTTCACGTACTTCCTGTGGACACTGTTTTCCTTCTGATTGTTAAAGATACAAATCACTTGCGAGTTTATTCCAGCAATATTCAGTAGTGCATACATCACCATTGGCCATCTTCTGGTATTTCTTGCGACATCATAGGCAGCACAAATTTTAACAATTAATATAATAAGCACAAAGTTTGTCTGTCAACCACGTCGACACCTTTCTTAGTGGAGTTACAGAAGGTGACAATTTCTGGCTTGCTTTTGTCACCTGTTGATGAATCTATTGACTCATCATGATGCATACTAGATGCTAAAATTACATTTTTGCCCTTTTTCGGTACGTACGAAACAATGATAATGTCTTCTTGGAAACCAAACACACTAGATCCCACTGGTCTCTTTTTGGAATCCACAAATTCTATTGGCAGCTCCCTTTTATTCTTTCGAACTCTTCCCACACAGGTTGTTCTATGGCGATTCAGCAAGCTTGTAATAAGAGGAAAGGAAGTGAACCAATTATCACATGTAATGTTCCTCCCTGTTCCTAATATTGGTTGAAAAAGTCGCTCGACTATACTTTGAGGATCATTTTTTGCCCTAAATGGACCGTCTGGTTGTTGACCAACATATGGTTCCATATTTAGGACATACCATGTCTTAGCATCAACTAAGGAAAACATTTTGATGCCATATTTATTAGGTTTTTTAGGCATACACTGTTTGAATGAGTATCTGCCTATGAAAGCCTCCAACATTTCAGCTACTGTTGCAAATTCACCTATTGTGTATCCTTTTTTGCAGTTGTTCAAAAACATTTCAAACACCTGACGAATTGGAGCTAACTTATCGCACTGTTTTCTATCGTTTCTTGTTTCTGTATTGTCAAAACGTAGATGACTAATAAATATAAATAACATTTAATATGCCATCATCAAAAACAAGAGACCAACAATCAGTAGGAGTTTTAGCCTCTCTAGCACATGGCCTCATACCTGATAGATGCGTCACAATATTACACTGCCGAGTCCTAACAGCCTTTGGTGAGTAGTGTTGTCTCTATACCGTACCATCTTTAGATTTGAAGCCGGGAATTCTAGAAACTTTGTTCGGAATCTCAAATTGTTCATCATCACCACTTGCTCTCACCTTCCTGTTCTGTATCTGTATTGCCATCAAACACTTCCACTTCACCAGCTTCTTCATCAGTGTCGGCGTCATCATCACAGGGTTCACTATCATTCTTACAACTTAAAACCTCGTCTAGCAAACTCACAACTCATTTTTCATTTTCTTTGTAAGACATTTTAGAAGTATCTAGCAAAGTCACAACTCGTTTTTCATTTTCTTCATAAGACATTTTTGAAGTATATCGTAAGCTAAATATTAATTAAAAACTAGCAAAATATTTCATATCATCAGTAAACAGAATAATCCGCTGATATTTGAACCAATCAGTTCATTACTACCACAAATAATTCTTAAGCACTAAAACTTCAAAACGAAACTGTGTAACTCCAACACTGGCGCCAAGTCTGACAGGCCCGTTACGTAATTATCTCGCTTACTGCTGCACGAATAGCCACGTCGGCACTCACATGTCAACTATGGGAAGAAACAGGAAGCTAGGTGGAGAAACAGATTTCTATCCCCCAACACTTCAGAGTAAATAGTAAAAGTAATTGTGCCGGGTCTGTGAGACTTGGCGCCAGCACTGGAAGGTTAAAAAGAATTATACCTCAGGATAGCTCAGTCAATGTATAAATATTATAGGCCTACTCATTAAAATTAATAGAATTTATATATTTCAACTATTGTTACATACCTGTTTGCTACAAATCTTGCAGAATATTATTTTTCCATCATAAGTGAATTCTGAATATTCTGTTAGCCATTGCCGGATCAATGTAGATTTTGCACTTATATTTTTCGGCATTATCGCGTTAAACTTCACAGGAAAACGTCCTACCGCTCAAAACTTCTCAACACAAATAAGGTGAGGGAAAGAGCAACTGTTAACGAGCATTCAAATGAACCGTTGTTATTGAGATTCAATTGGACAAAAATACAAAGTTCCACTTATTGTTGCATTTCCTGGTAGTGTTAACACTAGGAGGGCCATTCTTTTAAATATTTTGTAACGGTTTACCCTACTAATTCGCAGTTTTACGACTTTTCATAAATATTTCAAAAACACTCTTTCTCCAAAAATTGTGATTTTATGACACTCTGAAGGGCAGTACAGCTAATCGGTTTCAGACCGAAAACAGTCATTTTTATAGTATAGTATATCTTTGAATCGGTAGCAGCACATGTTGTGATTGTTGCCTGCTTCAAAACTAAGGTTGGTTCTTTGTCGGCATTTATGCCTCCAAACATGTTAAATTCGGTGAAATCTATTGCGAGTGTCGTGAGATTCAAAACTTTTGTTTCCTTTATCAATGGTTTCATGGCCGGTGTGAAGCAAACTTTCCACTTTTTAAATGCCTTAAATTTCGCAGTGAATGCATGTATAAATTATAAAAAGTAAGAGTAAAATGCGAAACTTTACAGTGAGTTAGGCATTTTTAGGCGAATATTAACAAATTAGGCTCTAATAACCGTTTTAGGGCATTTTAGGGCACTATAAAACTCTTTGAATAGGTACCTTTCAATTTCCATGAAACACAAATATTAATAATTATTTTTACTTTTCTCCTAAAGAAACAAAATAGGCATTTGCCCTAGAATCCGATGTCTGGTTATGAGTATATACCGGTAATCAAAAATGAGTAGGTACTCGGATGATTTTACTTTTACTAACAAGAGTATTTACTAAACGAAGCCAAGTATATATTATATACAGTACCGTACTCATGTTTATTCTTACCAGTAATCTTAGTCATTTTATTTAGGCCTATACGCAAGTTAAATAACACATGAAGGGCCTAACTTGCCTTATTTTACAGCTTGTTTTATGAGCTTATAGTTGTGATAGGCCTACATTATTATGTTGATGCTAACTTTTGTAATAATTATTGTCTCTGAGTATTTGTTCTGCATTTTTTCTGACTACGGTAGTTGTAGTTTAATCAGAGCTGTAGTCATGTCAGGGCAGCACCCTGGTATTTTTTTTTCTCCAACCTGGGAGCTTCCTGTTACTTTATAAATAATAATTGAATTGTTTATTTTAGAAAGGGCACAAGTCACATTTTCCCAATTTTACAGAAGACACAAAAGACTACCGGTATTTAAATTAAAGAAAAAATTATTTCTTTCAATTCTTTGCATACGAGTTTTACATTTTTTAAATGAAAAGGGTGGTTTCTATGGATTTTTTTTTGTTTTGGGCATGTGCCCTTTCTAAACTAAACACACAAACAGTGAGAGTTCAGAAAGTGTACATATTACAATTCAATGCTTTAATGAACAATATGTGTATAAAACAGTGATAAAGATGTAAATATGCCTCTTATTTTCCCTTTTGGCATGAAAAACATTAAGTTACTCTGCATTACCTTGTGTTGTAGTTAGCCAATTCACAATGGTGTCATAGAAAGACTTTGCCTCTTCACTTACCATACATTTTTTAGAACTTTTTCGATGTCTTCATTTTTTTTTTCATTAATAGGGTTTTTTTTTCAAAAGCTCGTTCATTCGGATCTGTCCCCTTTCTCAAATAAATATATTTATCTAACCTCCATAGGAACAAATGAAGTCGAGATAGGAATGTCCCCTTTCTAAACTTAATGCGGCTACCCCAGTACAGTATATTTATAACAAAACATCAATTTCCACAAAAATGTGACTTGTGCCCTTTCTAAAATAAACGATTTCATTGTCTTACGTGCTTCTTACTTAACTTTGTATTTAATAGTATGAATTAGTAGTAAATAATAGCAGTGTTACTAAAAAGAAATAATAATGATGATGACAATAATAATAATAATAATAATAATAATAATAATAATAATAATAATAATAATAATAATAATAATAATAATAATAAACTTTTCTCAGTGCGCGCTGGTACTGTTTTATTTATGACTATACCCCTGAGTATAATTGAGAACCGTTTTTGCAAAACTTGCTAACTGAAAAAACTAAATTTTACAGGAAACACAAAACACTATAGTAAGCAAGTTTTGCTGTAACTCTCACTTATAGCAGAAAGCAAGTTTTGAATAAACTATCACACTTTGACACACTACGATGAAGAGAAATAACCCAACTTTACTAAGACGCCTTGAACATCATGTAGAGGCCTGCCTTATGTTAACGAATCCATCAAAATCTCAATTTTGCAAATTTTGCAGTTAGCAAGTTTTGCAAAAACGGTCCTCAATTCCAAAAGAGTGTAAATCAGAATTTTGTCTACGACTGTGGAGTAACAGTTAGCCTTCCTGACCGTGAAACGAGCAGACCAGGGTTCAAATTCTGGTCAGGGCAAGTTACCTGGTTGGGGTTTTTTCTTAAGTTTATTCTCAACCACTTGAAGCAGAATTGCTGGGTAACTTTCGACATTGGACCTCGGACACATTTCGCCTTCAGAGCATCATTCCATTAATCATCTTCAATAGTTGCAGGTTGACCAAGAGGACATGGCAGACGTGGTTCCAGTATCCACCTACCGACGACATCTGTCTATGGGAGCTGCACATATCCTAGAGAAGCTGCAGGGACTTCAATTAGCGGACTGCAGTAGACAGGGGGAGTATAGCTCCCTCGGATAGATGAAGCCTTGGTGAGTCGTGGGATTGATGATGGCATATCCCTCTGATTAAGGAAGCAGCAATTCATGCACAGAATTGCGAACAGATGCCATCGATCTGAAGAGGCTGCAAAGAAACATCACAGGGAGGGGCATTCCTGTTCACGCGGACTCTGTCAGACCTAGATGCTGTGGCTGAATCGATAAGATGACACCAGAGAGTGAATCACGTGCTTGATGAGCAGTCCTAAGGACTTCAAAAAACCATGTCAATATAAGGAGGTTGCACAATAAGCCTAAGGCTGTGGGGCTTACCTACAGACCTTCCTCCGAAGGGGAAGAAAAAAAATCATAATTTTGTTTGATCAACAATGTTAAATGCTTTCTGATGATAATTTAGTACGAAAATATAAAAAAAATGTAAGAGTCATATTGGTCCGACAAGTTAGCATATAAATGAAATAAGTATAACAAATCCTTCAATAAGTGTCTATTTTAACCTAATGAGTAGTACAAGAAATTACATTAGGTCATTACACAATAATAATATGACTAGCGCTTTCGCCAATTAAATGGCATCTTCAGGTCTAATTAGCATATGAAAAACGAACAATGTCACATTTCCATTAAGGGTGAGATAATAATCTATTTCAGTATATTACTGCAAAATTTATTGGTGTTTCTACTTGAAATGAAGGAAATGAGTGTATCCGTGGTTTTAATTCTCCTTTACCACTTTTGGTAAAAATAACATTAAAGTTTATAGTAATACAGTGAATTAGATAACGACATCACCCTTAACAGAATTGTGACATTGTTCGTTTTTCCCATGTACCCTTCATATGGTAATGCTTTAAGCATAAAAAACGTAGGTAAAATGCAACATAATAAAATATGATAAAATACATGATGTGAGATAATTACAACATTATGAATGACTGCACAAACAGAAAGCAATGTGATAATAATAACTTGACAAAGGCGTGGTAGTTGTAGTAATTAAACCTCATATAGAGTCTGGATGTTGAAATACAGAATCTGTGCCTTGAATAGAAGTCTGCAAAAACATGTGTGCAGCTTATGAGTATAAAGATGACACGGTTAAAATGGGTAAAAAGTTGCAGCAGTCATCACAACGTGACGCAAAGAATGGTAGCATGTTATGAATCTGTAAGAATCAATACAAAAGTGTTTAAGTAAGGAAAGTAGACATATACGGAAAAAAAGAAAGTTATCTAGCAATAATTTATTATTATCACATTGTTTTCTGTTTGTGCAGTCATTCATAATGTTGCAATTATCTCACATCATATATTTTATCATATTTTATTATGTTGCATTTTACCTATGTCTTTATGCTTAAAGCATTACCATATGCTAATTAGACCTGAAGATGCCATTTTATTGGCGAAAGCGCTAGTCATATTTTTATTGTGTAATGACCTAATGTAATTTCTTGTACTACTCATTAGGTTAAAATAGACGAAAATATAAGTTATATAAATTTACTGCCCTTTTTGGTTCCTTCCATGGTAATATCTTTCAAAGACTCATGCAACTTTATCCTTTGGCTTGGCTTCAGAAAAAGTTCATTATGTTAACATCGTAATATTGTAGGATGTTCTGGTGGCAGTCCAATAGACAGCCTGCTGGAATTCAACAAGTTGTTACAGGTATCGAGAATGCAGCTTAACTCTACATTAGCCTATTCTATATTTTAGAAGAATGTTTTCTTCCTCCCCCCCCCCCCCAATCCAATGGTGGGTCCTTAACTTTCCACCATTCACACAGGTGTTCCCATCTATGAGTGATATGCTGAAACTGTACCAGTACCTGCATTGTTCATAATCAAAGTTATTTATTTATCATACCAATTAACTAACAATACAATAGAATAGGCATACCTACTCCTAACAATACACCCCCTTCTTATGTTAACAATTTATGATTGTAAAGTCTTGACAATTTACGAATTTAAGTCTTTTCAGAGATTAATATCACAGTCTCACGAAGCTTGAGCTGATGTGGGTACTAGGAACAATAGACTGTGCCGGTACTGTTTCGCATTGTATGTGATGAGGCGATAGTAGCGATCCTAGTGGTTAGCAACTATCTGTGGATGCATATTCCCTACGTATTGAGCTTCGTGACTGTATATACAAGACTGTGTTAATATGTCGGTCTGACTTTGTTACATAACCATCAGTGTTATGAATCTTAGCTCCTTCAACTTGTTTTCCATTGTTATGCTTCTTACTGGATGGTATTGGCTCAAGGTCATTCACACGATTTCCGATGGTGTTGAGTGGTTGTTTAGTCAACAGTCCTAAGACAGGTTATAATAAGACATCATTCATGGGGCAACAATGCAAGGAGATTATGGGGAAGGGTGACCAGTTCCTTTCCCCCTCCATTGCATACATTGCTGGCTAGTAATATATTTCACTAATCAGACTTAAAATTTATAAAAACAATTGTTCTTCCTCCGACACATAATTATGTCAAGTGAGATTTACTGCCTGATAATAGATGTATGTCGATCGTTCAGCTCAAAAGTGCAACAACTCAAAAATTGCCATTTTTTAGTTACCGGTTTTTATACTACTGAAAGCCCCTTTCGGAGCTCTTTCTGATTCAGTATTGAGATAAGTCATATTTACAACCAAAAAGAAAAAAAACGAAATAAACTGCTTTAGAAATAATTATAACTATGGACTTTACTAATTCATTATTAGTACATTTCGAAATCTATTAATAACGAACTGGAAGATTGTGATATACTCGTCCTGAATACTGACTCATTTCTAATTGTCGTGGTTATGAACCAGAACTCTGTACCTTTCTAGGTGATTTATTTGAAACTTTCAACTGAAGATATCTCAAAACTTGTTTTTTTGAGTTGTCGCACTTTTGAACCAGACAATCGATGTATCAGCCAGAATCTCAACCAGAGGTTATCAAATTAAATTGATTCCTCCTTACTTCCCTGTTCTTTATAGTAATTAAGTAGTGACTGTGGAGTTCTACCTTTATATTTAAAAATGTACCTGACCACTGCAAGTCAACTATCCAGATTTCATCCCCTGGTTTTAGCTCAGTAAACTCCTTCACTTTATGTCGATATCTTAATTATTTTTCTGCTTATATTTAATTTCTTCTTTCCGTTGTAAAATAACATTTCTATTTGGGATTTCTGAATTTAATTTAGAAGGAGCAATTGAGATGGAAGTTCGAATTCTTCTCCTATCAGTAGCTCCACTGGCGAGATTCCCTTTCAAATTTGAGTAGCACAATAACTTTGAAGAGCACAGTAGGCAATCATCACTCTTCTTCAAAACTCTTTGATGCTGGTACCGGTACTCTGTTTTTTTACACAGAAGGAAATTTCCCACCACTGAGTTTAACAGTAGGGCAAACCTTGCCGATCAGTAACAAGAGGGGTTGAGGGTATACTACTTACTACTGCGTATCTGTTTCGCAGGATGTCCCCACAACATGTTAGTTAACGTTCTTTGTTATCCTACCTCAGTCTAGGCCTGTTTGTAACATAGTTAAGTTCAGTTTTTGAACACGTCATTTACAATTACTTTTCATTCAAGATGATGGATATTGTGATTGTGTTCTTATTAATTACTTTCTATTTAATAGGCAGTAGAGGACACTGCATACACCCTGATACCAAGGAAGTTGTATGTCGTGTTTATTTGTATTTTAAAGGCAAATATGACAATGCAAAGAATGGAAGACAATCAATTTCTGTTAGACATCTTTTGGAGTGAACGCTTAAAGTGACAGACGTGTCTAAAATTCCGGTACCACATATACTGTAGTTAAATGAAAGAAAATACTGTAAATCAGAGAAAAAGCTGAAAAACCTTTCCCAAACGTGTTCGCGACTCTCCTGTTACAACTTTGGACACATTTAATCAGGAAGCTTTAAGACGGACAGTATAAAAAAGGCTTTATACCCAGTTTACATGATATTTTGCTGATAGTTCGCAAAATATGAAACATTACAAATTAAAATTTCGCGTTCCTCATAGCTGAAAGCACTTAAAGCTATTGGATTCCAGCACAGTAGAAACAAGGAAAATAAAAAATATTTAAGGGAACATGGTGACATTGTTGGCTGTCACAACGAATTTTTAAGAACAAGTTGCCAATGAGTTTTCTTGCTACAATCATTCATATGTAAAGTACTGGTACAACTTAACAGGTGTATACAAACTATCAGGCTGCGAATTAAGATTTCTAATGAGGTGGGAATAGAATTCTAGATAGAGAATACCATATATAACATTATTATTATCCTCATTCTATACGGCTCAATGTTTGGTTCCACTGAGTTGCTTGTCTTGCATCTTGATCATAATAATTATATCCATGAGCAGGCTTAAGATAAGATGTGTAATTTCTAAGTTACTGATTGTTGTCAGTTTGCTGGTGATGATAATACATCAATATTATTTTCTTTGCTTACTTTATACTTTATAAAGTATACTCGTATTAAAACAATTATATTTTGTGAGAGAGGGATAGAAGTTATCCCTGGTAGGGATGTTAATATGAATTTATGAGAGGGGGATAACTTTCCAACAGGGGGGAAATCCACCCCCCCCATCCTCCCAGTTAACTCGCACCTTGCAAACTATCATACAATAGTTGCAACGACTTCTACATCGGACAGACTGAAAAATCATTTCAAATTCGTTACAAGGAACATATCACAGCCACACCCAAACTACACAACAATTCAACCTACGCAGAACACATCACAAATTCCAATCATACCTACAGCAACAAAGACAATGACATGAAAATACTACACATCTAGCCAAAAAACCAGAAACTTGACACTTTAGAACAATATGAAATTTACAAACATGGTGCAAAACACACCTCCAGCACATCCTGAACACACACCCTTTTCGACGCAATCATGGACATACCCCACCACAACAAGAAACCAGAAGATAGCGTGGGATCTTCACTAGGCTTTGGACAATGAAGAATAGGTCTATCACTCCGAAACTAGTCAGCCAGGTAAAATTGCTCATATTAACACAGTAAAGAAGTTATAAAGTTAATCAGTGATTATATAAGTGTTAAAAGTGTATACAGAACAATAAAGGAACAACATATTGTATGGTAGTGGGGTACAACATACTGTAATGATAATTTAACCAACAAACTGCATATTTTTAATAATTAGATTACCTTAAAATGCAAAAAGATTTGACACCAGCGCCTTCAAAAAATTTCAGCCAAAAGCAGCCACTGATAAATGTTAAGCATGTCTTCAGGACAGAACCTTGTATGCATTTGAACACGTGATATACCTAGTCGAAAAGGAATTAATTTATTCACTGTGCAATAACATGGAATGAAATAGTAGGTACTGTAGTACCAGTATGGTCTGAGATGTTACTGGGTACGTTGGTGAAAGATGGCACTTCAAGAAAAGAAAAATGGCATTAAATATATGTAATGTTGCTTTTAAGAACAACATTACTGTATAATTCCTCTAAAATGATACAGTTATTAGTCACATTTTCAGAACGAATAATTTTTACATTTTATAGTATTTAATTTAAAATTAATTAATGACAAAAATTATGAATATAAGTTTGTAGTAGGCTAATTACAAACTACAGAAAAAATAAATTGACATTATTTTTTGTATTATCCAACAGTAACTGCGTACACCAGTGGCAAAGTGTTTTGGAAGCCTTTTAAGGGGTTAGGTACAGCTTACAGCAGTAAAATTTTG